>NC_057732.1:14575050-14644647 GCF_004010195.1 Chiloscyllium plagiosum | reverse complement strand
GAAGAACAGGGGGCCCGCGCAGTCATTTGGGCTCTGCTGACGCCTCAGCTATTTGTATGGGCATATGATTGAAAAATGTACAGACCTGTATAAAAATGATAAGTTTTGATCTCTGTATGTACATGTTTACATATGTATGGCATGACCAACTGTACAGACCATCAAATTATTTTATGAATAAAGTATATTTTTGAAATTAAAAAAAAGTTCTTGTCAGCTAATCATATGGGCATATGATTGAAAAATGTACAGACCTGTATAAAAATGATAAATTCTGATCTCTGTATGTACATGTTTACATATGTATGGCATGACCAATTGTACAGACCATCAAATTATTTTATGAATAAAATATATTTTTGAAATAAAAAAAAAATTCCCTCCTGACAGGATACCACCCACCTCTAGTGAGTCTGTCCTGATGATGGAGCAGAATTTACCCAGGGGTGGTGATGATGGTGTTAGGATATTGTAAACAATGATTCCATGAGAGTGACCCTGTCAGACTGTTGCCTTATTCCTCTGTAGGGTGGTTGTACGAGGTTTTGGCACCAGCCCCCAGATGTAAATGAGACAGACTTTGCAGCAACAACAGGGCTGAGTTTGTGATCATCCTTTCTAGTGTCTAGATTGATGCTGGGTGGTTTCTCCAGTTCCATTCCTTTCTTTAGACTTTGTAGTGGTCTAATATCATTGAATGGCTTGCAGGGCCATTTCAGTAGGATTTCATTAGACCATGTTGCTATCAGTCTAGAGTGGCATGTAGGCCAGACCAGGTAAAATCTCCAGCACTGAAGGACACTAGGGAACCCATGGGTTAAAAGTAGGTTATTTGCACAGCAGTTAGATGGCTTGATTTGCAGGAGTACTGTGGTGCATTTTCAAAGAAAGGAGAGGAGCCACAGAAACGTATCTGATAACGAAGAAACAATCCAAATTGCAATATATTTTACTGGAGAAAATGTGCCTAGACTTTTAGGATGAATTGGTGCTGCAAATAATTCAACATGGGGCAGGCATTAGAGGAACTGTTGAGCATTTGTCATGTTCTATTAACTGAAGTTTTGTTAATTGTATGGAACTAGCTTTTGTGCTGATAAATTTTCAAGCAGACGGATTGTAATGCAGTCAATCCAGTGATTGTATTAGAAATGGAAGTGTCACTCATGGCGCATTTTACTTTTGAAACAGCATTGTTAAACCATATATTTGTGGTGTCAGATTTTAAAAAAAATCAAAAAGCTCCTGCAAAGCTGGAAATGTGAACATTCCGTGATAAGAGTTCATCGAGATTTGGCTTGCAACCTGAATTTGAATCAGACTGTAACTGCATACCTTTCATGATTGCAGGGCACCATGCTTACATAAAGCTCAGATATCTTGCAGAAAGCGGTACACGTGATGGAAGTCAGGATGGTTGTGCACAAGCCTGGGCAACAGATTCTGTTAAAGGTTAATGAATCTGATTAATGAATCTTTGCTTCAACTAGCTTTCAATTTAAATCAGGTTATGATTATATACAGTGATAATTTGTATATAATTATATGGTCCCCAACCCAATCTACGTTATCAAATTAAGATCTTGGTAATTAAGAAATTATAATTCACATATTATTCTGAATTCTCTATACCTTTAGACCTGTTCTAAAGCACTGGTAATGATTTTATTTTACCCTATTCAATGAAAGAAATATGTGCTTCACACTGCAAGTGCCTACTGACTCTGATTAGATCTTGTATTAAGCTTCATTACATGAGTCACTGTCATAGCCTGAATGGAATGAGCTGCCAGAGGAAGTGGTGGAGGCTGGTAAAATTACAGTATTTAAAAGGGATCTGGATGTGTATATGAATAGGAAGAGATTAGTGGGATATGGGCCAAGTGCTGGCAAATGGAACTAGATTAGCTTAGGATATCTGGTCAACATGGATAGTTGGACCGAAGGGTCTGTTTCCGTGCTGTACATCTCGATGACTCTATGACTCTAAATCCTTGTTTCTGTTGGTTGCTGATGCCATGAGCAGCCAACCAGTGCCATGATGGCTTCTGGGTTGTAGGCTACTCAACACAACAAACCTGGACCAATTGCCATAGTTAGCACAATGGAACTTCCTGGAACTTTTGTCAAAGTTTGCAGGCTCAGAAGGAAATCAGTTGTTGTCAAGGTAACAAAGCAACTAGGGCCAATAGGGCCATAAGAAAGGAGTGTTGAGGGAAAATCTGGTAAAGAAGATTCGGCAGGTACCCAAACATCTTGCCCGCATAAAACTCTCTAAAGTTGAAACCAGCAAATTTCTTCAAAGAATAAAACATGCTTTTAAAATAGTTGTTTTTTTGTCAAAGGTTCAGACAGACATGGTGCCCTTTACTACTGAGGTAACAAGTGACCTGTCCCTGATCTAGCAACTGTGGCAGGCACAATATCAATTATTTCATGTACTGTGTCACTTAGCAGTCATAGAATTAGTTCACGTTTAACACTCATTGAAACGCAACAAATTGTATGGTTTGGCAGCATGCCAAAGTGACTGGCCCTAAGACTGAATGATGGGTGAGCTAGAGCTAGAGATAACCTTCTGTCGAGAATTCCCATTTTTTATTCTACTTCTTTTACATCACTGGGTCTGTTTGACATAGGCAGAGGCTTCACTGCCAATAACCCATCGAAGACTCTTAAAGGGGGATTTGGACCTAGCATATCTAGCTCCTGTACAATTACTGGCCTCATAATACACACACACACACATGCACGCACACACACACACAGAAGTTACAGCACATTGTTTTAATGTGAATGTACATGTTAAAGAGAGTTAAAAGCTACCTGACAGCACCAAATGTTCTGAAAAAAGATGCAGTGTAACATGTGCTCCAGCTACTGGGGTAGCTGGTTGCCTGGACATGACAAAACAGATTCGAATTAGGCCAATCAGTTTAAATTGTACCCCGAAAACTACCAAACTCCAATCCAGTTTGAATTTAGTATATTAACAATCTTAAAAGCCAATGACAATCCGATGCTTTGGGGTTATAAGACCAGGGAAAATTAAACAGTCGAGAAGAGAACTGACAAGCTACCGGGTTCATAGCTCCTTGAAAGTGGAGTCGCAGGTAGACAATAGACAATAGACAATAGGGGCAGGAGTAGGCCATTCTATCCTTCGAGCCTGCACCACCATTCAATATGATTATGGCTGATCATCCTTAATCAGTATCCTGTTCCTGCCTTATCTCCATAACCCTTGATTCCACTATCCTTGAGAGCTCTATCCAACTTTTTCTTAAATGAATCCAGAGACTGGGCCTCCACTGTCCTCTGGGGAAGAGCATTCCACACAGCCACCACTCTCTGAGTAAAGAAGTTTCTCCTCATCTCTGTCCTAAATGGTCTACCCCGTATTTTTAAGCTGTGTCCTCTGGTTCGGCACTCACCCATCAGCGGAAACATGTTTCCTGCCTCCAGAGTGTCCAATCCTTTAATAATCTTATAAGTCTCAATCAGATCCGATAAGCATACATTTATCCACATTAAACTGCATCTGCCATGCATCTGACCACTCACCTAACCTGTCCAGGTCACCCTGTAATCTCCTAACATCCTCCTCACATTTCACCCTGCCACCCAGCTTAGTATCATCAGCAAATTTGCTAATGTTATTACTAATACCATCTTCTATATCATTAATATATATTGTAAAAAGCTGCGATCCCAGCACTGATCCCTACGGTACACCACTGGTCACTGCCTGCCATTCCGAAATGGAGCCATTTATCACTACTCTTTGTTTCCTGTCAGCCAACCAACTTTCAATCCAAGTTAGTACTTTGCCTCCAATACCATGCACCATACTTTTGCTCACTAACCTCCTATGTGGGACTTTATCAAAAGCTTTCTGAAAGTCCAGGTACACTGCATCTACTAGATCTCCCTCGTCCATCTTCAGAGTTACGTTCTCAAAAAATTCCAGAAGATTAATCAAGCATGATTTCCCCTTCATAAATCCATGCTGACTCTGACCTATCCTGTTACTACTATCCAGATGTGTTGCAATTTCATCCTTTATAATAGACTCCAGCATCTTTCCCACCACTGAGGTCAGACTAACTGGTCTATAATTACCTGCTTTCTCTCTCCGTCCTTTCTTAAAAAGTGGTACAACATTAGCCACCCTCCAATCCGCAGGAACTGATCCTGAATCCATCAAACTCTGGAAAATGATCACCAATGCATCCACGCTTTCTAGAGCCATCTCCTTCAGTACCCTGGGATGTAGACCATCAGGCCCCGGGGACTTATCAGCCTTCAGACCTAACAGTCTCTCCAACACCACTTCCTGGCAAATATAAATTCCCTTAAGTTCAGGTCCTTCAGCCATTATTACCTCAGGGAGATTGCTTGTGTCTTCCCCAGTGAACACAGATCTGAAGTACCAATTTAACTCTTCTGCCATTTCCTCATTCCCCGTAATATATTCCCCTGTTTCTGTCTTCAAGGGCCCAATTTTAGTCTGAACCATTTTTTTCCCTTTCACATACCTAAAAAAGCTTTTACTATCCTCCTATATATTTTTGGCCAGTTTACCTTCGTACCCCATTTTTTCTCTGCGTATTTCCTTCTTAGTAGTCTTCTATTGTTCTTTAAAAGCTTCCCAGTCCTCCGTTTTCCCACTTACCTTTGCTATGTTATACTTTTTCTCTTTTAACTTTATATGTTTCTTAACTTCCCTCATCAGCCACGGCCACCCATGCCTCCTCCTAGGATCTTTCTTCCTTGAATGAACTGATCCTGCATCTTCTGCATTATACCCAGAAATATCTGCCATTGTTCCTCCACTGTCATCCCTGCTAAGGTATTGCACCATTGAACTTTGGCCAGCTCCTCCCTCATAGCTCCATAGTTCCCTTTATTCAACTGAAACATTGTCACTTCCGATTGTACCCTCTCTCTCTCTCAAATTGTAAATTGAAGCTTATTGTATTATGGTCACTACTTCCCAATGGCTCCTTCACTTCGAGGTCCCTGATCAATTCTGGTTCATTGCACAATACCAGATCCAGAATTGCCTTCTCCCTGGTAGGCTCCAGCACCAGCTGTTCTAAGAATCGATCTCGGAGGCACTCCACAAAATCTCTTGCTTGAGGTCCAATACCATCCTGATTCTCCCAGTCTACCTGCATGTTGAAATCCCCCATAACAACTGTAGTAACATTTTGTTTTTTCACTTTCTCCAATGAATTCATATCTTCCCTTTTAATGTGGCAATACTCCAGAAATGTGACAATACTCCAGAAATCTACCAAGTGTCTTGTACAAGTTCAACATATTCTCCATGATTGTAGACTACACTCCCATTAGTAAAGCCAAAAACACTGAATACTTTATTAACTGCTCTCTCCACCTGTCCTGCCACCTTCAATGATCTCTGCACGTATACAGCATCATAGAACCCCTACAGTATGGAAGCAGGCCCTTTGGCCCAACAAGTCCACACCGACCCTCTAAAGAATAACCCACCCAGACCCATTTCCCTATATTTACCCCTGACTACTGCACCTTCACCTACACATCCCTGAACACACCAAGGGCAATTTAGCATGGCTAATTCACAACGCAGTTGTGTTGCAGTAGCAAACCTGCCTGCCAGAATGCTGGACCCAACTTATTAAGGTGCAAACCATCTCTTTTGTATAATTTATGATTACCACAAAACATACCCCAGTGATCCAAGAATTTAAATCCTTGCTTCCTGCACCAGTTCCCCAACCCCACGTTCAAGTCCATTATCTCCCTGTTTCTGACCTCTCCAGCCCGAGGAACTCAAAGCAAACCGGAGACAATCACTCTGGACATCCTGCTTTTCAGCCTTCTTCCTAGTTCTCTGAAGTCCCACTGTAGCATGTTCCTCCTCATCTTCCCGACATCATTTATGCCGACATGTACCACCACCTCTGGCTCTTCACCTTCATCCTTGAGGATTTCCTGCACTCTGTCTGTGATGTCTTTAACCCTGGCACCCGGAAGGCAACACACCATCCTTAAGTCCCGCCTGCTGCCACAAAACCCCGGTCAGTTCCTCTCACTATGGAGTCCCCTATTACCACAGCTCTGTGCGATATCCGACTCTTCCGTTCTGCCTCCATGCCAACTTTTGATTGACATACCTGGCTGCCTCGCAGACTGGCAGTGTCATCTGTCTCTACTGTTTTCAAAAGATTCAACTTGCTCCTGACAGGTACTTCCCCGAGGGTCTCTTGCACCTGTCTCCTCTCTGCCTTCCTCATCGTCTGCTTTCTTCTGCTCTCTTCTGGTATGGTCGATGTAATAACCTCGCTGAAGGTCTTGTCCAGAAAGATCTCGTTCTCTCGGATGAGCCTAAGGTCCTGGAGTTCTTTCATCAGTGCTGCAATATGCTCTGTCAGTAGCTGAACGTGCACACACTTTCCACACTTATACGAGCCAGACACACCAGAGTCGTTGACCTCCCACATCAAGCATGTAGCACACTGAACCAGCTGGACAGTCATGTCTTCACCCTCTTCAACTGTAGCGTAATCACTTCACTCAACCTCCTTGTCAAAGACTCCCTACAGTGTGGAAACAGGCCCTTCGGCCCAACAAGTCCACAACAACCTTCCGAAGAGTATCCCACCCAACCTACACATCCCTGAACACTATGGGCAATGTAGCATGGCCAATTCACCTAGTCTGCACACCTTTCAATTGTGGGAGGGAACTTACGCAGACACAGGGAGAATGTACAAACTCCACACAGACAGTTGCCTGAGACTGGAATCAAACCTGGGCCCCTGGGACTGTGAGGCAGCAGTGCTAACCACTGAGCCACCGTGTCGCCCAAAGATAGGTTCGAGAGGAGTTGTAAATAGTTGTTAGTTAATTATTCTCTGTTATACTTTCAGAAATAAAGTTTTTAATTTTTACTTTAAATAGTTCTTGACCTCTTGAATTTTCACAGATTACTGCATGGGATAAATCTTTGCTGTGTTGCTGGTTTACAGTAAACAGGAGAGTCATGTTCGTCGTGTCATAACATTAGCAGTAATTTCTTTCATTGATTGGACATGATAACATCAGGAATTTAATGAATTAATAACTAAAAAAGGTAAAGTCACTGTCGTCATGTCAAACCATAGGGCTGCCTTCTCACTAGGGAGAGAGATGACTGATGGTGGTTTGCCCTGGAGGTCACCATGCCGCAGGCGATGGAAAAGGTTGAAAAGAGAGTCCTTCGCCCAAACTCCAGGCCAGTGCACGAATTAAACCCATGCTGTCGACATCACTCTGTATCACAAACTAGCCAATTGAACTAACCAACTCCTAAATCGATAATTAAGATTATGGTCTCAACATTATAGGCACATAAAACAGAACAAATAGAAAGAGGTTAGGTCATTCAATCCATTGAGCCTGTTCCACCATTCAGTGAGATCACAACTGATCTTGTGCCTCAACTTCACCTTCCTGCATTATCCCCATCCCCCCATCGATTCTCCTAGTATGTAAACAATCTATTGATCTCATGACTCTCCTGTTTACTGTAACAACCTACTGTTCTTTGGGGTACAGATTTCAATGATTCAAAACCTTCGAGTGAAGTATTTTCTTGTCATGTAAATCTAAGAAAGCTGATTTCTTAGTCCTGTCACAATAGTTAGTCTCTTAGTCTTCTTTGTCCTATAAACAATATATATAAGACACTAATGGATGGATTTCAATGAAACCTAGTGAGCGGATTGAGTATGGCCCAAGAAAGAACTGATTAGATTTTGGCGAAAATGTGCATCTGATGCTCAAACTATTTCTTGGATCTGTGTAGATTGGAAGAGAAGGTGAATTGACTTCATTCTGACTATGTTGTTGATTATTTTTGATGTTGAAGATTATCTCAGCTGTCTAAGGTGAGCAGATTATTAAGTGTGGATTGTTATGAAGCTTCATCAGTGGGATCTATGTTCTGATTAAGAAGATTATTTTTTCAGCTTTGTAGTTATGGATTATTAAAAGGAAGAGCTGTAAGAGTGTAACAATGTTAACACTGTGCGGCAGAGCTATGTGCTCTATTGAGTATCTTCTTCACTTGCTTTAGGGTGTCACCCTAAGTATATACCCTAACCAGGAGAAAAAAGCCTCTTTACATCTAACCTGTCAAGCCATGAAGCATTTATGCATTGCAACCAGACTATCTCACATTCTTCTAAACTCTGAGGAATATGCATTTAGTTTACACAATCTCTCCTCTTGCGCTTTGCCCTCATCTCAGCAATCAGACAAGCGAACCTTTGTTCCATTCTGTCTAAGTATGGATCCTTCCTTAGGATAAGGGGTCCAAAAGCGTCCACAGTATTCCATATTTATTCGAAACAAAATACGATGTAGCCGCGGTATAATGTCCATTTATTTTGATGTTAATCGAGTTAAATTATTTACAGTTTTCATGGAAGAATGGAATGACACAATTAGATGTGCCGATTTGATTCTCCCACTAGGGATTTGCTCTCACAAGTGGCATGATTTACAGAATTTTGGCTATAATGCTGTACTTCCTTTGCCAAACTGTGCTGCCCAAATGTGTGGCTTTGCTATTTGAAGCATTCTGTCGAACAATTAAACTTGGTGATCTCCAAATTATGACTGAGAGACTGAAAACATTCCAGAAGCCAATGTAATAAAAATATAATATTGTTTATTCCTAAATTGAAATTGAGAGAGTGGTATTAATTTATGTTGAATTTATCTTATTCTTAATATTAGACATTATAATGTGATCACATTTACATCCAAAAGGCACTAGTTATTAAATAATTAGTGGAAATGTAGCAGTAACAGACATCAGTTGATTACTGGAAACAACAAGAACATCAGATAATTGTAAAATAACACAGGTAACATACCCCTACTGGCAGACTCTATCTTTACCAGACATTTGAGCTTTGTCTCATGGTATATGTTAAGAGATGTAAATAAAAAAGAGATGTAAATAAAACAAGCGTCCAAAGTGTAGGAGTTAGTCACAATGCCATAAATGCATTTATTTATGTTTTTGGACCGACTAGTCTCATAGCTCATAATGACAGCCTGTCATAACAGGTTCTTCTGATATCACCATGGTAATTCATACAGAAAATAGGACAAAGCAGACAATTAATAAAAATGCTTTCGTTTGATTACTCCTATTCATATTTGGCAATTTTAATATTTGTGTGTTGCCGGCTACCATTTCTATAATTATTTATTGCAACATTTGTAGATGTACAAACGCATCTGTTAGGCCCGAATGGATTAAGTCTTACTTTATATTGACCTGTCTCTATTTTGGTCCAACTTGATAGATTTTCACTCTGTCTGATCTCAGTCGACTTGATCTTGCTACCTAAGTCTACAGGCCTGAAATCATGATAAATTATGCTAACATTACTGCCACAGCTAATATATAATTAACACATGCTCTCAATTGGCAGGAGAAGCTCTATGTCATCTACTAATGTGCATCAACGTGGAAATTAAACTGTCGGTGTAAAAACCCTATTTATATAGAATGGGACAAGACTGCTTGGAAATTTATTTTGTCTAGTCAAGAAGTTCTGAGATGCTCAGTTATTTCCCCGGTTTCCTAAACATTTTCTGTAATTTATGGATGTAATTTTCATTCCTCTTTTTTTTAAATGAGTTCTCAGCAGGACCTTGGTAATTATTTCTAAACCTGAGGCAAAGTGCCAATACTTTTCCTGTGGGTAAAGTGAAGAAATGCATGCCAAGTATATCTCAGCTATAACAGGGATTAAACCCCAGGCTGTTAGTGTCAATCTGATCTGTAGACTAGCACCCCCAATCCTTCCCTGGCTCTCAATGCGTAAATTCAGAAAGGGAATGTTGTATGTTATTCTTCCATTAAAGTCATCTGGATAAGGCCGCACTTGATTTTCACTTATCCAAACTTCCTTGCAAGATTCCTAAACTTGTGAGCAATTCTGAATGAATTCTCCTTCCCATATCAAGAGACGTGACTGTCATCTAAGCTGAAATCAACCAACACAGCATTCATTGTGAATCAAACCATCAGCCTGTGTTTTCTGTCACGAACTGTGATATCAAAGACTTAGGTTCAAAAGAAACAATTAAAAGGCCATATTAACCAATGTAACTTGATTCAGTAAATTTGCTGAAAATTATCTTTAGAAAATAATTGTTTCACAACAATTTAAGAAGAATACATAAAGCTATTGCTCAACATGAAAGCAATACTTCATTCTAGAAGGTTTGGAAACAATCTGCTGATGTCAAGGGAGCAATATGAAGAAAATGCACAAAGACATATGTAAAGGCTTTCTCCTCCAGCCTGGTTGCTAGTTCCAATTGCCTGACGAGTGAGAAATATTTCACCAGTGAGTGAAAACTATAGCTCAGACTGAAGGTATAAACGTTTCTGCAGCATCATTCTTCTCCATTTTTGTGTGGATAATTGATTAAAAGAAAATCATGTTTTCTTTGCCTTTTATAATGGTGTATTGCTCCTCTAAAGAGCTGCTAATATCCAAAACAAATCTTCAAATGTCATCTTCCTCTGTGCAGGCATATGGCAGATTAGCATACATCACTACACAGTGAGCTACACCTCAACTCAATAATGTATGTCGCAACAAAGTGATGCACACCTCAATAGTGACACACTGACATATATCTCAACATAATGATGTAAACTTCAGTATAGCACTCGCATCTCAGCACAACCAAGTACATTGTAACTAACAGATGTACACTTTAATATACCAACAGACATTACTATGAAGTGACACATATCTCCACGCAAAGACATTATTGATGTATCACCTATTGACTTTGAAAATGAACATCAAAACATCATCTGACTTAATACAGTGAGGTGTGTGAAAACTAATTAATCTATTTCCTGCTGGGAATGAGCAACCGCAGAATTAGCAGTGGACCCCAAGATAGAAACCTTGGTGTGAAAGAGACTTCCTCAACTGTCACCTACATTCTGCAATAGCAATAGAAGAGGCAATGTGGTTTTATCCCAGGTGACCACTGCTGGTAGCTTGTAGTATTTGCCATCTCTATCAGTATGTGGTGCTAGGCAAATCATTTTTTAAGCTAGTTTGCTAGCACCAATCCACAATTGTCTTTGTTTAGCATCTAGTGATTAAGGGTAGAAGATATAGAACTGTAGAATATCTACAACAGATGCACTGTATCCTGATAATAAGCAAGTTTATTGCACGATAGCAATAAATATAACTACACTGGTCAACCATAATTGGTAGAACCATATCTGATCCTCCTGAAAACCAGTGTATAATCCTTATCTCCACCCACTGATTGTGTGACATCTGTAGAATGGATGGAATCGCTGGAACATGAAGCTTAACCCCTTCAGAATCATTACCTTCTACTACAGAAGATGCCTTCGTGGATAGTTTTCGGGTCTTACTCTCCTACCCGATCAAATTATTTCCATTTATGGATCAATATTTTGCACTGTTTGCATGTTACTTCTAGGGGTCATTATATTCTCATTGTTGTTCACTGCTCAATGGCTTCCCAGTTGCGAACATACCATAAAAGCTCTTCTTTGGGATCACATTCATAAAGCATTCACATGAATGACATGCTTAGGTGTGCATTTATGATCAGATCATCCCATTTGGCCTATTAGTACTTTATTAAGGAGTTAAGTTAATTTGGCATTTAACCATTTTTAGTTGTCACAGATCACTGAGGGAAAAGTGATTGGTCTTCAATGTGGGTTTGTTTAATTGATCCAATAATCAAGGACATTAAAGCCTATTGTACCACTCCACTTACTACTTGAGTTCAGATTGGCTAATTCAATGCAGTCAGAGGTGAGGGAGTGCACTTTTAAAATCAATTGTCAACAATGTACCCTTATTTCTGTGGCCCACAGGAATAGTTGTAGAAATCTAAATTAGAACCAAGGACAAGTTCTCATCTGGCTACTGCTTAAAGTAAAATATAATTGATTTCTATTACCATGTAGCAACAATCTTTCTGGGAAGGGGAACTGTGGTAAACGCCGATGCCACATTTAGCCTAGATTAACAGAAAGAGCTGAAGTGAACTAGCAGGCAACCATATTTGAGATAATAAATACTTTGATGTTACTGATATTGTTACTTAGTAAATGTTGTGAAAGTCACCAAATATCTGCTGTTGATTACAGCAGAAGCATTGCTCTCTATTTGACTTATTCACAGAGCTCACTATTAGCCTCCTTCATTTACTTTTGCTTTAAGCTGTTTAATGATGTCAAACTAAGTATACCCTTCAGTTGACTGGACTTTGCGTCTGATTAAATTGCCACTTAGCATAAACCAATTGGCAAGTCAATCAAAGCAAATACTCAAAGTGAGGACAGGAAGCAGTCAATGAGGAAATTCAAAAAGTTCTTAAATAGCTTAAAAGGCTCTTGGTCACCTGTCCCAGTGCTTCCTTAGGTGGCTCGGTGCTAAATTTCATCCAATTTATGCTCCTGTAATATTTTTATTATGTAAAAGGGTATAGATCAATCCAAATTATTGGTATCACTATTTTAGTTACCTTTTATTTTAAATACAGATAAACTCTGACCCATGTTAAAGTTTAATAACTATCAAATGCTCCAATACTAATGCAGTGGCAGCTGTGTGTTAAGTTAGTAGCAGGTGTACTGTTTACCACATTGCTGTGCAGTTTGTTGCTGAGATATTTGTACAAATTGTCTCTGGGTAACATATGCAGAATGCAAATGAACAGCATTTCTTAGAAAATATTTATTCTACATGTTTAATGAGTGGTGTCAATTTGCACTAAATCTGTACAATGTGAAGTCTAGAATTGAACTAATTCTAGACTTTGCCTCATTCTAGAGTCTCTTTGGACCTTGTTTCAATTCTGGTGTCATAGCTGTGGTATAAATATGATCACTTACACTAGTTCAAAGTACTTGTGATTTTTACTGCAAAAGGAATTGGAATTAAAGTCATCATTAAAGAATTACAGTGCAAATAATGATCTTAAAGCCATTACAGAGACCGTTTACAGATCAAAGCTGTGAACCAAATAGTCAGGCACATGTAGCTTTTTGAAAGGACAGGCAGGAAAGGAAGGGTGGTGGGTTGGCTTTGTTGGAATGTGATGGAATGAGTACAGTTGTAAGAAATGATCTTGGGTCAGAAGATGGAATATTCATATACATGGAGATAAGAAAGCACAAGGGAATGTACTTATGGGAGTAATCTATCATCCTCCAGGAGATGTACTGTAGCTGAGCTGGGAGATTTGTTCTCAGATGTTTGTCACCATGCTAGGTATTTTCCTTTGACATGACAGCCCTATTCACATCAATAAACATCACCCTGACCAAAGAAACACTGGCTTCAATGAACCAAGGACACAACCACCTGACAGCATCAACTCCATGAACAAGGACAGCATCCTCAAACTAATAGACCTATGCCTCACAACCCACTTCACCTTCAACGACAAGACCTACAAACAAATCAACGGGACACCCTATGGGATCACCAATATCAGGACTCTTAGCAGAAGCAGGCATGCAGAGGTTAGAACAAACTGCCCTTCCCATGATTCAGCCTAAGCTTTGGGTCCGCTATGTGGATGACACTTCTGTCATAATGAAACGCAATAAATTAGAAGAAACCCACAAACGCATAAACAACATTCTTACTGGTATAAAGCTCACTAAATAGGAAGAGAACAAAATAGACCCCTTCCTAGACATCTCGGAAGAATGAAAAGTCAATGAAGAGCTACAGACCAGGATTTACAGGAAGGCCACACACACTGACCAGATACTCAACAATAGGAGCAATTATCCCAACACCCACAAACGGGGCTGCATCAGGATATTATTTAAATGAGCAACAACACAATGCAGCACCCAGGAACTAAGAGAAGCTGAGAAAAAACAATTATACAACGTATTCAGGAAAAACTGGCACCCGATAAGCGCAGTCCGCCGATTCCTATACAACAGACCTAAACAAGAAGACACAACGCGCCCAGAGACTCTAGCCACCCTGCCATACATTAAGGCCATCTTGGAGATGATGACCATATTACTCTGGCACTGGTAGCCCACAAACCTACCATCACTCTAAAATAGCTCCTGATGAATTTAAAGGAAATGTACTAACAACCAACTGAACAAATGTCATATAGGAAATACCCTGCAAGGACTGCAACAAATATTACATTAGACAGATAGGCAGGAAACTAACCACCAGGACACGTGAGCACCAATGGGTCACCAAAAGACATGACCAACTGTCACTAGTATCCATACACACAGATGAAGAGGGACACCAGGTCAACTGGGACAATACATCCATCCTGGGACAGGCTAAATAAAGACATGCATGAGAATTCCTGGAGGCCTGGCAGTCAAACTGGATCTCTACTAACAAACATATCGATTTGGACCCCATTTACCAATCTCTAAGAAAAAGAATTGGAAGTGATATCACCCACCACAACAGAACAAGACACATAAATAGAAAGCAGGACAGAACACCAGCGCTTCATCGGAGGCTCACTGATGATGTCACCTAGCACGGTGATTAACTGTCTGAGAACAAATCTACCAGCTCAGCGAGCAAACGTACAACCTGAGATAGGGAGGGCAGGTAAAAAAATAGAGACATTCATCATGGGTTGCATTAATCTTTATTTAGACTAAGAAAGTCAAATTAGCTGAAGTAACCATGGAAGAACTCAGAGTGTATTCGAGACAGTCTCCAAGAATAATTTCGGGGGAGGCAATCGCCTAGTGGTATTATAGCTAGACTACAGAAACTCAGAAAGGAACAAAGAATCTATTGATGAAACCATTGTCAATTGTTGGAAAAACCCATTTGGTTCACTAATGTCCTTCAGAGAAGGAAATCTACCATTCTCACCTAGTCTGACCTACATATGCTCCAGACCTACAGCAATGTAGTTGACTCTCAATTGCCATCTGAAATGGCCAAACAAGCCAATCAGTTGTATTGATGGGTACAATATTTTGGAAGAAATGAAACCGGACAGATCGCCTGGCATCATCTTAGGCACCAGAAAAGACAATGACAGAAACAGCCCTGTCAACCCTGTAAAGTCCTCCTCACTAACATCTAGGGGCTAGTGCTAAAATTGGGAGAGGACAGAAAAATCGATGTTTTGGGGAAAGCCCTTCATTGGGATTCCTGATTCCTGATGAGGGGCTTATGCCCGAAATGTCGATTTTCTTGCTCCTCGGATGCTGCCTGACCTGCTGTGCTTTTCAAGCACCACACTCTTGACTCTAATCTCCAGCATCTGCAGTCCTCACTTTCACCTAAAATTAGGAGAGCTGTCTCATGGACAGGTCAAGCAATAGCCTGACATAATCATACTTAGGGAATCATTCGTCTGAGACAATGTCTCTGACACCACCATCACCATCCCTGGATATGTCCTGTCCCGCTGGCAAGACAGACCCAACAGAGATGGTATAAAATCGGGAGGGTGTCACCCTGGGATTCCTCAGCATTGACTCCAGAGCCCCTGAAGTCTCATGGCTTCAGGTTAAACACATGCAAGGAAACCTCCTGCTGATTACCACGTACATCCTCCCTCAGCTGATGAATTAGTACTCCTCCGTGTTGAACAACACTTAGAGGAAGCACCAAGGATGGCAAGGGCACAACATGTACTCTGGGTGGGGAATTGCAATGTCCATCAACAAGAGTGGCTCAGCAGCAGCATTACTAATCGAGCTGATCGGGTCCTAAAGGACATCGCTGCTCGATTAGGTCTGTGGCAGTTAGTGAAGGAACCAACAAGAGGGAAAAATGTACCTGACCTCATCCTTACCAATCTGCCAGCTGCAGATGCATCTGTCCATGACAGTATCAGTATTAGTGACCACCTCATAGTCCTTGTGGAGATGAAGTTCCGCCTTCACATTGAGAATAACATGTATCGTGTTGTGTGGCACTATCACCATGTTAAATGGGACAGACTTCAAACAGATCTAGCAGCTCTGTATGCCGCAGAATTGTACTCCATGTAACCTCATGGCCCGGCATATCCCCCAAATCAACCATGACCATCAAGCCAGCAGCTCAACCATGGTTCAATGGACAGTGAAGAAGGGCATGGCAGGAGCAGCACCAGGCATACATTAAGATGAGGTATCAACCTGGTGAAATTACCAAACAGGGCTACTTTCTTGCCAAACAGCATAAGCAGCAAGTGATAGACAGAGCTACTGGATCCTACATCCAAAAGAGATTGACAGGCCAATGGTTTACCTCTGCTCCTATATGTTATGGTCTTGTTGTGGTTAGTCAGTGAAACATATTCACATGAGGTGCAGATGTTCATTAACAGCAGAGCATAAATATATTGCACAAAAGTAAAAAGGCAAAGTTTCATATATACTGGCAGTCCCTGGGTTATGAGTGGGTTTTGTTCTGGAGACTGTACATAAGTTGATTAACATGCAAGTCCGAACACAATGCTGTACAATGCAGAGCAGTCATTTGTAAGTGTAGGAAATGGCTGTACATTGGGTCTTTAAAATTACACCCCTGAAAGAGATCCTGTTTGTAAGTACAGGCATTCATAAGTCAGACGTTTGTAAACCAGTGACCTCCTGTATGTGAGAGAAAGTGAGTTCTGCAAATGCTGGAGAGTCAAAGTCAAAACATGTGGTGCTGGAAAAGCACAGCAGGTTAGGCAGCATCTGAGGAGCAGGAGAGTCAACATTTCGGACAAAAGCCCTTGATGAGGTTAGTAGTTCAGTTGGCTGGTTTGTGATACAGATTGATGCTAACAGTGTGGGTTCAACACAAACACCAGCTGAGATTATCAGGAAGGCTGGTCCTTCTCAACGTCTCTTGCCTGAAGAATGGAGACCCTTAAATTAAACTACCACCAGTCATTGCTTTCTAATAAGAGATGATTTGGAGATGCAGGTGTTGGGCTGGGGTGTGCAAAGTTAAAAATTACACAATACCAGGTTATAATCCAACAGGTTTAATTGGAAGCACTAGCTTTCAAAGCGCTCTGAAAGCTAGTGCTTCCAATTAAACCTGTTGGATTATAACCTGGTGTTGCGTGATTTTTTAACTCTAATAAGAGTGTAGACCATAGGACAATGGTGACTTTATCTTTGCCTCTGTGTATAAAACAGTTAGAAAGATCTTGACAAATGGCAAAACCCTAAATTTTAACCTGCTTCCCAATACTGTCCTTTTGCAGATACTCAGTTCCAGAGAGAGTCACTCCTACTTCAATTCTTTGTTTCTTTTTTACTCAATTGACTCCTCCCAATTTCTTTCTCTGGACTGCAGCAACAATTTTACTATTACTTTCCAACTTAACTGTTCTGAACCTTTAACAATTACAATGGCCCAAACTCATTCTAACAACTTGAAGATTTCTCTCCAAACTCATGTGCCGTATGAATTCCACACACCCTAGCACTTTGGCTATTGTGACTGGTTCCCCAAACTAAAAGCTTGATTCTTCTGCCACAAGAAGCTGTCCTTCCCTCTGAACTCAATAGCTAAAATGATGGCTTTCTGATCTGTTTTAAACTTGCCAGAATAAAGATTCCATCCATTTGTGCTTCAAGAGTTCATGCAGACACATGACCACAGTCACATGCCTTCTTAGAATTGATGCAATTAGGTCATTGCTTCAAATGACTTTCTAATCAGTTTTAAACAAAAAAACCCTTCACATATCTGAGTCATATCCATCTGCCTCTACTTTGAAATTCAAGTCCCAAAATATACATTTCATCACTCTATTCAAATTTAGTAAACGTAATCCCAGACTTTGTTTCAATGGATTTATTTTGTTTTCCTATCAAACATACAAGTTTAAGGTTTAGGAATTCTAATAATTATTGTGGCATATTTTAATTTGATACAGACAGTCTAAAATGTTCTTTTCCTGATCATTACTTTAGTCTGTCAACTTTACAGTGTTGAGGTTTGCTCTATGAAGCAGAAAATTGGAATGCCACTGCTGGTAACACTGTGCCAATTGCCTGTGTAAATGAGTATGCTCCAGTTATGATTCAGAGCAATAGATGCTATTGGGGGCATATGTTAGGGAACATATGCAAGAACCGATGGAGGATCTTGTGGTACAGTTATAGTATTCCTACTTAGAATACCCATACTGATGTTCACCTGCCCCCGAACTGTTTCATTCGGTGTCTAAACAAAGTTGGTTAAACAACCAGCTTCTAAGAACCAGTATTGGATCTTGTGCCACAGTAGTTTGTATTCAAATCTCACCTGCCTTGCAATTGTGTCTGATAGACATTTACAGACAGTAGGAGGGCATTCAGTCTCCTTCTGTCTCCTCCAGTCAACAAAGATCTGATTGCATGAATACCATTTTCCAGCTCTTGTGTTATATTCTGAGGCTATGTCAACAGATGTGAATATTTGAAAATGGTTTAAATATAACAAGAGTTCCTGACTCAACCAGCCTTTCAGGCAGTTAGTTTCAGATTCCTATCGTCCTATGGGTGAAAATATTTCTCCTTTACTCTCTGCTTGGCTTTCTACCTCCTATCTTAAATTATGTCCTCCTGGTTTTTGGCCCCTCTACAAAAGAAGAAAGTGTCTTTCTCTCCATTGTATCTATGACCCTCATGACCTTTTATATCTCTATCAAGTTTCTTTCTCAACCTTCACTGCTTCAAGGTAAACAACTCCAAACTATTCAATTGTTCATCTTGGCTAAGACCCTCCAACCCAGGCAACATCCTGCTAAATCTCTTAGGTGCCCTCTGTAATTTAGTGACCAGAACTGCATGCAGTATTCCAGTTATGGCTTAACCAGTGTTTTATTCAGTTCTGGTATAACCTCCCTGCTCTTATATTCTATATCACAAGAATTCAAGTCAAATATCCCAATTGTCACATCACACTAACCACCTTAAATAATTACCCTGCTACCTTCAGGAATCCATGGATATGCATACTATGGGCCCCTGATCTTCAGTACTTATTAGGGTCCTTAACACATAATCCACGTCCAATTATTAGAAATACTGACCAACTTGATGTTGATTTCTGATTTTCTATGTTGGTCCATGTAACGTATGCCACAGATAATTGGTTTCTTTATGAGTCAAGACACATTGAAGTTTATTTACAACACTAACTCTTTTCAAGGCTATGATATCACTCACTTACACACACAGTCTGGATTCTGTGTTTATTGATGCTAGTAGAAATTACATAGAAAAGTGACTGAGAGGACAAGCAAGGAGAGTGGCAGAAAGTTGATTGGGAACCTTTGTGCCAAAGCATGTTGTGTGAAAGGTACTGGCCCATCTGGTCTGGTCTGCCATTAGACAACAGGTCGGTTTGTGAAAGAAATAAATCAGTCTGTACTTACGCTGTACTGAGTTAACGTTGGAAGACAGAATGTTCCGGTTACTATTTTGCCAGATGCACGTTTACCAGATTAACAAACGGTACTTGAGAAGCTGCATCTTCGGAGCTCAATTTTGTGGTGACACATTAAATAAATACTACTCTAACATTTAGCAATGACTCCCACAAACTATCAGCTAATGTCAAACTTTTCTGTCTCCAGAATTGGAACAGCAGGCATTTGGGAAAACAGTGTGTGATTGGTTGCAGTCCTCCCCTCTCACCCACTTGATCTGACCAACTTCTTCCCACTTCCAAAGATCCAGTTGCTTGATGTTGGCAAGCTCCAGTGCCAATGATCAAAGCTCTTTTTTCCTTGTAAAATACTAACAAACTGACAGTTAGCATTTTCAGCATTGAGCAGACATTCTTTATGAAGCTAATTTGCCGTAACTAGATATGTTCACTCTGTGAGCAAAGGAATGCAGGATGAGGCTGTGGGGGGATTTTCAAGTTGTATGTAAACCCAGTGCATCCACATATTGATGCTGCCATGATTGATACATGAGAGAAAGAGGAAGCGTTACAGCTGAGCTTAATGCCAATTGCTAGTTTATCAAAGGTATGTTCCAACTGTAATAGCTCCAGGAAAACCACTGATGCATTCTGTATGGATAAAATGCTAAGAATTAAAATAGAGACTACTATATTAGGTAATATGTAGTAAAAGAACCAATCAGAGAGCAGAGTAACAAGTTTTTTTTTAAAAAGAGCTGTAATTTCTTGTATTTTTTGGGCATAGGCTGGGAGTAGAAGGGGATTGTAAAATAAGATGTGATGGTGGGGGAGGAGAGCGTGGGGAAAGAGTGGTTAGTCATGTTTAGCTTGTAATTTTTCCATTACAGTTTTACTTTGGGACCTTTGATAGCCTATTAATGGCCTTAAAGGGTCCCCTTCTACAGCCATTGATTGCCCATGCCAAGTGGAAAAGCTGTCAACTGCATCCTGGGGTGGTTTGACTGTGGGCTAGATGATGTGGTCCTTCCTGCTCAAGTATCCTGTGCCCAACAGAGGTTGCCAGCCACCCCATCCCATAGGAGTGGCTAACCATGATTGCATTCCCTCTGAGAATCGCCTGAGTCCCATGACCCCTTGCTGGAACCCACCCCACTTACCTGCACTCTGACCTTCACAGACTGGTTGCAGCCCCAGCAGTGACAACCACTTCCTGTGACAGAAGGAGTAATCTCGAATCTCTGATTAACTTGGAGCGGTTTCCCTCATGAGGGCTGATGCTGCGACCAAAGGTAACCAGTTCCTTGAGCCATACAAAGTGAAAATGTAGCTTCCCCTGCGAGCACAGGTGAGCTCAGAAACAACTTTCCAGTGAGGGGCCACTGCCTTTGTTTTCGCCCTTGGCCAGGCATAAGGTTTGTTTTTCTTTTTCAGGTGGTTTGGGGGGGGGGGAGCAGATGCATATCTATGTTTGATAGTGCTGCACGTGCTAATAGGACTTCACTTTTAAGCTACATTGTATGCAGATATATTGCCGTGGGTGGCTTTTTATCTTGAACGAAAGAAAGAATAAAGTGACTGAGGGGAGCCACTGATTTATTTCTTTACTACTCAAGTGGAGTAATTTAATAATATTGAGGCAGATGCCACTGTGAAAAGGGGCTTCATTAACCTGATACAGAGTCAAAACATGTGGTGCTGATAAAGCACAGCCGCTCAGGCAACATCCGAGGAGCAGGAGAGTCGATGTTTCAATCAGAAGCACTTAATCAGGAATGATGAAGGGCTTCTGCTCGAAATGTTGGCTCTCCTGCTCCTCGGATGCTGCCTGACTGGCTGTGCTTTTCCAGCATCACACATTTTATCTCTGATCGCCAGCATCTGCAGTCCTCACTTTTTCCCAGTTGATATTAACCTGATACAGTCACGTTATATATGCTATTGAGCACTCCACTACGTCTCCCAAATTTTCAGAGGATAGAAAATGTTCCAACTCTGCAGCTTTAGCCATGGTCTCTACCCCTTCAGTGGTGAACAGGATTTGGAGCTTAAGACAATCTCTTTCTAGCTTGGTTGCTGAAGAAAAAGGCCAATAAAAAATTTTATTCATTAACTCTGTTGCTTGACACTTGTTAACGGTCACTTTTATGAATTGGTCAATTTTGCAATTATTGTTTATTGTGTTGACATTGCTTTTTATTGCATAATTGGTTCTTTAAATTTTCTTCCCTTTTTTTAAAAAAAGTCTGCTCGATGCCCTGTCTTAACAAATCTCAGGCAGTTGTGACTTAATTTCTTGCTGTAGGGGATTGAAAGACTTGCACGAGATATGATAGTTTTTTTGGAGAGCTGGCAATAGGGATTATTTTTGTTCCTGTAGAAACAAGAAGTAGAGGAACTGCTCAGCAAGTCAAGCAGCATCTGTGCAGATATAGACAGAGGTCAATGACTCTTGTAAAGCCTATATCAGTTTATTTTTGTTTATTTTTGATTGTCGACTGAAGTGGAAAAGGACTGTTTTTAAAACCCAAGGATTGTAGGAAGGATGATGGCACTTTTAAAAAGAAGTTACTTACTACTCATTGTAAGTGCTGTTGCCACTGCTGTTTGTTTAAGCAGTGGGGGAGGTTACTACAAATGAGCTCAAGCCAGAGAAGTGAGATTTGTGCATGAAGTGAGATTTGGCCAGCAGCATGTAGCTGCTTGGTCTATGGAATATAGGTAGTTGCTGATCGCAACGATCTCTGCCTGATGCCAACTATGCGACTGACTCCCAGGTAGCTGAATGACTTATGGTGTGAATGTTTGGTCAGAAGCCATTGGATCTCCAAAAAGGAAGGTGCTGTCCTTTCCTCTAAAAAAAAACCTCAAGCCTGTTGAAATCCAATTTATTTTGCTTTGTTAGTTGCCGTTGGATGTGACTCTTAACCAATAAGTCAGAGACTTCATAAATTTCAACCAGTTGCCTTGTGTCTCCTATAAGCAAATGAAAGTACTTGGAGAATGAAGATCGGAGAGCAGCAGGTGCTAATATGTCAAAAGGATCATCTCAGCAAAAATTGTGGGGAGCGGTCATTGAATTTCCTTCCCAATCTTTCCCTAACGTACGTGTGCATGTGTGTATCTAAGAGTTGCTGCTAAGAGGGCTACTTTTGTAAGGTGGTTAGAGTTTTAACTAGTAGCCTTACAAGTTGGCTGTTCATAATTGTTTATCTAGACCTAGAATTTTTTTTTGTAATAAATAGTAATTTTTATCAAGTGCAGAAACCTGGTCTATACTTTTTGTCAACCTGGATCTAAAAGATAAGTAATTGGAGAATTTTGCATGCCTTTATAAAACTTTTAACTTTTGTTTGGAATAGAGAAAATGATTTCAGTAGGCTATCCTAATGAGGCATAGCACTGTTTGTTGGAGCTACTGCAGATTGTAGGCCCCAAACATTGACTGTTTCTTCATCTATGGATACTAGCCTTCTGCACATTTCTAGAATTTTCTATTTAGATTTTCACCATCTATAATACTTTGTCTTCTTGCTCCATCCTCAGCATTTGTGAGATTGGTTAATTTCAAATTAAATTTGGAAAATATTGACTGTTTCACTGCAATTTGTCATTTTCTATCAAAAAAGCCAAAGTCTTTGAATGTTGCTGTCCGGAAATTGCGTAGCACCAGATTCAAAATTAGTGGAGGTGAAAAACCAATTTGTGTGCACTTGGCTGACAATGCAATTGTTGTCAAGTGTATCACACTGAAATCTGAACTTTTGATGGGCTTTACAAGTAGAGGCATAGAGTGTAAAAGCTAAGAATTTTTTCTAAACCAAAATAAAATATTTTGCTTCCAAATTTATTAATACTGGATACCGGAAGCATATGAGGGAGAGTATTAATATGGTGATGAGGTTGGGCAATAAGGGGTTCAAGAATAGGTGAAACACTAAGGTTCCTGATTTCTCTTCCTGACCCTGCCTACAGCTAGTGTTGGATTATGTCTTTTTTAAAATATTTAAACTGCCTGATGCCTTTTTCGTCTGTCTTAGCATTTACGTCAGGTGATGGGTCAGCATTTCTCCATATTGAAGATGGACACAGAGTCAGTGATAAAATTTTTAGTTTGAAATGTATATAGCAGCCTGACAAAATGGAGAACCATGATGACAATTCCAGAGCATAATACAGGGCCACAGCTTGAATTCTCAATGTTACCTAAATATTAAAGCTCTTCATTAGTCCCTTTTCTATGCCATGTCTCCACTGTATGCAAATCAATATTAATCCAATAGGAAATCTAGGATAATAATTAATAAAGGCCCAAAATCATATTTAAAAATCTAATTTAATCGCATTTCATTAAATGTTGTGATAATGTGGAAATTGCAGAAAGGGTTATAAAACTGGTCCATTTTAAATAACACACAGACCAGAGATTCAGAGAATTACCATTTTAACTCTTAATTGCACTAGCATGAGAATTTAATGTATTATATACATTATTATGGGCAAAAAATAATATTCTAAAAGAAAATCCAATATTCACTTTTATCTATCACCTTTTGCAACTTCATAACATCCTATAGCTCTTTTGAAATACTTTCAAAGCCGAGTGAATGCAGAAAGCATAGCAGAGAAAATTACAATCAACAAGGTCCCATGGTAGTGATGAGACCAGGTAATCTGTTATGGCGATGTTAGTTGAGGTTTAAGTACTGACTAAGATATTAAAGTAAACTCTAAAATAGTGCCATGGTATCTTGTTCCTCAATCTGGAACATTTGATGGAGTCAAATGGCACTTCTGACAGTGCGGTGTTTTCTTGGTACAATATGAAAATGTCAGACTTGAGAAATAGTCTAGAGTGCACAGAAGAGAACTGCAATTGTTGTGCGATTTTGACTGAGCCCAGAATTCTTTTGTGTTGCTATGCTCCTGGGACTAAAGTTTGGACATTACCTATTCATGAGTTCAGGAATCATCATGTCTGACTAAACCGTGTCACTTGAAGTAATCAAAGCAGGATAAAATGATTATGCTATCCAGTCATTTCCATGACAATGGTATGTAGCTAAGCCCTAAACAAATTATTCATCAGGGTGCCCAACATAGTGTGAGACTGGCACCAATTAAAGCTAGCCTGCAGTTCCTAAAAAGGAAATGAGCTCAGGCTACAGAAGTTCATTTAACTGGCTGAGAATGGTTTGTCAAGTAGAAATAAACTGGTGTAATACACAGTAGTCCAGAGACAAGTCTCCTAGATTCTCAGAGACAGTACAAGAAACTAAAAAGAGGACAGGACCAGAAAGCTCACCAGACATGTGCTGCAAAGGCACTGGAAGCAGATAGCTAATTGGTTGGCTTGGCTCTGAGGATTTGGTTGTCATGCTTTTACATGGCTGTTGGAGATGAATGAATGGCTCCCCCAGCCCTACAACTCTCCCAGATACTTACACTCCTCTAACTTTGGCCTCTTGACCATCCTGGATTCTAATCATGCAGTCTTGCAACATCTACAGCTTTATGGAATCTTCTCCATAAAACTCTCCCATATTCTTCCTCTCTTTCTCTCTTCAGTATATGCTTAAAACCTACCTCCCTGACCAGGTTTTTGATCATCTGTCCTCATAGGTTACTTCGGTTACTTGGTGTTTCATTTTGCTGTACAGTTCTCCTATGGATACTGAGGATGTTTTATTATGTTAAAGGCAGTATATAACGAGCAATTGTTTTTGTTGAACCAATTCCCATTGCACTGTCACTACTGATAGTTCGGGGCTGAGTTTAATGAAGTATTTTAGTTCTTTCATTATTTCATAACTTTCATTTATTTAGGGTAACCTAGATCTATGACCCCATTTCGAAGAGTTGGAGAGGAACATATTGATTGTGACAGTTATGGGAGAAGTGTTTTAAATAATTTGGCATGACTAGTTGCGCAAAATTCCTAATAAGTTTACTTGACGATGAACAGCTGGACATCTGCACTTTGATTGTATAATATAAGTGTTATAGTTTCAGTGAGATAGCTTGACTGAAATAATTTACATCATGATCTCCAAGGTCACACATCATCCTGACTTGATCATAAATCACTTTTGTTTTAATGTTGTTAGCTTGAAAAATTTAGAAGAAGAATCATTGCAAAACTGCAGAAATCCAAGGGGAAATTCCATCCTGTACCTATTTGAGGGTACCTGGCAATAGACCATATATCCAAAAGTTGCCTGAGTCACAACAAGAAGTAGGTCATAGAGGTGTAGTCATCCAGCATGGAGAAAAGACTAATTCGTGCAACTATTTCATGCCAACCATAATTCTAAACTAAACTAGTCCCAACTGCCTGCACTTGGCCCATATCCCTCCATAAATCACATGTACTTATCCAAATGTCTTTTAAATATTGTAACTATATCTGCATCTGCCACTTTTCTCTGCAAGTTCATTCCACACATGAACCAATTTCTGTGCAAAAAAAATTGCCCCTGATGTCTTTTTTACATATTTCTCCTGTCACTTTAAAAATATGCCCTCTCATTTTAAACTCCCCCACCCTAGGAAAAAGACACTTGCCATTCACCTTACCTGTGCTCCTAATGATTTTGTAAAACTCTATAAGGTCACCCTTCAACTTCCTTCACTCCAGTGAAAAATGTCCCAACCTAATCAGTTGCTCTTATAACTCAAACCCTCCATTCCTGGCAATACCCCGGTAAGTTTATGAATCTTCTTCAGCTTTATTGCCCTTCCAATAACAGGACAACCAGAACCGACACAGTACTCCAGAAGAGGCCTCACCAACCCTCTGTGTGAAAGTGCTGTGGGTCCCCTTTAAATCTTTCTCCTCTCACCTTAAACTTATGCCTTCTAGTTTTGAATTCCCCAACCCTAGAGAAAAGAGATCCAGGACACTTTAAGGGTCATAATCATAAGGAAATCATGTGGAATCCACCAGAGCACCAAAGTCTTATCCTGACCACATTCCAGTTTGATATTTTGACCTGATTTTGCCTTATTTAATTAGCAGACTATATTTGTTTACAAGAGTTGAATAAATTTATATCCCAGGGAGACAGACACTCTTGAAGGGAACACAGATTGGAGAATTAGGATTGTGGTGTGCTGAAATAATCATCGAATTGCACTCTTTTTGAATAAGCCAATCTCACCTCGACACACCCCTTCACCTTACCCCTCAATCACACTCCAGGGACATTTCCAAGTTGAAATTGTGCTTTGCAATGAAACAATGACTATGGAAGTAGTCTTTTAGTGAGCAACAGACATTCTGTTGAAGCTTCTCACCTTGTTCTCTTTGGATAGATGCAAGAATACCAAATTTCAAACAATTTATGACAACAATTTTTCGTGCCTGAGGAAAGGGACAATAATTGATTTGCAAGTAGACAAAGGTGGATCGAAGCCTTATCATTGGAGAATACACCAAAGATGTCCTCATGCTTTTGTTTAAATTCAGAAAAGTCAGGTAATCTCTGCTCAAAGCATTAGCATGGAGAACATAGCAGTGGACAGTTACCCACAATGATATTTTCTTAATCAACGAAGACACAATGCCTGAACACTTTCCTTCTATACGCAATAGGTGATGAATTCTCTCCCTTGCCATGCTGAGGTGGATAATGTGGCCTAATCCTGAGGCCTTCTGGCTGGCATGATGGGTGGGTACTGTGATTATCCATTGAGATTGAAGCCATTTAGAGCCCAACCTGACCGTCTCACCCAGGGAATCAGGGAATAATTGTTTAATTTGCAGTTTGCTGGTTCTCTTGCTCCAATATCCTTATTCCATTTCTTCAGCTCCTCTTCAGATTCTGTATTACTATAAATTGAGCTCTTTATATCATTCTTCCTGCTCAAGTAGCTTTAGGTATTGTGTGTCTTTTCAAAAAAATACATATTTGTGGCACGATCTTAAGCTGATGCCGATATAACCATTGAAAAGAACACAAATTGTATAACTAGAAAAATGTTAGCTTATTTAATTGTTACTGATAACAGCTTAATATACATTTTTTAAAAGTGAGAAAGCAATGTAGATCCATTTGATCCCATAAATTCTAGAAATTTAACTTGTCCCCTTAAATCCTGTAATTATCCTCTGCTTTCAAGGGGGACACGCACTGTTATAGCATAATAAGCCTAAGATCTACTTCGCCGTCAACGTGCTGCAGAATGTTTAGGTGTAGGTTTACATTCATAGACAGGAATATCAAGTGGCTCTTGTCTCGAATGTTAATAAGTGGGAGAGAAAATCGTAGTGTGACTCATCCTTAATCCAAGACCTCCTCTCACATCTTTAACATTCTAGTTGGATGTAAAATGTTTCTTGGTATTATTGAAAGAAGTGCAGAGAGGTCTCGTGGTGAATATTCTTTTAATCAGCAATCACAGTCAAAAACAGAACAAGTGGTCATGCATTAACATGATGTCAGTGAGACAATAATGTGCACAAACTTGGCTGCAATATTAACTCTTTGAGGAGAAAGTGAGGTCTGCAGATACTGGAGATCAGAGCTGAAAATGTGTTGCTGGAAAAGCGCAGCAGGTCAGGCAGCATTCAGGGAACAGGAGAATCAACGTTTCGGGCATAAGCAGGGCTTTTCCAGCAACACATTTTCAGCTGCAATATTAACTCGACAATGAACAGTGACTATAATCATAGCATTTTACAGCAGTGACATAAGTCCCTCTGGCTTCTGCGTGTGCCAACCCTATTAAAGGTCCATGCATGAGATTTAATTCCCTTCTCCTTTGCCTTCACACTTTTCAATTTTTCTTCTTCATACATTTATCTGTTTTCCCTTTAAAAGCTGCTGTGGATTCTCTTTCAACCTGTATTGTTATCAGCCATTCCTCAGCCCAACAGAGTATTCCTCATCTCTCCCACTTAGCATTTTCTTAAAATCCTCACACTTTATAAATAATTCCTTTGGCAATTTCCCATTGGATAACAAGCACATCTGGCTATATGAGGACATGTAAAATATTATATTAACATTAGTTTTGTTTCTTAGGTATCTGCTCTGGCTTAGGTTAATATTTGTAGATGTCAAAGGGATATGCACTGGCAATGAAATAGCAGGCAAATAAAAAGACCCCCACTACTGACACAACTGTCTACATTTCTGAAAGGATGGGCAGTTTCTGAAAGCACTTTGAAATGGTGTTATCATATCATCCAGTAGGGTCTGGCAGTTAAAGATTGAAAGCTAAGCATCATTCTAACCAAAGAGTGAATTGGAGAAAACTCAGAGAGATGTCTGACTCAAAATCTAAATTATGGAATATGAGTACTTACCCCTGAATGCAAACCTTATGGTCAATGGAGGAATTAATTAACCATGTGGACCCATGTAACTTCTACTGATGAAGAAAGGTATGGCCTTGGTGCCTCTGCTATCACCCAAAAGCAGGAGAAGAACAATATTTCTTCAGAATTTGTGAATGATGCTATGGACACGGAAGAAAGTTCAGACAAAATACTAACATGCATGGATAAAATTTATCAAAAATATCATTTACCAACTGCTTATGACATGTCAATTTTTCCAAATTCAGGACCAGTGAAGGTAGTTTTGTAAAATAGGACATAACAAAATGCAGTAAATTGTATATAAAGCTGTAGAGGTATTATTTGGAAATCCTGTAATGTGTGCTGGTATTTAAGTTATTAGACCTTGCCAAGGTATCAGATTTATACAGACTTTTAGTTTTGCCTGCAGGTGAATTTGCAGAAATATTCTTACAGCACAGAAGAGGAGGACCTTTGCCCCATCAAGTCTTTGCCAACCTATTTACACTAATCCCACATTCCAGCACTTGCCCACAGCTTTGAGTGTTATGACATTTTAAGTGCTCATCCATGTACTTTTTGGAAGCTTTTGAGGTTTCCCACCTCTATTACCCTCTCAGACATTGCACTCCAGATTCCCTCCGCCCTCTAGGTAAACAAAAATGTATTCAAATCTCCTCGAAACACCCTCCCCTTCATTTTAAAATGAAGCCCATTCATTATTGGCCCTTTGACTAAAGGGAACAGCTGCTTCCTATCCACCCTGTCCATGTGTCTCATAATCTTAGACCGACATCTCATGATGTAGATGAGAATGTAGTAAGGGGTGGATGATCAGTAAGTTTGCAGATGACAAGATTGGCCAAGTGGTTGACAGTGAGGAAGAAGGTTTTATGTTCTAGGTGGATATAGATTGGGTGGTCAGATGGGTAGATGAGTGGGAGATTGAAATTAACCCTGAAAAGTACCAAAATGATGCACTTTGGAAGTAACAAGACAAGGAGATGTTCAATGAGTGGCAGGACACCAGGAAGCACAGAAGACCGGATTGATCTTGGGTACTTGTCCACAGATTCCTGAAGGTGCAGGACCAGTTAATAGGGTGGTTAAGGGTATAAGGGACAGTTGCCCTTATCAGTTGTGGCATTGATTATATATCCAGGGAGATTATGCTGAAGCTGTACAGAACTTTGGTTAGGTCACAGCAGAAGTACTGTGTGCAGTTCTAGTTGTTACACAACAAGAAATATGCAATTGCACTCGAAGAAGTGCAGAAGAGATTCAGCAAGACGTTGCTTGAGATGGAGCATTTTAGCTGTGGGGAGAGGCTGGATAGGCTCAGGTTGTTTTCTTTGGAACAGAGAAGGCTGAAGTGAGACCTGAGAGAGGTCTAAGATTATGAGGCACATGGACAGGGTGGATAGGAAGCAGCTGTTCCCTTTAGTCAAAGGGTCAATAATGAATGGGCTTCATTTTAAAATGAAGGGGAGGGTGTTTTGAGGAGATTTGAATACATTTTTGTTTACCTAGAGGGTGGAAGGAATCTGGAGTGCAATGTCTGAGAGGGTAATAGAGGTGGGAAACCTCAAAAGCTTCCAAAAAGTACATGGATGAGCACTTAAAATGTCATAACACTCAAAGCTGTGGGCAAGTGCTGGAATGTGGGATTAGTGTAAATAGGTTGGCAAAGACTTGATGGGGCAAAGGGCTTCCACTTCTGTGCTGTAAGAATATCAGACAGTGAGGGACCTCGCACTGATCCCTGTGGTACCCCCTTGCATACTGCACTCCAATTTCTCCCACCACCCTTCGCCTTCTCCCACTACGTCAGAAATCAAACAACACCAGGTTATAGTCCAGCAGGTTTATTTGAAATCACACAAGCTTTCAGAGCACAGTCTTTTCGTCAGGTGCAATGAGACAGAGCAGGGCACTCAGGCACAGAGTTTATAGGCAGAGAGATCAAGGGCAGAGAGATCAAAAGATCAGACAACTAATAGTGTGAGTGGAGTGTCAGTTAATAAGTCTCTGCTGGTGACCAAGAGTGTTAGATGGTGTGTAAAGTACTTATGAAGTCAATGTCAGTGCTGTGCTGTCATGACAATCAGGCAGAGCGATAGGAATATATAAAAGGTGACATCTCAGGTCAGACACTGAACTGTAGGTGTGAGGCATTGTTTGGAATCTGTCTGAGTTTCAACCTGGAATCAGGCAGGTTTTTATTCTGAAAGCTGAAATCTTAATATGCCACAGCGACTGAATGTGACTACAAATTATGTGTTTTGTTTGAACAAAATAGAATGTACCTGCAAATAAACAAACATCTTGGATGAAATAATTCTGTGTGTGTGTGTTTGTGTGAGACAGTGTAATAAGTAATTCAAAACTGTACAAACTAATGAAGGTAGAGCGATCATAACAATTTGTCAAGGTGGTGCAGGAAACAGGAAAGTAAGGAAGATTTTCTAGAACAGAACAGTGTGGGGGGGTCACATGTAATGCAATATGAACTCAAGATCACAGTTAAGGCTGTCATTGTGGGTACAGAACTTGGCTATCAGTCTTTGCTCAGTGACTGTACATTGCTGTGTATCTCAGAGTCCACCTTGGAGGACACTTATCTGAAGATCGGAGGTGAATGTCCTTGAGTGCTAAAGTGTTCCCTGACTGGGAGGGAATATTCCCATCAGGCAGTTGTTGCACGGTGTCCATTCATCCATTGTTGTAGCATCTGCTTGGTCTAGCCAATGTACCATGCCTTAGGGGATCCTTGTCTGCATCGTATGAGGTAGACAACTTTGGCTGGGTCACATGGGTACCTGCCGTGAACGTGGTGGGTGGTGTTCCCAAGTAATATGATGGTAGTATCCAAGTCAATGATCTGACACGTCTTGCAGAGGTTGCCAGGGCAGGGTTGTGTGGTATTGTGGCCGATGTTGTCCTGAAGGCTGGGTAGTTTGCTGTGAACAATAGTGTGTTTAAGGTTTGGCAGTTGTGTGAGGGCGAGAAGTGCAGGTGTGGGGAAGATCTTGGCGAGATGCTCATCGTCATCAATGACATATTGAAGGCTGCGAAGAACATGCCGTACTCCATCTTCTACTTGGGTGGCACAAGGCAAAGAAACTGTATGCTGCTAATATTAGTTGCAACCCCAGCTAGGCTATAGAGATACAAATAGGGAGAGATAAAAGGACAAAGGAAGAAAATAGGGAAGAGGAGAGTAAGAAGCATCAGACAAATATATGCAAAGTTTACACTGCATTGAAAAGTGTTCATTTCCGCTGCCTGCTAACAATACTGATTGGGGAACACCAGTGCTCTATGTTAGAAAACTCATATCCTCTCATACTAAGAAGGGGTTCTGACTCTTGTCAATTTTAGATTCAAATTATAAAATATAATATTTGTTAATTGCGTTGTGAATGAAATATACAAAAGAGAGTTGATGTGTTCAAATTTATTCAGCAGCAACTATTTCTTTTTAAATAGAATAGCTGTTTTGAAATGCTATTAGGAAAGGAAGTGATCAATCTGATCGCTGCCTATTGGTTTAATGAAGAGGAGTACTTACCTTTAAGCTGTTACCTTCGTGGGGAGATTGTGGTGTATTGAAGCAATCTCTGGACTTCAGTATGCAGTGTGTGTTTGTAGTAGCCCTGATTGCCTTTTGGTTTGTGGATAAATATAACTGCCAAGCCTGCAATGCACATGATATAATTAACAAAGCCTTCGAGTTATACAGCACGGAAACAGACCCTTTGGTCCACCCAGTCCATGCCGAACATAATCCCACACTAAACTAATTCCAACTGCCCGCTCCTGGCCCATATCCCTCCAAACCTTTCCTATTCATGTACTTATCCAAATGTATTTTAAAGGTTGTAACTGTGTCTACATCCATCATTTCCTCAGGAAGTTCATTGAACATACAGATGACCCTCTGTGTAAACAATTTACCCCTCATGTCTTTTTTTAAAATTTCTTTCCTCTCACCTTAAAAATGTGCCCCCTTGTCTTGAAATTCCCAATTCTAAGGAAAAAGCACCTATCATTAACCTTATCTATACCTCTCATTGTCATATAAACCTCTATACAGTCACCTCTCAATCACCTATTCTCCAGTGAAAAAAGGCAAAAGTGAGGACTACTGATGCTGGAAATCAGAATCTAGATTAGAGTGATACTGGAAAAGCATAACAGGTCAGGCAGCATCCGAGGAGCAGGAAAATCTTTTTTCACTGGAGAATAGGTGATTGAGAGGTGACTGTATAGAGGTTTATATGACAATGAGAGGTATAGATAAGGTTAATGATAGGTGCCTTTTCCTTAGAATTGGGAATTTCAAGACGAGGGGGCACATTTTGGGCAAAAGCCTGATGAATTCCTGCTGAAGGGCTTTTGCCCGAAATGTCGATTTTCCTGCTTCTCAGATGCTGCCTGAACTGCTGTGCTTTTTCAGTACCACTCTAATCTAGACTCCAGGGAAAAAAGTCACAGACTATTGAGCCTTACTTTATAATTCGAACCTTCCATACCTGGCAACATCCTGGTAATTCTCAGCTGAATTCTCTCTAGCTAATGTTCAAGTTTTACGTTCAAGGTCACTGGTTAACTGTCATTGAATAAATCAAAATCTACTTTTTAACACATAGTTGGATGGATTTTTTTCTCATGATTTATTATTTAATTCCACAATCTGAGCATCTGTAATTCATTGATCTGAGCATCTGTAATTTCTCCCAATAGCCTTTGATCCCTTTATTCATTGTGTGAATTGTTATCCTATATTATAGTCTGCAGTTTTAGACTGGACATCTGAGTTGGATCAATTATATTATGCACATGCCAGATTTTTGAGGTGAAATTCAAAAGTACAAACTCAAGAAAACCTAATACATTGTTATAATTGGATTTGACCACATCAGAATTAATTTTGCAAAGTAAATTCAGAACATTGAAAAGATGATGCACTATTTATGGAGTCTGTAATTTCAGTGTGAGGCAAGTAGCACTGAGTGTTCCTTACCCAGCGGCACAGTATCATTAAACTTGAATTTTTTATCTGGTCTTAAAACAAATTGTTCAAAAGCACATGTATAGTTTTATTAACATGCCATCATGTGGCCGTTTTGCAAAATTGCAGTTACATTTTCAGACCCTGTAGTTCTATTCTGATGTACTAAAATGTAAATGTTTTCTATGATTGTCAGAAGGAAGTTTCCTCTTTGCAGATTGGTGGAGGCCATTTAATATAAGAAGCTTAACATGTCTGCTAACATATCCAAGAGGGTAATTACAGACAACATAATAAGCATTTGTATGTTGGTTTCTCACAGTGTAATTCCAGGGCCTGCTCAGGGATGTAATCCTTGTTGTTAATTAATTAATACCCAGCCTGTCCAACAATATAAGCTTGGCATTAATTCAACAAAATAAGCCATGATCAGAGATATATCCATCGCATTAACTAAGTAATATTCCCAAGGATATAAACTCTGCTTTAATTGATAAAATAAACACAATTCAAGGATGCAAACTAGACTTGAATTTCAAAATGCAAAGTCCATCTAAGGACAGAACTTGGCTTTAATTTAAGACGGTATCAATCTTGTCTCTGAATCAAAAGAGTTTGGTTCAAATTTTATTGCTGAGGTTCGAGCATGTCATCGAAGAAGAAAGAACAATAGGAACAGGAGTAGGCCAATTGGCCCTTTGAATCTGCACCACCATTTAATATGATCATGGTTGATCATCCAGTTGGGTACCCTGTTTCTGCTTTCTCCCAATAGCCTTTGATCCCTTTAACTCCAAGAGCTATATTTATCTCTTTTTCAAAAAATATAATGTTTTAACTTCAACCATTTTCTGTGGCAGAGAGTTTCACAGGCTAACCACTCTCTGGGTGAAGAAATCTCTCTTTGTCTCAAGCTGAAATGGCCTACCATGAGGCCTCAGACAATATCCTTAGACTGTGACCCCTGGTTTAGGACTTTCCGGTTTCTATTCAATCTGCCCCTCATCATTCTAAACACCAGTGACCATAATCATAACCGATTCAGTCTCCCTTCATATGTCAGTCCAGCCATTCCATAAATCAGGTTGGTAAACCTTTATTGCACTCTCACCCCCAAGACAGAACATCCTTTTTTAAAATTATTAGATTAGATTAGAATCCCTACAGTACGGAAACATGCCATTTGGCCCAAAAAGTCCACACCGATCCTCCGAAGAGTAACCCACCTAGACCCCTTACCCTACCCTATATTTACCCCTGACTAATGTACCTAACACTATGAGACAATTTAGCATGGGCAGTTCACCTGATTTGCACATCTTTGGACTGTGGGAGGAAACCGGAGCACCCGGAGGAAATCCACGCAGACACGGGGGAATGTGCCAACTCCACACAGACAGTTGCCCGCGGGGGGAATCGAACCCTGGCGCTGTGAGGCAGCAGTGCTAACCACTGAGCTCAGATAAGGAATCTAAAATTGCACATAGTACTCCAGGTAATCAAATCAATAGACATTTTTGCAGAGATTTTGAGGATGTTACATGTTAGGTCACACTCCTTTAACAAGATGATTTGGAGACACTGGTGTTGGCCTGGGGTGTACAAAGTTAAAAATCACACAACACCAGGTTATAGTCCAACAGGTTTATTTGGAAGCACTAGCTTTCAGAGCACTGCTCCTTCATCAAGTAATTGTGGAGTATGGTTACTCCACAACTACCTGATGAAGGAGAAGCGCTCCAAAAGCTAGTGCTTCCAATTAATCCTTTAACATCATCATAGTTAGCAGTGCTTGTGACATTCCTTAACATTAACTCTTTCAGGCCCATATATAACAGCTGTTTGGCATGTTTTAGATATTTTCTAATCAACCTGCTCAGATATGACATTACATACCTCTGGATCAGATGAAACGTGAATGTGGACCTCATGGCTCAGAGGTGGGAATACTACCACTGCATCACAAGTGATGGCATGTTTTTGAAAATGAGAGTCTAAATTCAATTCTGTTAGGACATGAACATCTCTGATTGATTGTGGTCAAGGCTGTTTGTTGTCTCTTCAGTCTATTCCAGGCAATCCTTCTCACCTGCAGCTTTTCTTCAATACCTTTCCTTGTCACACTGAGTAGTCTCAGTCCATTCCTTCCATCATTATCTTCTCCTAACTCCGATATATGTTCAATGATAAAGTCATTACCAATGTTTATTCCTGACACACACGTGTGCACACACATAGTTTATTCCTTATGCATTATTCTCACACTGTTATGTTTACTTGTTGCCCCATAACCCCAGTTGAAAATCTTGGCTCATTTCAGACATTGTGGCTGAATTGCTTGCAGTATGAACGCACTATGTCACTGTGGAGGTAGTTCACTGTTTTTAATGTCTTAGCATACTTAACACCTCCAACACACTGCACATTATAGTCTCATTGCTTTTACTTTCTAGACATAAAAAACTTTACCTTCACAAAACTGCATTTGAGTAGTAGCAGATATCTTGCACTTAAAACAATAAAACGTTCAAGATTTTATTTGTCTTAGTACAACCAGAATTGCATCTAAGCCAATTGCATAACAGATTGAAGTTCTGATCAAGGATCTCTGCTATCTCAGTATAGTACTGAAGCAACAGTGCGTAAGCATTGCAGAGATTATATATTTTTGATGAGGTGTTAAAGATCCACTGAGACTGCTCAAAGAAGAATACAGCTTTCTTCTGATGACACAGTTAACCTTCATCTGCAGCCAAAACTAAAAGCTGATAAACCCAGGGAAAAAGGAACAGAGGGTGAATGGACTGACAGAGACACAATCACCCAGTTCATTTGATTTTTTTCATCGTCCACACAAGTGAACCTTTATTCCAACCTTTTGTTCCTGAATATAAAAAGCAATCTATTGTGTTTTCATGTGTCTAGGTCCTCCCAAAACACATGATGACCAACAAAGTATATTTGAAATATAGTCACTTTTTCCAGTGTAGGAAATGTAGCAAACAACAATGACAAAGCACCAACTCATTGAAAACGATGAGAGAATAAGCTATTGTCATGTATTCAGTTGATGGATAAGGATGGAACAGGACACCAGCAGGAATTCCCTTTGAAGAATATTGTTTTTACTGAACAATAAACATTCGATTTGAATGAAGAGGGCACTAGCAAGAGAGACCAATAAAAATACAAGACAAATGCCAATTTATCAACAGAAGAGGCCAGCAGAATATTACAACTAGCTGGGTTCAATTTTATAAAATAACACTTCAGGATTGAGCTTTGTGTAATGCTTGTGCACGCTAGGAATTAAGATGGAGAAAGTCCATGGACAGAAAATCCACCAGAACATGTTGAACTCCAAGCTCCCATCTCAATATGTACATCTGCTTCAAGATTGCTAACTCAGGATATTCTGAGCTCACAGGAGAGCAGACTTGTTTGTCATGTGCCTTTATTGAATTGGTTATAAGACGATTGCCTGCAGTATGTGTCATATAGGAGAGGTCACATGTCAATGGCAAGCCAGGAGGCATATTCATATAGTATTGCATTTCAATACTAATCATCCCCCTTTTCAAACAAAAAAGCAAGCATTTGCATGCATTATTATTTACCCAAGTTACTCATTCTTCACAGAACTGTTTTCATGCATTAGCAGTCATTATTCTTGTCAGTCTTTGTTCATGCATTATACATACACACAATCTTTAAATCATGCTGGTCGCTTCATGGTGTTCCTCTGTGTTGTCATTGACTGTTCGTTTGATTGGTGTTCCTTCTACAGGGGGTGTTGTCACATGTTGCCATGGTATTTATCATTGTTCTTTTTTCCATTTTTGAGGAGTTGTGGACCTCTGGGACTGATAATTGATCTATTGTCTGTGCAGATGTTGAGTTCACATCTTCCCGATTTGCTGCCTGCAGCAAGGAACAGCTTCTCCAGTTGTGCACATGTACCAACAGGTTGCAATGGTGTATCTCGATGTTCTTTGCCATCATGTACAATTGAGGTGTCAACACAGGTCCCCAGTTGAGCTGATTGCTGTTGAGCATATAGTGTTGTCTACATAGCACCTTGGTCCTGGAGGAACACTGATTGTTTTTACTGTATCAGTTGTACATGGTAGAAATGACAATTAAAGCTACTCTTGACTTGAGTCTTGACTCTTGAAGGTTTGATTCCACAATAGCTCTCCAGCAACAGCTTAGCAGTCTAAAGAAATTTGACTTTCTGCAATTTTACCTTAAGTTTGTCTCGCACACACTTTTATAACTTCTAGCATCAGTAGCATTTTATGTAATTGGAAGTGTACTTTGGGTGTGGCATGACATTAGACCTTACTTTGGACCCCAAAGGGAGGACCCCATCCCTTCAGTAGGTATGTTTTTCCACTTGAAGACTGCCTTGAATACATCTGGGCTGGATTCTTGATTTCTTTATGATTACTTTGGCGATTTGCACTGCTGCCTTATCCTTTCCATTTGACTGGGGACAGTGTGGAGATGAGCTATGGTGTTGAATTACTCAATCAGGTATGAAGCAGCTAAATTGTTTTAATTTGTGAACTGAGAGCCGTGGCTCATCACAATGTCTGGAATGCCATAATGGCTGAAGTGTGCTTTCAGGCATTCAACAACGTCACTGGCAGACAATGATCTCTAATTCCCAGTAGCTAAAACAGTATTTTACGTTGATGAGATGATCATTTCCTATGAGAGAGATCTACTCCCAACTTCATCCATGGTCTCTCTGGGATGCCTAATGTCAACAGCTGTTCTCTAGCTCACTTTAATTGGTATTCATTCCAAGCACTGCAATGGCTAACGCCAGGATTTCATTGCTCACGATTGGTTAATAGAGCACATCTCTTGTCTTCCTCAGACTCAAGTGGATTCCTTGGTGGCATATGAAGATACATATTGACATTCCTCCTGCTGACTCCCCTTAGGGATAATAATCCTATTTCCTTTGTACAATCTGTCAGTTGTCAGTTCACTTTTGTATGTCTGATATGCTCTTGTGACCTCAGGAGTGGCCTTGATGTTTCAGGTCATCTTTTCATCACTAGTTTTAACAAAATGTAGAGAGTTCCACCTTGTTTTTAAGGTGTGTGCTTTGATCAAGGTACTTGTCTGTTACAATAATGTCTCTGTACGGTTGACGTTTCCCAGAACATGATGAGCTGCTGCTTCATGTTGGGTTTGAAATATTTCACGAACTCTCATCATATCCTTTACTTGCTTCTTTGAGGAGGCTGCTCCTGGCAGCATGTCAGCAACACACATAGACTCATGGAGTTTTTACATCATGGAGTGGTGTCATTCAGCTCACACATCTATGCCAAGCATCAGCTATCTCTTTTCTAATCACATTTTCTAGATTTGCCCATAACTTACTAAGCCATGGAGTTTCAAGTGTCCATCTAAATAATTCTCAAATATCTTGAGGGTTCCTACCTTTTAGACTCTCAGCCTCTTGCCCTTCACCTTGAAATTATGCCCACCTCATTATTGATCCTTCAACTGAGGGGAATAGCTGGTACCTATCCAACCTGTCCAAGGCTTTCACAATGTTTTACACTTCAATCAGATCCCACCTCAGCCTTCTCTGCTCTCAGGAAAACAACTCCAGGCTATCTACTCTCTCTTCATAGCTGACTCGCTCCAGACCAGGCATCACCTTGGTGAATCTCCTCTGCACTCTCTCTAATGTTTCCCATGCTTCCTATAATATGGTGACCAGACCTGCACACTGTATTCCAGCTGTGGCCAACTAATGTTATATGCAGCTCCACCGTAAACTCTTTGCTCTTGTATTCAATGCCTTGACTAATAATGATGAGAATCCCATATGCCGTCTTGACCATCTAGTCTACCTGCCTGTTTGTCTTCAAGGATCTATGAAGAAGGGCTTATGCCCGAAACGTCGATTCTCCTGTTCCCTGGATGCTGCCTGACCTGCTGCGCTTTTCCAGCAACACATTTCCAGTTCAAGGATCTATGGCCATGTACACCAACGTCTCTTGAATCCTCTGATTTTTCCGAAGGTACTGTCATTAATTGTGTATTCCCTTGCCAGGTTAGTCCTCCCAAAGTGCATTCTTTACACTTGACACTGTTCAGAGCATCTGACCAGCCCATCTATATTGTCCTGTAGTTTAATGTTTTCTTCCTCACTATTTCTCACATTACCAGTTTTTGTGCCAACTATGAACTTGCTGATCATACCTCCTACATTCAAGTCTAGATCATTAATGTACACTGCAAACTGCAAGGGATTCAGTACAAGTCTAGATCATTAATGTACACTGCAAACTGCAAGGGACCCAGCACTTAATCCTGTGGTTCGCTACTGAACTCAAGCTTCCAGTCACAAAAGGACCCTTTGACCATCATCCTCTGCTTCCTGCTACATAGTCTATTTTGGTTCCAATTTTTGCAAAATTGTTCTTCATCCCATGGGCTCTCTTTTACTAAACCAGCTTACCATGCGAGATCTTGCCAGAAGCTTTACTGAAGATGCCATCGCTTAGACAGAATCTAACACTTCATTTAGATTTAGATGTGAACATAGGAGGTATGATTAGTACATTTGGAGATGACACTAAAATTGGAGGTGTAGTGGACAGCAAAGAAGGTTACCTCAGAGTACAACAGGATCTTGATCAGATGGGCAAATGGGCTAAGAAGTGGTAGATGGAGTCTAATTTGAATAAATGTGAGATGCTGCATTTTGGAAAGGTAAATCAGAGCAGGACTTATACACTTAATGGTAAGGTCCTGGGGAGTGTTGCTGAACAAAGAGACCTTGGAGTGCAGGTTCATAGTTCCTTGAAATTAGAGTTGCAGGTAGCTAAGATAATGAAGAAAGCAATTGGTATGCTTGCCTTTATTGCTCAGCGCATTGAGAGGAGTTGGAAGGTAATGCTGTGGCTGTATAGGGCATTGGTTAGGCCGCTTTTGGAATACTGCGGGCAATTCTGGTGTCCCTGCTATCGGAAGGATGTTGTGAAACTTGAAGGAGTTCAGAAAAGATTAACAAGGATGTTGCCACATTGGGAGGGTTTGAGTTATGGGGAGAGACTGAATAGGCTGGGGCTGTTTTCCCTGGAATGTTGAAGGCTGACCTTATAAAATCATGAGGGGCAAGGATAGGGTAAATAGACAAGATCTCTTCTCTGTCATGGGGGAGAGAAAAGATTTAAAAGGAACCTCGGGGCACCTTTCTCACATAGAGGGTGGTGCATGCATGGAATGAGCTGTCAGAGGAAGTGATGGAGACTGGTGCAATTACAACATTTAAAGGTCACGTGGATGGGAATATGAATGGGAAGCATCTAGAGAGATATGGGTCAAATGCTGGCAAATGGGACTAGATTAATTTAGAAAATCTGGTTGGCATGGACAAGGTGGACCGAAGGGTCTGTTTCCGTGCTGTATATTTCTATGACTTTATAACAAATGGGTGTCAATGGTAATTGCCTTGTGGTAGAGGTTACAAGCCACGAGGTCCACCCGTACATTATTTAATTTTTATTCCAAACGCAAGGTATATATTCTGTGAAATTCATCACAAAATTGGCCATTGGTTGTATAGGGGAAATATGAAAGAAAGAATGAACTTGAGACATGGACGAACAGAGATAATAAAACAGAAAGAGAAGTTGCAATGAAAAGAACTTATGAAAGGAGAGAATTAACTTGAATATTTGACCAATGGGAATGTTTCCACAAATGCCACTGGATTTTGTAGGCATGAAGAATTCTGATATGCAAAAATCCCTTCTCATCTTGGAAAATCACTTGCTTTAATTTCCTGAGCAGGGTCAATGCTACTCTTAAAAATTTGTGAGGTGGATGTCCCAGTCATCCTTAGATATACACTAAGCTGTTTGTTAAAATCAACAACAATAACTTATTAAACTTTCAAGTGTCATACTTCTGACATGGGAAGGAACACTTTCCAGCAAACCGTGGTTGCCGTGCAAAGAAAAGTTTCAGATGCCGGCTGCCAACTTTGGTATCACTGATGGCAGTGGCATTCCAGGCTTGGGGATGAGTGTGTCCCCTGCTGTTGTGATGGCAGCAAATGTAGTCAACTAGGATTAAGGAACAGAAGTAAAAACAATGACTGCAGATGCTGGAAACCAGATTCTGGATCAGTGGTGCTGGAAGAGCACAGCAATTTCAGGCAGCATCCGACAAGCAGCAAAATTGACATTTCGGGCAAAAGCCCATCATCAGGAAGGCAGTACTGCAGAAACTGAATACCTAATCCAATAACACAGGGTGAGTGCAGTCCCCGGAACAAACCCTGGAGATTTCAGAGGAAGAAAATCACTGGTCTCAGTAAGGTAGCTAAGGTTAATCTTAAGTAGAGTTTGGAATTCTAAACAAATCTAGCTTCATCCTATATGGATTAGGGTCTTACATTCTCAAATAATTGTAGCAGTCCTGTTAGCGTTAGCACACTGGGTTATTAGATCAACAGGACATGGAGGCAGGAAGTCACAGCCTTCAGTGTTGCCTTGTCTTCTGCTATGGCCTTGATTCCATATTGACCTATTCTTCATGTTTAATTAGGGCTCTTAGCCAGTGGAGCATGAAGTAGATGCCTGTGCTCCTGAATGCTATGTAACTCTACTGCATTGTGTCCAGGCATTTCAGGCATCACATCAATGTATCAAAATTGCATGCTATTCATCCTATGGCTAAATGTGCTCCATTGATTGACTCATGTTTTTCCTACGTTTGATGATAAGTGCATTTTGACAGAATTGTGTGCTACTGTCACCTTCTGATCAATGACAGGGCAGCCCCTCTCTTTGATCTCGGATGGAGTTTTTCCTGAAGTAGATGACGCAGCGAGATAATTGCCACCTTCTTAAAGTTCGACCTGAAGAAGTAATACTTCTGCAGTCATTGGCTGGAAATTGTACCTGAGGGCAGGAGGTGGTAGTTTGGGATAGAGATTGATCTGACCAATACACAGCATGCACAATATTCAATCCATTCAGGTTGGTCCAGTTAAATTACCTTAGGACTCTGAATTCCTGATATACACTTCTATTGCATGCGTCTGTGCATTAATAGCTCTAAATTCAAAGTTTTAAACTTTGTTTCACAGAATGTGTATGTTGCTGTCAGCTTTTATAGCCTCTAATTGCCATTGAGAAGGTGATGGTGGGCTGTATTCTTGAACTGCTTGAGTCCAAGTGGTGTAGGTACCCCCACAGTGCTATTGGAAGGGAATTCCAAGATAATGATCCTGTGACATTAAAGGAATGGCAATGTCGTTTCAAGTCAGGATGCTGAGTGGCTCAGAGGGGAACATACAAATGGTGGTGTTCCTGTGGGTCTAATGCCCATGTGCTTTAAGGCAGTAAATCTAGAAGGTGCTACCAAAGGAAACTGAAAGAGTTATTGCAGTGTATCTTTTAAATGTACATACTGCTGCCACTGCGCATTGGTGGTGTTGGGATTAAATGCTTAAGGTGGTGGATGGAGTGCCAATCAATTATGATTTATGGCTCCTTACCTGGTTTTTATCCAATAATTGCATAAAGCAAATTGTAGCCAGCTTGTGTTTAATTTCAGATTGGTTACGCATGGTAAAATTGAAAAATACTGGACTATTCAAATAAAAGTGCACATGATATGTACATATTATACACTGCACATTATGAACCCATGCATTTTTAAATGCTTTTGCAAACAGAATTAACCATTTATGATAGTGAAGAAAAAAGAAATTTGTCATATCACTTTCCTCTGCAGATTTCCAAGCTTCCTTTCCCAACCTGTGTGTATTATGTATGTGGTTTAAGATTCCACTTTCATTATTGTACTGCCATCCATTGTTCACTTCTATTGTTAATAAAGAATTGAAGGTTTCAGTGAAAAATCTTTCAAATAGTGCACGAAGCAGAGTACGTGGTTCGAGTATTTTCTACAATTACAAATGATTAGTTAATAAATCAGTCAAGGTACTTTCTTTGTTTATCTCTTCTTCAAAGCTAACTGCATTCAAATGTGTCCCTGCCTTCATCCATTCCTAAAAAAAAGTGCTGAATAATTTAAATAAATTGTGTTTTAAATTTGAACTTTTTATCAAAATTGCCAGTTAAGTATTTAAAATAATAACATAAACATTATGTGAATGATCTTTACTGTTTTGCTTTAAGTGTATAATGTGAAGTTCTTTTCATTGGGAATTATTTACCTTACATGTTATCAGCATCAACATTTATGTGGTCCCTTTGATGTAGAAAGATAATCCTTAATGCTTCAGACAAGCAATTTCAGAAAAGACTCAATGCTAAAGCACTGAAACAGGTAAAATAATAGCCTGGGCAACAAGCCTTCCTGAAGGCATATATCTTAAAAGTGTCTTAAAGGAAGATGGACAGATGGAGCGAAGTCTTCAGAGTGAATTACAAATTTTGATGCCAAGTCAACTGAAGACCTTGTTGTCAATGATGGATCAAAGGAAATTAGGGATAAGCAAGAATCCAGATCAGGAGAAGTGCAGACAGATTAGTATGGCTGGAGGTGATTACACATGAGAGGGGCTGAGGCCGTTGAAGTATTTGAACACTTGATGAGAATTTTAAATCTAAGGCATTGCTGCATCTGAAACTCATGAGCACAGGTGTAAAGGAATTTTGATGATATCAGTCCTACGTAGGATAGGAAATGAAAGGCTTTAAGATAATTGAGTTTGGAGGTATCAAACTGTATTTATGGCTTTCAGAAGCAGGTGGGCTGATGAAAAGGGTGGGAATGGGTGGTCTAATAATCCACTTCCCATATAGTAAAGGCAAGTATTGGAGTTAATAGCTAGCTTCTCACATTCCATGTACAACCTCCATTGAAAGCTGCCTTATCAGCCTCCCCTAGGTATTCTAAATGATGCTGATATCATTGGAGATGTTCCACTGAGAATCAGTGGGGCTTTCCAAGACCACAAATTGATGTGCCATGACACACTGAGGGTGCCATTTCTGTGCCAATAACACTACTTACATGTGCTCATTTCTAGCAGAGGTTATGTTGATTAGAATCTTGGTGAAGACATTGGCATTGCCACTACAAACATGCGGCAGATGCATGCAGAATAAGCTGGTCGTGATGCAAAACTAGAGTTTAATATGAATTTGATTCCAGTGTGGTCATTTTGGCCATTGCTGCTCTAGTACTGTCCCACTTTGAAACACACACAGCTGAACATTCTGTCTGAGTGCACTGTAACAGCAAACTCTCTGGTGCTATGTCAAACTCGAGGGTGGCTGCTGGGCAACAAGTGCTCTTCACTACACCTCTGGGTCACTCTGCAACGTGGCCAGCAATGTATTCCATTAGCGCCATTCTGTTGTGAAAAACATAACTGAGTAGATGTCTAAACTACTGAAGCAAAGTCTGCATTGCCTCATTGTCTCTGAAGTGCTGTTGTCCAATATACTTGGCACGGTGGCACTTCACTCACAGACATATGCTCAATTAATGCCAGTCATTTTTAGAGCCACACGGTAATGAGTTGTGTTAGAGATACTGAGGTGTGTATAAGTTGGGTGTTTGTTATAGGCCCCATACCTGTCATCCAGACATATCGAGCAAGGAAGAATCACCCACCATGCTTTAAGACAGCTGTCAATATCAGTCAGACCATGAATACATTTATCAGAATATAGTTCTGTTAAAAGGTTTCCAGCCATTTGGAAGGTGAAGTGTCATTTACTCAATGAAACTGGAAAAATAGTTCTCATCTTATGGCACCACCTGTGGAGGCAAATTGAACTAACACTTCATTTCAATAACAGAATTGAAAGAAATTTAAGGTGTAATAGGTTTAAAGCAAGGGTTAAATGGAACAGGCAAAAGGAAAATCTGCGTTGAGCTGGAAGACAGGAGGGGTTAAACGATTAAAGAAGTAGTTTTCTAAATGTCAAATGGAAGGGTGATGGGAAAACAAAAGATGTGTCTAGAGCAGGTGTGCTTCTGACTAACAAAACTGACAAAAAGGGAATCAAACTGGAGTAGCGATCATCGTCTGAAATTGTTAAACCCAGTGTTGAATCTGGAAGGCTGTAAATTTACTTGTGAAAGATCCAATTACTAATAATGTGAATGTGAATGCTGTCTTCCCCTGCACTACGTCTTTCCATACTCCACTTTCCAAATGCACAGCCTTTACCTCCTCGAGAGGTAGCAGCAGCAGATAGCAGGAAACAACCCCCGCCAACCCCTGCCTATTTTTGTCTATAGCACATTCCAGTCTTGGAACTTCTCTAGTCCTTTAATAATCTCAGGCCAAAATCATGGAATTCCCTTCCTTACTACACAAAATAAATTTGGGCTCTTTTAGCACCCTGGTAGCGTCCCTACCTCTTGGCCAGAAGGCTTAAGTTCCACCTGTTTCAGAGATATGTCATAATATTTATGAATGGATAATTAGAAAATATCTACACCATGTACATTGCGGTGATCTAAGATGGCTGACAAAAGTCAAAACAAGGCCCCTTTCATGGATGTTTTGGTTCTTGGGGGCTACTTTTAAATTCTTAATAACATCTTCATCAGATGAAAGTATCATGTAGTTCTTTTGTCATGTGGTTTGATACCACACAATGAGCTTAGCTTCAAGGCAAACTGGTCAATAAGAAAGCAAAGTCAAGAACTGTTTTCAAGTGTAGACCTCAGCATCATATTGTTTTTTTTGTGTATTAATAATAAATATTTCTATAAATGGTAGTCATAGATATACCAGATGCTGATCTATCATTACATTACATAAGGACTAATCTATTTCATGTGTTCATGTTTATGCACTCAAGTGAGTCTCCCTAAAATTCTAGGTGAAAGTGAGGACCTCAGGATGAAGTGCTTCTGCTCAAAATGTCGATTCTCCTGCTCCTCAGATGCTGCCTGACCGGCTGTGCTTTTTCAGCGTCACACTTTTCATCCGTGAAGTTCTAGTCTAGTGTAGTTTGGTCTGGTGTAGAATGGTTAACTCCACCCCCGTTGCAATATTTATGTTCAGTGAAGTGTAGCTTCATGACACCATTGAAATGTTATTCCAGGGTCCTAAAGCTCAGGAACAACATGTCTTCCCAAGCTCTTGTCTCCTGTTATGCATAGTAATTAACCGTTAAAATATAAACACTCGAAGGAGTAACTCGATTACTTCTTGTTACAATATTTACCGTACAATGTTCCTCATCTTTCTACCCCTCTCCAAGTCTTTGATTTGATACATCTGCTTTGATGGGTAGATCAGGAAAGTCTATGACTAAGTGATGAAACAATATATAAAGTTGGTGATTTTACTTGTTCTATGCAGGGTTGCATTATATCAAAGATTCAATTGATCTGATATTCTGAGTATGTGCCCCAAATATAGCGTGCACCAAGAGATCTATCAGAGGGATTGGCGCTTCATGGCACACCACCAATGGTGTTTGACTTTGTTCTTGTTAAGCAGGTAGTTTGTATGTTTAGAATGGTTACTGGCTAGGCTGGAACAATGAGATGAGGTGACAGTAGCTGCAAAGGCTAAGGCTTTCATTTGTGTCAAAAAGGTACAATCAGCGGTGCCCAGGCTGTTGTTCTCTAACTGTCCTTTCTTATGAAGGCCCCTTTACCAGGCTTGTTGTCTATGTTCCAACATAGGGGACATCTAGATGCAGTAAAGTTTATTATAGTACAACACTTTAGCGTCATGCTTACAGACTGAATGGAGAGGTTCTGCAAAGCAGTCATCTGTGTTTGGTCTCCCTAATATAGTTAAGACCACATTGTGAGCAGTGAATACAGTACCCTCAACTAAAAGAAGCACATGTAAATTGCTGTGTCACCTCCAAGGAATGCATTCACATTGGACAGTGGAGGTAAAAGGCAGATGTTCCATCTCCTGCTTGCATGGAAAGGTGCCATGGGAAAGGCACTGGGAGCAAAAGTGATTGAGGATAGGACTTGATTGAGGACTGGAGCAGGGTGATGTGGAGGAGATGTGGTGGAAGTTTTCTCTAATTATCCATTCACAAATATTATGACACACCTCTGAAACAGGTGCAACTTAAGCCTTCTGGCCAAGAGGTAGGGATGCTACCAGTGTGCTACAAAAGCCTAAATTTATTTTGTGCAGGTAAGAAAGGGCATTCTATAATTTTGACCTGGGATCATTAAAGGAACAGGGAAGTTCCAAGACTGGATTGTGCTATAGATGAAAAGAAGCGGGGGAGTGGGGTTTGCTTCCTGCTATCTGCTGCTGCTATCCCTTGAGGTGCATTTGGAAAGTACTATTGAAGGAATATTAGCAAGTTGCTGCAATAGATTTTATAGATGCTCGACACTGCTCACTCCTCCTTTGCTAAAACAGGACCTGCATAGGATGTTTTCATTAACCTGGGTCAAAAAATATAACTGGATGGGTCAGGAAGACAAATCAACCACTCCTGCCAGCCTCCATTTCACCTTCACCTTCCTCGTCCAATTCATGCATCAAGGGGAAGAATTCCGATTTGAATTCTCATCTCCACAATTTTTATTGTTACAGTGATAAATCAAGATGCAAGATCTTAGATAAAAAATAAACCCGATGGAGGAGAAAGTACATAGATCTCGGACATGAAACCAGTGGAGGGGTTCATTTTTTTTTAACGTGCTTCCAGTAAACTGGTGTCCCTTCAAACAGACTGCCCCATCAGCCCCAAACTGACCTCAACAAACCGGTGAGGTCACACAACTGCAGCAGCTTGTGATTAAGTTCCATTTCATTCATTTTCATACCATAGGAGCAGCACGGTGGCTCAGTGGTTAGCACTGCTACCTCACAGCAACAGGGATCCAGGTTCGATTCCAGCTTCGGGCGACTGTCTGTGTGGAGTTTGCACATTCTCCCTGTGTCTGTGTGGGTTTCCACCAGGTACTCTGGTTTCCTCCCACCATCATAAGATGCGCAGGTCAGGTGGATTGGCCCATGTTAAATTGCCCATCGTGTTAGGTGCATTAGTCAGGGGTAAATATAGAGTAGGGGAATGAGTCCGGGTGGGTTGCTCTTTGGAGGGACGGTGTGAACTTGTTGGGCCGAAGGGGCTGTTTCCACACTGTAGTGATTTTATGAATTATAATTAGATTATTTGAATTGTACTCATGCTCTGAATGAGTAAACCAAAACCTTGTGCAGAAGGTAGCTAGTCCAAAATATGTAGAAATTGAGCATGAGTTTGATTTCCTCAAAATCCTTGTTCTGGATGTTGGGGGAGGACCACAAGGTTCCATCATTTGCCCACTACAGTACACAAACTCCCAAAGGCAAATCCCACATCTGACTTAAATTCTCTCGAGTGAATTACTTTGCACAGCTGATGTCTCAGGTAAAGGGTCACGGCCTGCTGGAGGGAATAAACTGCACAACAACATATTAGAAGCAAGATATTTGATTTTCCTATGTCAGGATTAATCTCACTTTCCATGCCAACAGTTTGATTTGAAAATAAGTTTGTCAAGTTTCTGAAAAGTGCACCAGTTATTTCAGGTCACTGGTGGAGAGTGGGGGTGGAGAGGGGGGGAAGGATCGTGGATAGTGTGAGAAGGGAAGTGACCCTTTTTATTTGCACTGGGCGGGACACTACTGTAGAAATGAAACAATTGGTTCCAGAACTCTTGCAAACTGAATACAGCAATGCTGTCCATATACCGATGTGCAGAAACAACTTTTGTCAGATTCATTAATGAAATAAAATGGATTGTGTCACATTTTGTGGGACAGAGTGACTGAGACATAGGCGTCAGATTTATCTCTTCTGTCAAATTAACATTCACCCCAGGCCAATATGACAAAACCTATCAATGCTGAGTGTGGGAAATAGTTACTTTAAGCTTAATCAGTTTTTTTTTTCATGTTGAAATAAGATGAAGGAGTAAAATGTAGGGTTCATGTTAAATTTATTTTCTCTGTTTACAAGCTGGTTGATCTGATTCTTTTTTTAAATATTCTTGCAGCTTGCTTTTGTGGACTGATTTGTTCATTGAATAATTGGCTATGTTAGTTTATTAATTCTCCATAAATGCATCAGAGAAGATTTCATCATCTGCTGCAGCAAAAAGGCCCTTTGGGACCCAATGATTTCAGATGTCAGACAAGGACAAAGGACTTTTTTTCTGGAAAAGGTAAAGGACAAATTGTTTCTAGTTATAAGTTGGTCTGCGGACTGTGCAGTGGAGAGAAATCTGAGTGTGCAGTTGGGAGTACAGCTTTAGACCCGTGACATTTGTGTGGCACTTGTTATAGTTCCAGCTGATATTATTACTGAACAAATCAGATCCCAGACTGAAAAATGACTTGTTAGACTTTCTTGTTTTTGTTTTAACGAGGTACTCCATCTCAGAAACAGAAATACACAATAGTTGTAGAGTTGTTTTTAACAGAAGTTTATCATGCAAAAGAAATAAAGATAAAGTAGAATAAGCTCAACAATTTGCATATAACACAACTTTAAAAATATTGAAACACGCAATAAAAATAGCCCATTAAGCCCAGCAGCATCCCATTCCAATGTCAAACAATCGAGAAAAATCTCTTCTGTATCCCACATAGAGTTTGATTTAACTGTGACTTCAGTTCCTATAATGAGTATCTGATAGCCTCTTCTTCGATTCATTGTTAAACTGAGCTTAAACTTTTTCAGCCTCGCATAACCCCTTAAGGATTGTAAGCATGTTTGGGTTGAAACCTTTACCAAACTCCTTACACTGAGTTACACTATTTTAGCGATTCTGCACTAATTTTCACTTTCTCTGGAGCAACTGCTTACACATTCAGCTTTAACTAAGTATCCTGCAGATCTGTCCAAATAGAAAATTAAGAAAAAAATCCTATGTTGTCATAGAGTCATAGAGCATGGAAACAAACCCTTTGATCCAACCAGTCCATTGCTGACCATGTTCCTAAACTAATCTAGTCGCACTGGCCTATCTTTGATCCATATCACTCCAAATCCTTCTCCCTCATGTAGATGTCCAGATGTCTTTGAAATGCTGTAACAGTGACTGCATCCACCACTTCCTCTGGCAGTTCATTCCACACATGAATCATTCTCATGTGAACATGTTGCCCCTCATGTCCTTTTTAAAACTTTTTCCTCTCACCTTGAATTTAGTTTTGAACTCCTCCACCCGAGGGAAAATATCAGTGTTATTCACTTTATCAATGCTCCTCATGATTTTACAGATCTCTATAAGGTCACCCCTCAACCTCCCAGATTGTGCATTGAATTAACAATTATCTCAGAACCCATCAAACCAGAGTGCAAGTAAGTTATCCTTGTTCCCAAAGGGCTGTCTAATAGCAACTGATTACATAAATGGAATAGTTACTGACAGCAGTAAGCTCTAAAGGGTATTATCGACAGTCCAGCAAACAGATTTGACTTCACAGGGTTTCCTTTGAGGGTTAAACTGTTCCACCACTGTCATTGAAAGCAAATCAAAGATTTTAATGTGGCTAATTTTATGATATGCTGCATGATATATCCTGCAATATATGAACAGGAGATACAAATGAGATAAGATAGCCACCAGAATACGGGGCATCATTAAACATATTTTAGTTTCTCAAACATTGAATAGGTATTGGGTTTGAATGCTAATTAACTTTTTCAAGTGTGCATGGAAATGGCCACTGGCAACATACAAACAGGTCGCAACCTGTATTTATACATTGGGAGATTTTAAAGGCAAATGGACCCAATTTCTGCCTGAGGCACAAACACGGAGCCAAAAGTGTCTTTAGGAAGGATGACAGAAAGCTGAGAGAAAGGAAAAGATGGATTATTTGAAAATCTATCAGTCTGATGCCTCAATTGCAAGCTGAAAGAAACTAGTTTAAATCAAAGTCAAATTCTTGAAGATGAAAAGAAGACGTGTTTTAAAAACATTAAGTAAAAATATTTATGACTGAAGTCTATTTCTGCCGTAACAATTTTGTTCATATATAGTTTAAATAAAGGCAATTTTGTAGAAGTATTTTCCATCTTATATAATTTAGCAAAGAGTTTGATACAAATAAAAAGTATCAACAGAAAAGGCCAACCTTTATATAGTACTTTTCACAATCTTAGGAAGTCCCAAAGTGCTTCACAGGCAAAAAGATCAATATGCCAACACATTTAGTTTGGAATGTCAGAAACATTGAAACCAATTCGTGCACAGCGAATTTCTTCCAAAGAAAATAGTGGAATAAAGACTGGAAAATCTGTTTTTGAAATATTGGCCAGCAGAACAATCCTGTTAGGGTGAAAGGAAAGACTGGCAGGTATAGGGAATGCTGGATGACAAAAGAAATTGAGGGTTTGGTTAAGAAAAAGAAGGAAGCATATGTCGGGTAAAGACAGGATAGATCGAGTGAGTCCTTAGAAAAGTATAAAGGCAGTAGGAGTATACTTAAGAGGGAAATCAGGATGACAAAAAGGGGACATGAGATAGCTTTGGCAGATAGCATTAAGGAGAATTCAAAGGGCTTTTACAAATACAATAAAGACAAAAGGGTAACTAGGGATAGAATAGAGCCCCTCAAAGATCAGCAAGGTGGCCTTGTGTGGAGTCGTAGGAGATGGGGGAGATACTAAATGAGTATTTTGGCATCAGTGTTTACTGTGGAAAAGGACATGGAAGATATAGAATGTAAGGAACTAGATGGTGACATCTTGAAAAATGTCCATATTACAGAGAAGGAATGTCTTGAAACACATAAAAATGGATAACTCCCCAGGACCTGATCAGATATATCCTAGAACTCGGTGGGAAACTAGGGATGTGATTGCTGGGCCTCCTGCTGAGATATTTGTATCATTGATAGTCTCAGGTGAGATGCCGGAAGACTGGAGGTTGGCTAACGTGGTGCCACTGTTTAAGAAGGGTGGTAAGGACAATCCAGGGAACTATAGACTGGTGAGCCTGACCTCAGTGATGAGCAAGTTGTTGGATGGAATCCTGAGGGACATGTATTGGAAAGGCAAGGACTGATTAGGGATAGTCAACATGGCTTTGTGCATGGGAAATCATGTCTCACAAACTTGATTGAGTTTTTTGAAGAAGTAACAAAGAGGATTGATGAGGACAGAGCTGTAGATGTGATCTATATGGACTTCAGTAAGGCGTTCGACAAGGTTCCCCATGGGAGACTGATTAGCGAGGTTAGATCTCATGGAATACAGGGAGAACTAGCCATTTGGATATAGGACTGACTCAAAAGTGGAAGACAGAGGGTGATGGTGGAGGGTTGTTTTTCAGACTGGAGGTCTGTGACTAGTGGAGTGCCACAAGGATTGGTGCTGGGTCCACTATTTTTCGTCATTCATATAAATGATTTGTATGTGAGCATAAAAGATATAGCTAGTAAGTTTGCAGATGGCACTAAAATTGGAGGTGTAGTGGACAGCGAAGAGGGTTACCTCAGATTACAACAGGATCTTGACCAGATGGGCCAATGGGCTGAGAAGCGGCAGATGAAGTTTAATTTAGATAAATGCAAGGTGATGCATTTTGGGAAAGCAAATCTTAGCAAGGTTTATACACTTAATGGTAAGGTCCGAGGGAGTGTTGCTGAACAAAGAGACCTTGGAGTGCAAGTTCATAGCTCCTTAAATGTGGAGTCACAGATGGATAGGATAGTGAAGAAGGCGTTTGGTATGCTTTCCTTTATCAGTCAGAGTATTGAGTACAGGAGTTGGGAGGTCATATTATGGCTGTACACGAGATTGGTTCGGCCAGTTTTGGAATATTGCATGCAATTCTGATCTCCTTCCTATCGGAAAGATGTTTTGAAACTTGAAATGGTTCAGAAAAGGTTTACAAGGATGTTCCCAGGATTAGAGGATTTGAGCTATAGAGAGAGATTGAATAGACTGGGGCTGTTTTCCATGGAGTGTCAGAGGCTGAGGGGTAACCTTGTAGAGGTTTATAAAAGCATGAGAGGCATGGATAGGATAAATAGACAAAGTCTTTTCCCTGGGGTGGGGGAGTTCAGAACTAGAGGGTGCAGGTTTAGGGTGAGAGAGGAAAGATATAAAAGCAACCTAAGGGGCAACATTTTCATGCAGAGGGTGGTATGTATATGGAATGAGCTGCCAGAGGAAGTGATGGAGGCTAGTACAATTGCAAATATTAAAAGGCGATGAATAGGAAGGGTTTGGAGGGATATGGGCCGGGTGCTGACAGGTGGGACTAGTTTGGGTTGGGATACCTGGTCGGCATGGATGGGTTGGACCGAAGGGTCTGTTTCCATGCTGTACATCTCTATGACTCTATGAATCTAACTCTTCTGCTCCTCAAAGTTGTGCCATCATTCTTTTATGTCCATCCTGAATTGACAGGCAGGGCCCTGTTTTAATATCTCATCTGAAAGACAGCACTCCACCAGATATTGCAACGAACGAGTACAGTGGAATATGTCCACTAGCACTTGAACCCCAAGTGCACTATTGCAGAGTTAAGAGCATTTGAAATGAATTTGCTTGTATTTTGTGCTGGTTTATAGATTTCTATCCTTAGAGGTGAGATTAAAAGAGAGGAAAAGCCAATTTTGACTTATAAAGCCAGTTTTGGTGCACGTGCACTGAAAACAAAGAGTGTCTTATCTAAGATACAAACAAAATGTGCACGAGAAATTCAGCAGGCCTGTTAGCTCCTGCAGAGAAAGAAACCGAGTTGACATTTTGAGTTCAATAGGACTCCCTCATAACTGAAGGGAAATGGCTGAGGAGTTACGCTGGCAGCTGGGTTTGGTCAGGGAGTAGAGATCAAGCTGAATGGTTGAGGGGGCAGTGTGATAGTAAGGTAAAGTGGGATGTGTTCAAGATTTATAACTTAATTAATTTTATATTTTGTCTTGCCAATATTTAAGTTTTGGAAATTTTCATCAGGTTTCAAAACAGCTGTACTGATCCCAAACCATTGCTTTAATAATGCTTTCTGATTAGAATCTGAAATGTATTTATAGCCCATTGAGTGGTGACAATCTTGCCTGAGACAGAAATCATGGGAATTTACATCCCATTCCAGAGATGAGAGACTAGAATCTTGGGGTGATAATCCAAATGAGAGCACTGTCTTCCCATTGAGGGTGCGTTAATAAAACATTAAGTAAAATTAAATACTGCATTGTCCCACTCGCTCATTAAAGATGCACAACTGGGGGTGTTTTAACCTGAGGGTCACCACACCTCAAGAGAGGTCAAGGTTGTGAGTCCTTCATGGTGACCTCAGCTGGAGCAGGAATTGAACCCACACTTGACATCTCTCTGCAGCACAAATCAACCAACCAGCCAATTGACACGCTATCTGTCTAACAAGTAAAATAATCCACAACCAAATTCAATGTAGCTACATCCACCTTGAGATCCTGACTGATACTTGTCCTTCAACCAACATCCCACAAACGAAAATCAATGTCATATTGTTTCGGTCAGCTGCGGCTCGGTTGGTAACACTCTCATTCCTAACCACACAGTCTGATTCCAGGCACTGGGACAAAAGTCCAAGTTGACATTCCAGTGTTTGAAGTTGTGCTGCAATATCTAAGGTGCCTTCGTTCAGAAGACACACTAAACTGGGGTGCTATCTACCTGCTAGGGTAGTTCAAAAAGATCTGACGGCATTATTTTCAAGAGGAGCATGGAGCATTCTGTCAATATTTATGCCAATCTACATCACACAGGTTATCCTATTGCTGTTTGTGGGAGGTTTCTGTGCATAATTTGGCTGTCAACATCACAACAGTGATTACACTTTAGAAAGTGCTTCAATGACTGCAATGCCTTGAAATCTCCTAAGGCCATTCAGACACTGTTCTATGTTGAAAAGTTAAAAGTAAAGATAGGACCAGACCCCTGGTGACAGGAAGAGGAAGGGAAAGGAGATGCCGTGGGCTTCTATAGCGGGAGCTGACCTCTTTTCTTACTTGAAACTCCCTGGGGATCTGGCCCTGCTGCAGCGGGACATTTGAGGGAGGCCAGGAGGCCTGGGCAACCAACACTCCCACCCCAGGGTCACTCCCTCTCTGATTGCTCACTGGACTGGGGCAGGGTCACTCACGCCCTCTCTCACTGACCGCTGCTGGGACAGAGTCACTCACTCCCTCACTGACTGACCATTCCCTGGGACAGAGTCACTCCTTCCCTCACTGATCGACCATTCCCTGGGCCGGGGTCACTCACTCCCTCACTGACTGACCATTCCCTGGGATGGAGTCACTCACTCCCTCACTGACTGACCATTCCCTGGGATGGAGTCACCCACTCCCTCACTGACTGACCATTCGCTGGGCCGGGGTCACTCATTCCCTCACTGACTGACCATTCCCTGGGACAGAGTCACTCACTTCCTCACTGACTGACCATTCCCTGGGCCGGGGTCACTCACTCCCTCACTGACTGACCATTCCCTGGGCGGGGTCACTCACTCCCTCACTGACTGACCATTCCCTGGGCCGGGGTCACTCACTCCCTCACTGACTGACCATTCCCTGGGCTGAGGTCACTCACTCCCTCACTGACCAACCATTCCCTGGGACGGAGTCACTCACTCCCTCACTGATTGACCATTCCATGGGCTGGGGTCACTCACTCCCTCACTGACTGACCACTCGCTGGGCTGGGGTCACTCACTCCCTCACTGACTGACTGCTCGGTGAGCCGGGGTCACTCACTCCCTCACTGACTGACCACTCGCTGGACCAGGGTCACTCACTCCCTCACTGACCGCTCGGAACAGCGCTGACTCCACTCTCGCCTTGACACCAACAGCTCTCCTCATGCGGTGCATGGGCAGGTCTACCAAATGTTTCCCCTCAACCCAAAAAAGAAATTCCAGAATCTTCTACCTGAAAATTGAGTGCACCACATTATGTGCAAATAAAACAAATAAACTCTCCCACTGTAAACAAATTGCTTTAGCCTTTAAAACTATTTCTCTCAGATTGTTTTTCAAAAGATATCACCGTAGCTACAAAATACCTCCAAGTTAATCAGTAAAACCCTTCAGACACACAGAGAACCCATATGCTACTGGTTCAAATTCCAAACTACAAACTCAAAAATAAATAGTATTCATAAATATATGTAATCACATTTTACATCACGCAATGCTTAATAATTTCAGAGGTTTCACAATTTTCTTCCTACTACTTTCTTAGACAATGGGTTCTGCTCATAAACATACTTTAGGTTTTAATCGTAGTCAGTATACTGTAACACACAGTCTCTGCAGTAACTTCCTACAATTTTCTGGTCTGTTTTTTATTGAAAATTGAGAAAGTCGAGTGCAAATTTGTTAGCTTCATGTATTTTGTCAGCTTTCTAATGAGAGCTTAAAATGAGACCTCTATGGTTCTGGCAAAGGGGAGGCAATGTCCCAGTGGTATTATCACTGGACTGCTAATCCAGAGACCCAGGAAATCCATGGCAGAATTTGAATTAAATTAAAATCTGGAATTATGAATCCATTACCGATTGTCAGAAAATCCCATCTGGTTCATTAATGTCCTTTAGGGAAGGAAACTGCCATCGTCAGCTGGTCTGGCTTTCATGTGACTCCAGAACAACAGCAATGGGGTTGGCTCTTAACTATCGTCTGGGCAATTAGGGATGGACAATAAATGCTAGTCTTGGCAGCGATGCCCTAATCTCAAGAATGAATTGAAAAAAAAGCAGATGTCAAAGATCTCATGACACTGGGTGCAGGATATAGTTATCCAACTTCAGTCTACTTTTCAGCTCATGTACCATTGCCTTATGCTTTAAAGCACCCTCAGGTTCTTTTATTCATTCATGGGATGAAGGTGTCACTTGCCCAGCCAGCATTTATTGTCCAAACATAATTCCCCAGAGGGCAGTTACCAGTCTATTATGTTGTTGTGGGTTTCGAGTCATCTGTAGGTCAGATCAGGTAAGGACAGCTATTTCCCTCCCTGAAGGACATGAGTGAACCAGAAGAGTTTTACCAACAATCGACTCGTGGTCATCGTTAGACTTCTCATTCCAGATTTGTTTCTATCGAATTCAAATTCTACCATCTGCCATATCAAGATTCGAGCCCGGCTGTCCAGAATATTACCTGAGTCTCGGATTAACAGTACTGCGATAATACCACTAGGCCATTGCCTCCCCTGAAAAAAACATATCCAAAAACATTCAAGATCTTTGAGGATTTCTGCCTCCATCACCTTTTCAACAGGCAGTCCCAGACTCCCATGACTATTCATATGAAAACATTTCTCTTCAACCTTACTCCACCAATTACTGTAATTTCGCCCCTTTGTCATTGCCCTCTCTACTCAGGTAAATCATTTTTGATTTGTCGTCCAAGCCCCTCACTTTACTTAACTAAAATAAATTTCCTTCCCGTCTCTGCTATTCCAAAGGAAACAACCTCAGCATCGTCATTTTTCTACTTACCTTTTGACAATATCCTTGTAAATCTCTTGTCCTGTCTCTGATGTGATCACATCCCTCTGGGAATGTGTCACCAGAAGTGGAATCAGTAGGAGTAGGAGCAGAAATCCCAGGTCTCACTATTGTTCCTGGCTCAGGCCCTAGGCCATAAGAGGCCCCATAGAACATCAGGCTCAGATTACTGGGCCCTGATATACCCACTGGCCCTGGTAAGTCATGCTTTGGTTGTGACCTCACTTGTGTTTTATAGTGTTCTCGTAAAAACTCCCTGCCCCCTTTAGGAGTTTGCTAATAAGGCAAGGTATATTATTTGTCTTCCTATCCACCTGTTCAGCCATCTTCAGGGATCCAAAATCTCTCTGTGCCTCTACAATTCTCAAAATCTTGTCCATTCTTCTTTATTTCCTTTTCTTGTGTTTGCTCTCTTCATGTGCATTACCTCACACTTCTGAAATTTGAAATCTATTTGCCACTTTTCTGCCTATCTGTCTGGTTCAGTTAGCATCTTCCTTCTCTCTGCAACTTTCTCCAGGGACAATATCTATGGAAGCAGACAATTAAGAAGGCTAGGATGTTTAATGAGTATTTTGTATTAGTGCTCTATAAAAAGAAGAATGGTTACAAAATCTCAGCAGATGTGTAGAGATTGTGGCAGTAATGGGTGGAGTGAAAATTGATAGACAGGAGATACTGGCAAGGCTAACTGTGCTTAAATAATGTTACCGATTGCTTGGCTCCCAACCCAAGTTACGATGGAAATGAGGGTGGAGATTGTGAAAGGGTTGTCCATAGTTTTCTCTAGACACATGGGAGGTGCCAGGGGATTGAGAAATTCCAACTGAGACATGCTTTTTCAATAAGTACACTGAGGACATCTGTAGTGATGGAAGTCTGGTTTGTTTAATATTGCCGGTGGTCAATGTTCCCTCTAATTTGAATGCACAACTGCTCCAATATTCCACCTGTGCTGTTAGGCATCAACGTGCTGATTACAGCATTGATTTCTGATTGCCACACATGGGCCTCAGACAGCTAATATGAAAATTAGAGGGAAACGCTGCTGCTGGCTTGGAATGGTGAAAGAAGCGATGATCAATCATTTCAGAAACAAATTGGATGGGCACTTTATGAACATAAACTTGCAGAGCGTCAAGTATTAAGCAGGGCATTTAGACTTGTTGGTTTGTTGTACAGAAAGTTGACCGGAAACATGTGCTTGTTTTGTATCAAGTGAATTTACTTGGAATAAGCAAGACATTTAGCAGAACAGGGAAGTGAACCTAAACTACTTTTGGCTACTTGCAAACTGCAGGGGCAAGCATCCACTGATTCAGAACTGTGAAAGGAAGGGGAGGTTTAGGACAACTGTCAAGAACTATTCCTTTACACAGTGAAGAATTGGAATCTTGAATGGTTTGCCTGGAAATCTAGTTGATGACCAGGACATTAGACTGATTCTTGACATGGCTGGGTGTTATAATGGCAACGTAATAGTCTTTGTATACTGGAGGTCAAGTTGTTCCAAATGTCTTTTTCATCTGAATCAATCGTGTAATTGTTGGTCACAAGAGAATTGTCGGATCATTTTTGTTTTGCAGAGATATTTCATTTTGCTGTTCACAGTAACAGAGACACTCATTGCCTGAGGATCCTGCAACAAGCTACAACATCTGAGGAGAGTGATTAGTGTGGAACATTAGAGGACAGTAACCAAGTGCAGAAGCTGCCACAAGGCAAATATCTTTTGCACTTTCATACTGTTTTGTCATTTTTACAGAACTGTAACTCCCCTGAGGGGAACCGACAGGCAGTGATGACAAGTAATTGATGTCATTGCCACCTTATGTCAATCAGCTTCGAGGTTCCTTTGCCAAACAACCTAATGCATATCCTTGATCATAATTCCTATTTTTTGCATGTGCTATCACTATTTTGAAGTTCATCAAAAGATAACAAATAATTCAATGGTTACCACAGATATCTTCAGAAAATTTAATAACCATCAATTCGCAATCATGACAAGCCGATATTGTTATGAACTTTAAGCTTCATAACCTGTGTATGTTTAAGCTGTGTCCTTCAATTTAACATGAAGTAGAATCTTCTGGAGCAGGGGATGGTGATTGAGCTAATTTTGCCTGGAGATAGACCCATGTACTCTATAATGGATTCCTCTTGAAATACAAATGATAGGTTCCACGTGTGGGACAGCTGCTTTGGGAGACAGAGACACATGAAAATGGAGAGAGAAAGAAATGGCTGCTGCTGTGTAAAGCAAAGGAAAGGACTGTATTTGTGTTAGCAACCGAGCAGGGCACTAGTGAGAACCAACTTCCTGTTTGAAAAGGCAAGACTTTTGGAGTTTTACAAAACAGAAGTGTTGCCGAAGTGGGCCTTGTGGGTGGAAGTTGATTCAGGGACACTCACACCATGTAGAACAATTTTTCAAGGGCACTAGAAAGTTGGACCTGGCATAATAGGAGCAGGGAAACTTCTGAAAAATTGGGAGGCACTTGAACTTCATTGTTAAGGTTTATGTCTACTGGAAGCATAGAATAAAGCAAAAAACAGGCCATAAAGGTCATTTTGTTGGCATTGGATAGTAAATGTGAGGGACCAATTTGTGGAGCACTTCTGCTCTGTCTGTAAAACTTGCCCCAAGCTTCCAGTTGCCTGGCACTGCAACTGTGTTCCCATGTCAACTTTTCTGTATCAGGTCTGCTGCAGGGGGAACAAAACCTCATCTTTCACCTGGATACCTTATAATCTTTAGGACTCAATATTGATTCCAGAGCATGAACACCTTTCTTCACGTTTGCTCTCCACACCCAAGTCACACTGTCGATGGTTGCTCCCACTTCCAATTAGCACCCATTCAGCATTCTCACTCTACCGGCTTATCATCAGCAATCTCTTTGCCTGCTTCCCTCTCTCTGATATTTGACTCACTCAAAAACCCACCCTCCATTATCAGCATAAGGATCACCATTTCCCAGCTGCTTTCAGTTCTGCAAAGGTCACTGGACTCAAAAACGTTAACTCTGTTTCTCTCCCCACAGATGCTGCCATACCTGCTGAGTTTCTCCAGCACTTTATGGTTTTGTGTCTTTTCTTTTGGTTGGTTGTCAAAGGTAGTGCCAGCTTTAGATTTCCTCACAATAGGCACACAGCAAGAACTATTCAAATGCGTGTCTCAATAGCTCTCTTTCTCGTTTTGTTTTTCAGTAGCCAAGTCTACTTTGCACATGCTGACACTCTACTGATGTCTGACTTCATCAACAGCTTCAAGAAAAATCACTTCCACTGCTTTAAGTGTCCTCAGTTACCATTATTGTGCCTTCTGGAACTGGACTTTTCTTGCGACCATTCAGACTGCAGGATTTTAAAAGATACCCCATCATCACAGATTCTATTAAAATCACTCTGAGCTGAAAAGTATTTTTTTAATGTTGATTCCAACAAATCATAGCAAATTCAGATTTGGTTTCTTATGGTTTACAATATGGAAATAAATGTAATGTATGCAATTGAAAAGTTTTATGGAATTGTATAATCCTAAAATGGTGAAAGCACAAAAGAGGGCCATTCAGCTTGTTGTTTCTGTACTGGCCCTCTGAAGGAACAACTCCCCTGTGCCTTTTACCTGCAGCCCTGCAAATGTTTCCTTTTTACTATTTACTTTGTTTTAAAATGCTTCTACCTAATGTACCACAGGAATGTGCGTTTTCTGCGCTACTTTTAAGTCTCATGACCTATGTAAAGAGTTTTAACTGCATGATCTCAGAGTAAAACACCAGAATCTAATCCCATGTCCACTTATACATCAAAAATTCCCTCATTACTGAGGAAATTCACCATGAATATCCTAAAACTACTCTGTTTCATTGGTAAAATAATCCAGGTGCAAATTAGTACCTACTAACCTAATTTCAAACAAAATGTCTTTTTCGGTATTATAATTCAGAATGTATTTGCTGTGAGAACCTTGTTCAATCACGTTGTATACCTTGTCATAGTTTCTTGTTCCACTCTTGCTAGCTCTGTGTTACACATGTTGATAACCCATTTTTGAAAAGTTGTTGCCCAAATTTTACTTTTGTATTTCTCTTAAATTGAGCGATCACCTCATTGTCTACATAATGGAAACACTTGGCTGAAATAACATTCTGTAGATCCTACTCAGATTTTAAGCCTTCCATCAAATCATGCCACAGCCTTATCCTTACGCGAGAAAAGACCTAGGGTCAAATTTTCTTCAAAGCTTTGGCCCATTAGTTCTGGAATTTATGGAGCAGCTTTATTAATTTCAGATGCATATCTATTGCCGGCTTTGTGATGGGGTCAAGGGGTTTGTATGACATCAGCATCTGTGTAAATTAAACCTGACTCCAAATTCAGGATAATATCAGAGTAAGGCCGTCCAGGATTCTTTGAGGACAATGTCTGTGACTTACGCAGGATCCAGTTTGGCCTCATCCAAATGTATATGGCAATTTAATGCTGATTCAATGCTGAAATTACCGCACTAATGTAACACTGTTGAATGCTGTTCCATGCTTTAAACTCGCAAGATACAATATGTATTTTTTTCAACTTATTGTTATGCATAATATAAATTGGATTTTTGTTTTAAATTGTTGTCGAGACTGAGCATCTATAAAATTGATGATTGAGTCTTTGTGTGGAGAGCTGGCTTGAGTTAAGAATGAATGGACGTTACTGAAATCAACACTGTTTCCTTCCACCACTATAAGAGAGTAAAGTGGGCGAGCAGCCAAGAGCAAACTTTTATTGTGCTCTGAGACAATGCAAAGAACTAACATAAGGAAAGTCTACCATCTAAAAAGAGCAAATTTGCTGGCATCATTCCTGGAGCAGAGACATTTATGCAGCAATTTAACAGAGGTGTTCAAAACTGTGAGGGGTTTTGTGAGAGTAAATACAGAGAAGTAACTTCCACTGACAAGGAGTGCAGTAACCAGAGGACACATATTTAAATTATTTGACAGAAGAATCACAGGGGGGATATGGAGATTTCTGTCAAGTACCAAGTTTTTGAAGATGTTAAATGTATATCAATTCAGTGTCCAATTGTTTTTGGGTTGCAGGTACTAACTCAGAAAGGGCCTTTCTGGTGCAGTGATAGTGTCCCTACCTCTGGACTAGAAGATCCAAGTTTAAGTCCCATCTGCTGGAGGGGTGTCAATACATGTTCAAACAGGTCAAATAAAAATAATTACATAGGAGCAAATTGATCTTTCTGTGTTTGACAGCAATTCGTTGTGGATATGTGTCTCTACGGGTAAAAACCATATTCCAGTTGTAACTGTATTCCAGTACTATATCTCACTGCCTGCTTATCTGTATCAGAGCAATGGGGCAGAAGTAAATTCAATAATAACTAACAGAAGGAAATTGGACTTGATGGGAAAAAAGACTGCAGGTTTGTGGGGAAAGAGCAGGGGAGTGAGCCTAACTGGATAGTTTGTTCAGCATGCCAGTACAGATTCGATTACCTAAGTGGCATCTTTCTGTGTTAGGGGATTCACCTCTGATAACATTATTTACACCAGAAATTTTATTGATACAACATGAACAATCCCAGTAAGAAATATTTTATACTCCAGCAATTTTATAAAGGATCCTTTATTGCACTAAAACAATTTACATGTAGTATTACAACACTGTATTATTGATAAAAGCAATAATATATTTATTTTCTTGACCTGTAATAAATGCAATGTAATTTTTCTAAGTGAACAAACTGTTGAATACTGTCAGAGATGATAGCAGACCTAGGTTCCATTATATAATTATCAAACATCAAAATTCACTGTAAACATCTGATCAGTTCTTTCATTAATATTTTAGTGGAAAAACTTAGTTGGAACGAAGTTTGAATCTTCAGAGATAGATGAAACATTTGGGTTTAAATCACTATATTTCACTTCTGAGTCTTATGGAGGCGCATCTGAAGCAAATGGCATCAAGGTCTCTGCTTGAATGCAACATTCCCTGTGTAAAATGACTTCAAGCAGCCTCACCTGAGGTTCTGGTGACCATATGTTCATTACTAAGCTTTTGATTTGACACTGAGTCTTACTGTAAAAGGAACTGAATGTATTTTTGTCGAAATTGGAGCTATCACACTGATAGAGATTGAAAGTAGCTCTCTGGTGGAATTTAGGATGGTAAGATGATAATAGCATGACACAGATGTTTTATTTATATTAGCGTTAGGGAACAAACAAAGCAAGGTCTCTTTTCTGACCGAGAAGTACTTAATGTTAACATTGGATCTCAAACATAGAAAACATTTAATCTTTGCCAAGATAAATCCACCTCATGGGCATAAATACAAAACAAAATGTAAAGCTCCTGCACTATTTTAAAGTAGAGCGAAGGTGAGATGACCACAATTTGTATATGACTTCTGGAAAAGGCAGAGTGCAATATTTTTTAAATAACTAAATCTCTAAATGACACATCCTGTAATTCAAATAATTGGAAAAAAAACTACTTGATCTTCAGATTCAGCTTGAACAATCAGCATTAAAGCTACAATAATTTATCTTTTTAAAAAACTGGTTCATTACCTGATCTTTCCTTACTTTCTGCAGAAATCCAGTTTTCATTATAGTTCTGGAAACATTTATTTTTCAATCTCCTAAATCATAATTTACAAGTGCTCTTCAAGTGGAAAGTATGAAATAGCTACTTTACCAGTGTGTGCTGTTTAAATCAAGCTTTAACCAACGCAATCAATGAAAGAATGTTAGGTGTATCTCTTCCTAAAATCCCTGAGTTTTTTTTAAGTTTTAGCTATTTCTGACTTACATTTCTGGCTGACAAAGTTCTATTCTGACACTTGTAAAAGCGACTCTTTAAAAGCACTCATTCTAATTAGTTCTTCAGTGCAAATACATTTATTGTACATAACTCTCCTGAAATCCCAATTATTTCATTATTAAAGTGAAGCTGTTGAAAATTTGTATAGTTAGACATTTCCTCACTCAGATTGGTGCAACCGTTAATTTTGTTCATGGACTTTTACAAATAGTCGATATGTACCTAATTGATTATTGAAAGAGTTCTGAGAGTTAAATCTATGAATCATTTTGCTTTTACAACTCGTTTTAAGTCTATTTATTGAGAAGTGATGATTGCAAAGCAATGAGCTTCCGTGGCACAAACATGTTTATTAACGTACAAAAACCTGAGATATAAACCAATTCAATGTTGTTCTGCAAGGAACCTTTTGGACATTGTTATCACTTATTTTCCTGATTTAGACAGGTGGTTGCAAATACTTGACATCTGTCCAAGTTGTACTGCTCAATATGGCACTCGATAATGCTGGCGTCCTGTAATGCACAATTTATGGAAAAACAGGTAGCTATATAAATTGACATCTTTGTTTCTGGTAGATATCTTTGTCAGTGTGGATCTAATGGATTGTGATGAATAATTAAGTGCATATTATCGAAGTATGCTCTGTTGACAATAACCAAGTAAAATAAAATTTTGTTAAAACCTACATTATTCTGGAACTAACTTGATTACATGTAACAAAATTTGCAATGAGTTTAATTTCTTCCAGCATTGCCATGTTTGAAACATTCACACTGACTTCCTTTGCACAGTATTTTAACAGAGCCTTATGCCTATAGGCTATACAGATTAGTGAATGGGTGAAAAACTGCAGTATACTACCAGAAGAAAAGGAACTACCACAAATGTCCTTATTCATTTCTCTAGACCTGGTTCATATGAACTATCTTGTTTGTCATAAAGTGCATAATGGCCTGTAGAAAATTAATTTTCCATAAACTAATACTATACGCAAAACTAAATCTGATTTTCATTAAGTTTCCTAGAGGGTCCCTCTCCTTCATGCCTTGCAAGTTTTCTCACACAATCACCATACACTTGCCTCATTAACTACTTACCACACATCCATGGCACCCCTCTTGTCCACTGCAAACCCAGTTCTCCCACTTGTCATTGCATAACCACCACTGCCAGGATATTCTGAGATTCCTGGCAGTTGTACCATCTTTCAAAGGCTGTTGTGGATCCAGACAAGCGCTCTCTGCCCACAGCTGGCCTGCGCAGTTTGTGCCAATTGCCCCAGACATGGCAGATAAGAGGAAATTGGTACTCCACTTTGCTGGCAAACACGTGGGGGTCCTGGTGGACAGGGAGTGTGGAGCATCCTCTTCCGTCAGGACTGGCAGAAGGGGCCACAACACCAGATCCTGCCAGTCCCATCTGGGGTCGCCACCCAGGTCAGTGCATTCTCAGCTCTCCAGAGGCATGCCTAACACCGTAGCAATGACTTTCTCCACTCTGTCACGCACTCTACCCCGCTACTGTACCCATCTCCCACCAAATGCCACACTCCACCACTCTCACTACTGCCTGCAACATGTTCCCTCACTTGATCGCGCCCACCCTAGCTCCCCCTCACCTACATTCTCTGCTACTCTTACTCACTTGCCAGATTTAGTCCAGCTGTACAATGCTAACAGCTATGCTGCCCACTTTCCCTCAGTCCCTTTTTTTTCTCATTTCAGAAGAAAATAGCCCACAATTGGGCAGGGAGAGCCTGACATTCAGCTTCTCGCACCCTCCTGACCCTGACCACCTTGAGTCCTGAGACTGATATCAGAGGCTGCCTTTGACCCACTGCGTTGGGACCCCATCTCCCTCAGTGTAACTGAGTACTACTCCCCTTCAAATTTGAGACAATGATGTTTGCTTGATGCACGTGCAGTGTGTTTGCTGCACATGCTGTTGGCAGATGGTATCAGTGTGAGATTGGTGTAGCACAGTGCCATGTGACAACATGTCCACCCCCTTGACTGAGGATTACTGGCAACTGAGACAAACTTCCTGGCTTTGTGTGTGGAGTAAACGGCAAGGCAAGACAGAAGTGCTGTGCACTTTTAATGCTGGCTGAGGAGTCAAAGTACTAAAAGGTAAGACAAGACAAAACAAGGCAGGGATGCTCTGAGCATCCATATGGGTGCTAAATGAATGAATGCTGAGAAGGCAGCCCTAAGAGGCAGCCCAGTCCCGTCCATGAGATGGGTGTCCACCAGTGCATGCAAAATATCCTTGCAGCAGCATTGCAATGAGAGGTACCAGTGTGTTCCAAAAGTTCAGCGTGAAACCGCAGGAGTATGCTATAAGTGGATTGGAGAGGTGCCATGGTGATGCAGCGAGGCTGGCATGTGTCAGATGCCAATGTCCGTGGACGGGGTTGTGTCTGGCCACTGCCCAGAGTGTACCCTGTGCTCTTGGTATTGGATGCCCAAGATGGATGTTTGCAGGAGCAAGCAGTGAGGTCGAGTCACCAGGTACCCACTCTGATTTTGCTGTCTGGTTTCTAACTGCTGTTTGGTAGAATGTGTACCTGCATAGCAATGAGGTGAGATTTAGTGGTTATGAGGCTGTTAGGAACAGTAATCCCTGTTAATAAACTTCTCACTGCTCAGTCTTGGCTTGGAGTAAAAGCACAACTTGTTGTTCCCAATGTCGAGGAAGGCTTCATTTGAGTTTTGACACAATTCTCCTAAATTTCTCACCTAAATTTTACCACACATTGTACAGGATCAAGGAAGAGTCCCCCATTATTTTGCAAGAGGTTATCTCCATTCACCAGGGCCATACAGAGCAGCATTGAGAGCTGAGGAAATCCTCAGAGTCTCACACTTGTTCCTGCCTAATAGGCCTTCAGAAGGTAGGGAACATATATTCTATGGTTCCTGTGAATTGATATTTCCAGGCAGAATAACTTTATGTGCTTGACTTTTTCAATTGGCCCAACTATTCTAGCTTTCTGTTTTCCCGACCAACCATCACAATTAACCTCTGAAAGGCTTGAAACATCCCAATTAATGTCTTGAAGACTTCTCTCCTTAAAACAAGAATAAAACAAAGAACTGCATATGGCATTGGTCTGAAACAAACAGAAATTGCTGGAGCAACTCTGCAGGACTCTCAGTACCGATGGAGAGAAAACAGAGTTAATATTTTGAGATGAGAGACCCTTCTTCAGAATGCAATAAATGCTGGCCCAGCCTGTGACATCCACCTCCCACCAGTGAAATTTAAAAGCTATAGGTATATGAGAGCATGTGAACTTCCAACATCAATCACCAAATGTAATGTCACAATTGACTCATGAGAAATGATAAGAGGCCCTGAAGTTGGTTATAACTCAAAGTTTGTGAGAAGATTTGTAGCTCGGGTGCTCATTGTTGTGGCTCTGTTCGCTGAGCTGGGAATTTGTGTTGCAGACGTTTTGTCCCCTGTCTAGATGACATCCTCAGTGCTTGGGAGCCTCCTGTGAAGCACTTCTGTGATCTTTCCTCCGGCATTTGTAGTGGTTTGAATCTGCCGCTTCCGTTTGTCAGTTCCAGCTGTCCGCTGCAGTGGTCGGTATATTGGGTCCAGGTCGATGTGCTTATTGATTGAATCTGTGGATGAGTGCCATGCCTCTAGGAATTCCCTGGCTGTTCTCTGTTTGGCTTGTCCTATAATAGTAGTGTTGTCCCAGTCGAATTCATGTTGCTTGTCATCTGTGTGCATGGCTACTAAGGATAGCTGGTTGTGTCGTTTCATGGCTAGTTGGTGTTCATGAATGCGGATCGTTAGCTGTCTTCCTGTTTGTAATTGGTTATAATTCTTTCCTCAAGTGGGATCTAATTTAGACTTGGTGGTGAATGGATTGATCTATGAAAGGGCAGAACATTTGTAACTATGACAGAAGATGTACAATACTTTATTGTGAATTCATGTTGATTATGTAATGCTATGAGCAAGGTTAGAGGGAGAATGGATCCCTTGCTTCCCCCTCTGGTGCAGGGACCAACTGACTGACTGGATTATTCTAATTCTCTGGATGCTTTCTCCAATCACTTCAGCGTCAAAGTCCAAAACTCAAACACTGATAACCAACTCCTTCCCTTCTAGATAAACAATACACAAAATATATGTTAAAGTCACATGTTGTTCTTAACACCAGAGTGTTGTAAAGTGTTGTTTTCAAATGTTCAAGATCACACACTTTCATAACAATATATAATTATCCATAGGTGTTCTTGTTTTATTAGAGGAATGCTGTAAGACATAACTTACAGTTTCTGGGTTAGTGGTGCTGGAAGAGCACAGCAGTTCAGGCAGCATTCGAGGAGCAGTAAAATCGACGTTTCGGGCAAAAGCCTTTCATCAGGAATAAAGGCAGAGAGCCTGAAGCGTGGAGAGATAAGCTAGAGGAGGGTGGAGGTGGGAAGAAAGTAGCATAGAGTACAATAGGTGAGTGGGGGAGGGGATGAAGGTGATAGGTCGGGGGTGAGGGGAGGGTGGAGTGGATAGGTGGAAAAG
>NC_057732.1:14549469-14572116 GCF_004010195.1 Chiloscyllium plagiosum | reverse complement strand
CCTACCTGCCTATCTTCTTTTCCACCTATCCATTCCACCCTCCTCCCTGACCTATCACCCTTCATCCCTCCCCCACTCACCTATTGTAGTCTATGCTACTTTCTCCCCACTCCCACCCTCCTCTAGCTTATCTCTCCACCCTTCAGGCTCTCTGCCTTTATTCCTGATGAAGGGCTTTTGCCCAAAAAGTCGAATTTACTGCTCCTCGGATGCTGCCTGAATTGCTGTGCTCTTCCAGCACCACTAATCCAGAATCTGGTTTGAGTATTCTGAAACTAATCCTTTTGCTTCTAATACAAGGATGTGATAACTCATAGATTGAACAAAGGCATAGCTCCCTCTGTAACTATAGTAATATAGACTGCTCCAGACTTATTTAATTTCCCAAAGGAAGTACTCAACTGCAAATGTCTTCATGAAATCAAGAGAATCTACATTTATTCTAGTTCGAAGCTGTTTTATATTCGATTCATTACATTCTGTAAGCAACACTTAAACGCACACAAGTCAACTTAAAAACTGTCTAGCCAGCTCAGTAACAACCAATAAATAAGTTGGCGATCAGAGAGGGCACTATCAATGATTCCAAACAGGTGAGCTATGCTATATTTTCTCCAGAAACAGATCACATCAGATCCAAAAAAAAGCCTATCAGTATTTTTGCACATACCAAAACATTCTATATGTTGCACTTAAATAACTCCATGCTACAGCATTATCCAATCCTCAAAGAAACCCGTACTTTTCTGATTTTATCCACTTGACAACTTGTGTCAGATTAAGTTTATTTTTCATAGAAGAAAGAAAAGAGCTTTCTTCATTCCTGCAGTCCTGCACTAATTTCACTCTGTTCTTAAATTGGTTATAGCCCAGTACCCCAGCATATGACCCCGTACATCTCTAATTTACGTTTCATTCTTGTGTTTAATTACATTCATGGCCTTTCTCCTCCTTAGCTATGTAAACCTCTTTAGTCTACAACACCTCCAGACACTGTTCTTCCATCTTTAACCTAAGATGATTCACTTCCTATGCACCATTATTAGTGGCCCCATACCTTCATTTGTGTAGAGCTTTAGGAATTTCAGAAGGCAAGTTCATATGAAACCATTATTGGATTTGTGCTACATGGTTGATTTATTAAACTTTGATTTTCACAATCGCCTATCAAGTGACCATTTTGGTTGAAATCTTCGACCGCTTACAAAATGGAGATGTTTGCTGATATAACAGATTAAGCACTTAAAGATTAAACACTTAAGTGGGATGGTTGCTTTCATAAGACATTAGTTGAATATACTGACTCTTGTTTATTATCAATGACAGTGTTTATCTTATAGTGACATCAAAGAGACATTGTCAGCAGGCATCCCGAGGACTTCCCATTGTGGGTACTAGGTGAGCTGGCATTGAGAGCGAAGGGCAAGGGGTGGGGGATAGAGGTTCTGAATAACCTCAAGGCCAAAAGGGAGCAATGTTGGAAACATTTGAAAGTTATTTTGAGACCTGGTTATTGGATATTTTATCAGTTTTAATGTTATGACCTAAACAAGCAATGAAGAGAACAAAGACAATTATCATTAAATTCATGGTAATGTCACAGCATCACTAGTGTCCTAATTACTTAAGACCCTTTTGAAAAAAATTAAGCAACACAGCCACCTGACAAAAGAGTGTACAATGGGACCAGTAATTGAGATATCTGTTATTTAATTAACCACAAGGTTACATGGATTTGGAGAAACAAAAAAAGCAGACTCCATGTTAGGACTGCTGCAGGAGTGGCACTGCTGGGGAGATAGTGAAGCCATACAGATTCTGTGTAGGGGATTCCATGAGAAATCAAGAATAACTTGGAAGGTTCTGTGCTGTTAGAACTCAGGGAAAAGGTCTAAAAATCAGTAGGCAGCTAAGCATTGGAGTCAGGATTAAGAAACAGCCCTGGGGGACGGAGAGAGTGACTGGCTCCATGTTTGGGGAAGCCATGAGCAGTTTGCAAGAAGTCTGAGAGCATTAATATGGAGAAGGTGTTTTAAAACCCCACAAACAGTATCTGCTGAATCTCATTGAGTAAGCTTAGAACTCAGAAAAGACTGGGAGAGTTTTTGCATGGTGAAGTTACCTGTTAGAAATAAACTGTACTGCTTTAATTTTATGTAGTAAAGCTTATTGTTTAGTTGTGTTCCAAATCACATAATCTTCTGGCTGTATTCTTCAGCTTGTTTACTTTGAAAAAAATGAAAGTTACTGGTCCCTAGCCAAGTAATTAGTCCCGGATCATAACAGACCTAACTCTCCCAGATCCACAACTCCCAACTCCTCAGATCCCAAATTTTTCCATAGTTTGTGGATTTTCTATTGATCAGGAGAATATTTGCAGAACTTTAACATTGTGGTACCACCGGTTGGAATTTTAATGTGTACAATCTTATAATCGTGTATGATTATAAGATTATACTATTGTGTTGCTTTTGTGCAAGTGATAATCTGTTTATTTTTAATAGATTACAACCACTATTAAAATAACATAAGCTCATCATTTATATGAGGTGGATGTCACCAACAGTAATTTGTGCTCTATTTAGGTATGTGTCATTATAGAATTTGAACAACAAAGAGCAGTACCTCCCTTCAAATAGTTATCAAAACAATCCTCGTAAACAAGACAGAGATTCCTCTTTGACAAGGGACTGCCTGATGTACTCCTATCTGTATTATTTTGGAGATTATAGCTTAGCATTTGATAAATGGTCTGAAAGAATTACAGTACCTCCAAAAGTGATCCTTAATTTTGTTGTTGTATATGAGACCATTCTGGGCATATATTGACTGCTACATTTACCTTTTTGCAACTGTGACAACTCTTCAAAAGTGATTTATTGGTTATGAGGCATCATGAGGTTATGAAAGTGGCCAAATCAATACAAGTCCTTCCTTCGAGAAGTACAGTATGGAGCTTGCCACTAGAGGGAAGTAAAGTGCTGCTTGTAGGAAGATCATCGGAGGAAGTGGTGGATAATGGTGTGATTTGGCAAGGCCTGGCCCATGTTCATTTACTCCACAGTGAGAAAGCTAGATTAGAATCATAGAGTCATACAGTGATACAGCACGGAAACAGATCCTTCAATCCAACCAGTGCTTGCCGAACATAATCCTAACCTAAACCGGTCCCGCCTGCCTGCTCCTTGCTCATATCCCTCCATAACTTTCCTATTAATGTACTTATCAAAATGTCTTTTAAACATTGTAACTGTACTCACATCCACCACTTCCTCAGGAAGTTAATTCCATATGTAAAACACCCTCTGTATAAAAAAGTCACCCATCATTTTGTAAAATTTCCTCTCACCTGAAAAATTTGTCCCCTAGTGAAATCCCCCATCCTCAGGAAAAGACAATGCCCATTAACTCTACCTATACCCCTCATTATTTTACAAACTTCTATAAGATTGCCTCTCAACCTCCTACACTCCAGTGAAAAAATGTCCCAGTCTATCCAGCCTTTCTTTATAACTCAAGCCTTCTGTAGGTAGCAACATCCTGGTGAATCTCTTCTGAAAACTCTCTTTCCTATAACTGGGCAACCAGAAGTGGACACAATGTTCCAGAAGAGGCTTCTCCAATGTCCTGTTTAACCTCAACATAGCTTCCCAACTTCTATACACAAAGGACTGAGCAATGAAGGCAAGCTTGCCAAATACCTTTTTAACCATCAAATCTATACATGTACCTGAATCTCCTACGTCCCTCTGTTCTACAACACTACGCAAGACCGTACCATAAGTTGTATAAGCCCCTCCCTTGTTTGTTGTACCAACATGCCACACCTCGCATCACTTCTTCAATAACCACAAAATAATGTTTTTGTTTGGAATTCAAGGCCACATTCTGCTTATATTTTTCAGTTTTCTCCAGATGTTTCAAATGTACAGTACGGTACATTAGAAAAGGTGGCCATCAAAGAGTTTTCAGCATTACATAATTGCTGTTGTAATTTTTTCTCTGGTGGAAATAAAATGAAGATGAATGTTCTCTTAAATTAGGATTGAAGCCAGTAAACATTTAGGGAAAATACTTGAATTGGGCATGTTGTGAGTGTACCACAAGATGAACTGGGCAATCAACCTGACAATTACTGCCTCCATTACTCTTTGGGAACAGGGTTTTAATATAGTGTGTGAATCAGGGAAGAAAGTTCAGTGTGCTTGTCAGTGATGTTTTAGCTGTGGCAGCTCATTAATATTTTACTTCTGAGCTTGATATCCAGTGTATGGCAGCAGGAGTTCTTTCTGTTGTATATTTTATACCCCTGAGCCATGCAGAGATGTCACTGGTCTCTAGGCTTTTATTCACAGTATTTTAAAAATGTCTGTTCCATGTTTACATCACATTCATGCTTCTGGCAGATTTGAGCAGCCCAGCCTCCATCTCTGTTTATACCCTTGAGACCACACAGTCAGGTTTAACTAATAGAACACAGTGAGCATCAATACTAAAGAGAGACTCATAATCAAACACAGAACAATTGAACACTGTCATGTGGATCTGAATTATGTGCTCTCAACTCCAAGTCCAATGATGCAATCTTGAAGACTCGTGAGTTAAGATTCACGGAAGTTCAAAAATAGATTTGAGGTAAGCGAAGGATGTATGGTCTTTTATGGAAACTTCCTTTGCTGCATTTCTGTGGTCAGTGTGCAGTCAGAAAGGAATAATCTGCCCCTGCAATGAGGGGGAAGAAACCCATTGCTATCAGCAAGAAGACTACTTTGGAGCTGGCTGAGGAGATCAGCAACAGGAGCATTATACCCATAAAATGTTCGCATTATAGGAAACACTTTAATGGCCTAACCTAGCCAAGAAAGGAACACTTTCATATTCAACCAAATGCTGCAATGTACACCCCTTAGTCTGCCTTCGTAAGTCTACTTCATCACGTCTGACATCCATCCATCTCATACACACAACTGAGCTTCTCTTTCTTGGTACTTTCTCATATCTCCATCTGACCAGAGGCTGAACAGGCTGGGGCTGTTTTCACTGCAGCATCGGAGGCTGAGGACTGACCTTATAGAGGTTTACAAAATTATGAGGGACATGGATAGGATAAATAGACAAAGTCTTTTTCCTAGGATCGGGGAGTCCAGAACGAGAGGGCTTGGGTTTAGGGTGAGAGGAGAAAGATATAAAAGAGACCTAAGGGGCAACTTTTTCACGCAGAGGGAGGTACGTGTATGGAATGAGCTGCCAGAGGAAGTGGTGGAGGCTGATACAATTACAACATTTAAAAGGCATCTGGATGGGTATATGAATAGGAAGGGTTTGGAGGGATAATGGCCGGGTGCTGGCAGGTGGGACTAGATTGGGTTGGGATAACTGGTCAGCATGGACAGGTTGGACTGAAGGGCGGTTTCCATGCTGCACATCTCTATGACTCTATGACTCTATGACCAGACTCAATATCTCTTATACAATTCTACACTCTTCTCTGGTAGCCACCTCCATGAGATATTCAATATTCATCAGACGAATACACCCATTCATAAATTGGCTTTCACTGGTCACAGAGAAGCAGAGGACATCAGCAAGAGGAATACATTCCATGCTGGTCCTAGCTCTCAATTACAGAGGAGAGCACATTGGAGATGAGTGGAAATTTGGATCTCTAGCATTTTTTTTCATAGAATCCCTACAGTGTGAAAGCAGGCCATTCAGCCAATCAAGTCCACACTGACCTCCGAAGACCATCCCACCCAGACCCACCCCACTACCCTATCCCTACAAACCTGCATTTCCCATGGCCAACCACCTAGCCTGCACATCCCTGGACACCATGGAATAGTTTAGCATGGCCAATCCAACTAACCTGCACATCTTTGGACTGTGGGAGGAAACTGGCGCACCCAGAGGAAGCCCATGCAGACACAGGGAGAATATCCAGACTCCAAACAGACAGTCACCTGAGGGTGGAATTGAACCCAGGTCTCTGGCACTGTGAGGCTGCAGTGCTAACCACTATGCCACCCTAAAAATAGAGTTAGAAATAGGGGTTGGGAATCTCCCAGATGCCAGGGGATAGTGTGAAATATTGGAGGTCCCCTTGTCCTGTAATACTGTAACATGTTGACTTCAAAAGCCAATTGAAATATGATATTCTTTATGGTGGTAAATGGTAACAGTCTTACCTTGCTGGGACTAATTCTTCTCTTTTATCTTTGACAGTACTGTCAGATATACAGCAGCTATACTGATGAGTGTCAAAGACAGTGGTTCCTCGGGGGGTGACTGTTACATGACACACACATGCCCTGTACCACCTCTGATTCTCCTATTTCCTCCTTTTACTCAAAGTTGGCTTTTCAGGGTGGCTTAATTTAGATTAAAAGTCTCTCTCTGTATCACAAGCATCTGAATTAAGTTCATTTCAAGACTTGAGAATAAAAATCAAACATTATATTCTAGTGCGGCAGTGAGAAAATGCTACACTATTGAATCCATAGTCTGTCAGGAAAGACACTAAACCTTGGTCTTATGTGCCCTCCCAGGAGAATTCAGGAGATCCCTTGCCACTCTTTTGAAGAAGAGAAAGAGAGTTATCACCAGGGTCCTTGCCAATTGTGATGTCAGGAGTGTATATTATATACACTTTACTATTGCTTATTTTAAAACTGAGATTTTGACCAATGAGCAAGTGGATTTTTATTCGTTTGTGTAAGGGTGTTTAGTGATTAACTTATCAGTACTTCTGGAGATATGGTTTGTTTGAAACTGGCAGGTAAGAGAAAGTACCTGGTGTGATAATGCGAATTAATTTGCATCGAGGGAGCTTTATGAGTGGACAGCGTAAATGTTGAAGATAATAAGTTAGGATCAGAAAGGGACTATTTTTGATATGGAGCATTCACTCAGCCTGGCAAGCTTTCGATTTCAGTTCACTGAAGTCCTGGTTGAAGTGAGGAAAATAAAATGCCACAGAGGGGCCAGTTCCGTCCTTTGCTTCTCTTTCAGGACACATTGGGGACTCAAGGGTTAAACATTCCCTCGCCAAAGGACTTACTGCAGTATCAACTGAAGGCCTGTACTCTTACAATACAGACAGAACACCTCAGTAGGGGAGAGGCTGACTGTATCTTAGAAATAGAACCTTTTGGAGCCACACATGTGGATTCCTCTGTAACCCCAGACAGAGGAATTTACTATTTCCAGACAAGACTGATAGCTCTGGCCACAACCCTCTTAAATTACCTCCCACTCCCATTGTCTTACTTCCTCTCCATAGCATAGGTATGTGAATCCCTCATTTACTGAAGAAAGAACCCTTCTGCCTTAATTTCTTCCCATCAGATTATAATCATGAACAATACGACAATCAGTTTCTGTAATCCATTCATATTTAATCACAGGACATCGACATTCATTAACCTTTGTAAATTCATAATTACCTGCTTTAAACTATGTAATGACAATTGCCAATGTGACTGATATACTTTTGTCTAATTCCTATAAAATATACTGTCTCTGTGTGTAAGGCAGAGATTCATGAAGAAGAGTCACTACAAGTAGACACTTGGTTACCTTAGAGATGCTTTGAATCTCTCGCCGGCTATCTGATGATAAAGCTACTGCTGTTGTACAGAAAACTTGTGTCGTCTGGATTTGTGGAACAGAATAGGCATCAACAGAAGTTCAATGCAAGAAATGGTTTCTCCCAGCGAAAGGAGGTATTTCAGAAAAGTTGGGAAATAAGGTAATAATGGTCTTTGTGTGAAAGTTCCAGATCAGAAGTGTTTGGTTAGGAACACTTCAAAGTTGAAAGTGTCTAAGGTCAGTTTTATGAATCATTGAGGAAGAGGCTAACACACTTCCAAATTGGGAATAAAAAACAACAGTTAAGTCAAAGCTATAGATCTGATGGAGCAGGGAATTCTCTCTCCGATGTTTGAATACTGTAAAGGAATGCCATTATGATAGCTAGAATATTGTATTTAACTGTGTCTTCTTATCTTTAAAATTGCATTATTTGTAAATAATTTGATGTTTTGTCTTTTATCTTCCAGTCTTCTCTTTTATTGTTATAACTAGATCTGCAGCATTGCATGTCATGTTTCAAAGAAAGACGACCTTGTTAAATATTTAAAAAGTCAACATCTTATGTCAACCCAGATTTCATTCTGGAACCTGACTTGTTAAATATTAAAAACAGCTGGGATCTTAACATAATTTTTATCACATAACACCAAAAAAAAACAAAAAGAAGTCTGGGTCATTGCATCCAAAATAGTGTTTTACCTGATATGCAATGTTTACATTATCCCTCATAACATAAGAAATTGGGTTTGGATACCTTGGGTATTGAAGAATTACAACTAAGCATGATACATTATGTTCATTAGGCACATAAGTATCTGAACTGGTATTAAGCTATTACTTACCACAGAGAAGCATGCTTGCTGTTGAATGGAGCTGTTGAATGGAGTAGAATGTCATGCTCCTAGTCATCCAAGATAAGATAGAGCATGAGATCTTTATACCCTCAGGTTATATGATATGATGCAGTGATGATCTCATGAACATGTGTCTTAAGAGTATATTGACAAGCTGTCCATGAGACAAAATACAACATTATAACATTGTCACTTGTGGTAATTTGTTATTCATGTGTTAAATGTCAGGATTGCTGGAGTAGTCTTTATTGGCGCGTAGACATTTCTTGCAGTTTCCATTCCCACCTGTAACTGAAACACACATTCCTTGGGTTAAAGTTCCTCACTGGTTCCTTTAATTTGTTGTGCAAAATTGCTGAGAAATTAAAAAGTACAAAGATAAGACATCAAACATTTACTAGTCATCCCCTCCTCTGCAATATCAAGTTGGATTCCTTCCACTCTGACTGAAAGCTCATCACTAAATTGCAAATTGTTATGGGTCAGATTTTCTGAGGAAAGATAATTTCTTGTAGATTGCCACTCTGTTGTGTCTATTTTACAGTAAGAAAGAGCTATGCAATTCTGATAGGAGATTTCAATCAGGGCTTCTTCAGAAATATGGAGCTATACTTTAGATCTGACAGATCCCTTATAATGCAGGTCAGTTAGGAAGGCATATTTGGAGATTTAAAGATTGAGAATGACAGATGGCTACTTTGGTAGATTTCATGAAAGGCCAAGTATTTAGGATTCAAATACCATGTAATAGGGTGCCAGTAAGCTAAAAGTAGGATGCCAAGTAATTAAAATAACAAGTGGCAGAAGGTAAATTGCTTGATGGATAGTGGTAGGGTACCCAGTTAGATAGGGTGCCAGGTTGATAGGCAATAGAGTGCCAGGTGGGAAAGGTGCTAGGCAGATAGATTTAGAGTGGCTGATAAATAGGGTGCCAGGTGGGTCAAGGTTAGGGTAACAGGTGAATTAGGTGCCAGTTAGGTTTGATACCAGGGTAGCAAGAGGGCTGTGTAAGTGATGGAGAATTTAGGGTGGGTGGAGGATATCAGGTCTGGCAAGTGTGTTGGTTCCTGGGGTACATGGCATTGATGAGTCCCATGGTGGGGGGAGAAGGTGTTATTGGGTCCAGCAGAAGGGTGGAGTGTAGCAGGAGAAGGGGTCGGATACTATGGTTCAGAGGGGACGATCCTCTGAATATATTATGATAGGGATTCCACAGGCTCCTCTTGCACTGTGCTACGTAAACATTATCTGGCAATGTGTCTAGAAATCAAAGTGGGTGACATTACCAGGCCATTGAAATTCACTGCACAGTGTGAGGTCATCCAGCCTCTCATCTCTCCACCAGCTCTTCAACAGTATGAGATTTCTCTTGTCTGATGCTACCTTAGTGAAAGTTAAAACCCCCATAGCGTAAATAGGTAAATGTGTCTGCTAAACATTAATACAACCTTTCTATAACTATCATATTGTGGGTGTTTTCTGTATTGTTTAAAGACATTTTTAAAAAGCAGTTGTTATCATTAAAGTGGAGTTAATGCCAAAAATGAACTTGTCGGTCAAATGCATTGTATGTATACTCTGCTTTAATATTCAGTCTCTGATGTGTTACCTCCTAAAGTACATGGGGAAAATAATGAATAGGTGTGTTAGCTGTGACGATACATTCCACCTGTCCATGTGACTGCCTATATGCAGACATTAAAGAAGGAGGACTAGCAGATGGTAAGAAAAGAAAAGCACTATTTATCCGACTAAGCTTTACTAAACAGATGCCCATCTAATTCACTATTATAGTTTTGTTTTTCAGCCTCTGCCATTTACTCCCCTTTGTGGTCCATTCCACATCGCATGCAGTAGCTAAATGTAAGTTTGAGCCAGTTTCCTATCCGGGATCTGTGGAAGCCTGAAGCAGATTTTCAGATGCCGGTATAACCATCCACTTAATGATCTTGAATACATTTCTCCCGAGTGTTCTCTCTCCACAGTAAATATTCCCAGGCTCTCCTTGGATTCCTCTATGTGGAAATCTGTGTTCTTATTCCTGTACTGTGGGAGGAACAAAATGTATATTATATGTAAGGATCAAGCTTGTAAATTTGGGGCACTTAAAACACCACCCACCGTGCAAAGAACGTTACAGTGTGGTCTGACCCCTCATCTGACTTTTTATTATCTAAACAGGTTACACTGATGGAGTTAGATTCTCCATAACCTTCTTGTTTTACAACCTCAGGTGCCCAGTCACTTCTCAGACCACTTATTTCAAATTTATCTGAGATTAATAAAAGTTTAAATGAATCTCATCTACTGCAGCTCATTAAAATCAAATCAAATGTAGACACTAAACAGAAAGACACAGGCAAGGCAACAGATGGAAAGCAGGAGAAATGGTAAAAGTATGGGAGAAATTCTGACTTTTGAGTGTTTGCTTATCCTTTGAGGTTGAATTAGTTTCCTTTGATGAAGTGTTGATCTCAGTTAAATTGTTCAGGTCAGCTGCTTCAGTTTAAGTGAAGTAACTGAAAACAGACCACCATTGGTCACAAACATTCATAAAATCTAAAGTCTGCTCTACTATTCAGTCATGGCTGGTGTTTCTCAACCCCATTTCTCCCTGTAACCTTTGATCCCTTTACTAATCAAGTACCTATCTATCTCTGTCTTAAAAACACTTAATGACTTAGTTTCCACAGCCTTCTGTGACAATACGTTCCACAGATTCACCATCACTTGCCTGAAGAAATCCCTGTTCATCTCAGTTCGAAAGAATCATCCTTTTACTCTGATGCAGTGTCCCCAGTTCTTAGTTTCTTCTACTTGTGGAAACATCCACTCAATCCAGGCGTCTCAATATTCCGCAAGTTTCAATCAGATTCCCCCTCATACTTCTAAACTCCATGCAGGATTGGCTCAGAGTCCACAACTGCTCCTCATATGACATGGTCTTCATCTGGGAACTGTTCTCATAAACCCCCTCTAGACCTCCTACAAATCCAGCGGGACATCCCTGCTGTTGTAGTCTCATCCTCTCACAATGAATGGCAACATTGTATTTACCTTCTTAACTGCCAACTGAACCTGCATGTTAACCTAGAGAGAAAGTGAGGACTGCAGATGCTGGAGATCAGAGCTGAAAAATGTGTTGCTGGAAAAGCGCAGCAGGTCGGGCAGCATCCAAGGAGCAGGAGAAATTCCTGAAGAAGGGCTTATGCCCGAAACGTCGATTCTCCTGCTCCTTGGATGCTGTCTGACCTGCTGCGCTTTTCCAGCAATACATTTTTCAACCTTGAGAGAATCCTGAGATAGGACCCCTAAATCCATTTCTGCTTCAGATTTTTGATATGTTGACAATCTAGACTAGACATCAGGGACTCAGAATCTCCTCAGGGATATCTACCGATTCATTGAGGAACTGGTGGAACCTCAAGGAAACAGGAACCAAAAGTTATTCTTCATTTCTTGTGGCTTCCTCGATGCCACAAGAGAAGGAGACAAGTTATTGCCTTCACATGAAAAGGCAAACAGTCGACAGTGGGTACAGTCATTATAGGAAATAGGAGCAGGAGTAGGCTATTTGGCCCTTTGAGCCTGTTCCATTCTTCAGTATGATCATAGCTGTTCACTCAGATCAGTACCGTACTTCCACTTCCTCTCCATACCTTTTGATTCCTTTAGCCTTAAGAACCACATCTAACTTCCTGAAAGCAATCAATGTATTATCTTCAAGTTGTTGTTGCTTGAGCTTTTCCCAATCCTAAAACAGTGATAGAAGTAGCTTTCCTGATTCAGGAACCTCCAAAGTACAGAGAGTAATCTTTCATCGAAGAATTGTGAACAAATCCGTTTTCCATTGGCTGTTGCTGCTGATGCTCTCTCATTGCCACTCTCTGGTGCTGAGAGAATAGAGCCTGACAGGTGTCCAGCTACAATGACAACTTGTATTTATATAATGCTGTTAATACAATAAAACCTCCCTAGGTTCTTCACAGGTGTGTCATAAAATGTTGCTGGGATTACTCACTCATTCAAATCATTTCTTAAATATTATAACATGGCCCAATGCTAATGATGTGTCCTCCTTCTTTTGAGCCCAACCAGAATAGAATGGACTGTCAGCCTCAATCCTGGAAAACTTCCTGAAATTGTAACCCAAGGGGTTCAGTGCCCTTCCCTTTGAGATTGTTTGTAGTTTACTGTATAGCTCAGGGTTAGAGATAGCTATCTACAGGAGGTAAAAATCTTCGAGGGGAAAGTGAGGACTGCAGATGCTGAAGATCAGAGCTGAAAATGTGTTGCTGGAAAAACGCAGCAGGTCAGGCAGCATCCAAGGAGCAGGAGAATCGACGTTTCGGGCGCTCCAGCCCCACACCAGGTCCTAGCTCCCAGCCCTGCCATGTTTTCAAAATCCCTCCAGAACCACCCCTCTCTGAGGATGAAAGATCAGTCCCCAGCAGACGCCTCACCTTCATCCTCCTATGCTCTCGGATTAACGAGTTCAACACACGGCGAGACATTGAACAATTCTTCCGCCGCCTTCGCCTCCGCACCTACTTCTTCAACCGGGATTCTCGCCCACCCTCTCACGACCCCTTCTCCCATCTTCAACACACCTCATCAACTGGACACCCCGTGCTGGCCTCTTACCTGCCCTCGATCTCTTCATAGCCAACTGCCACCGGGACATTGACCGCCTCAACCTCTCCACCCCTCTCACCCACTCCAACCTCTCACCCTCGGAACGTGCAGCCCTCCACTCCCTCCGTTCCAACCCCAACCTCACTATCAAACCGGCTCGGGTTTTCATGCAGAAAGATATTGAATGTGAGGGTTTAATCACTGTCCCAGTCAATGTCGTTCAGGGAGGCCTCCTTCAATTACTTGCCCAATGCTTGAGAAGTTCAGGACACCACCAACACCCTCCACCTAGTCCATGATTTTCGCTTCCCCAGTCCCCAACGCCTTATCTTCACCATGGACATACAGTCCCTGTACACCTCCATCCCCCATCACGAAGGCCTCAAAACCCTCAGCTTCTTCCTTTCCCGCCGTACCAACCAGTACCCTTCCACTGACACCCTCCTTCGACTGACTGAACTGGTCCTCACCCTGGACAACTTCTCTTTCCAATCCTCCCACTTCCTCATTCCTGCAGAAGGGCTCATGCCCGAAACGTCGATTCTCCTGCTCCTTGGATGCTGCCTGACCTGCTGCGCTTTTCCAGCAACACATTTTCAGATCTACAGGAGGTAAGTTGTTCATTCCTTTGAACCTTTGGTTTGGCTTTAAATCCACACAAACCGTGCACACACAGCAAGAAAATATACTTCATGCTTTCAATTACCAAGCAATCTAACAAATCATCCAATGATTGAGGGACAAACTAAAAATGTAATTCTAAAACATGACTCCAATTGAAAACAAATGCAGAATGAGGAAAAGAGGAGCATGGATATTGCTTAATATTAATAACAGCAGAGAGAGAGAAATAGATGGCATAACAGTTACCTGTAACCCATAAGCAGTCTTCTTTATTTTGTCTGAAGTCATATGACACCAGGTTATAGTCTAACAGGTTTATTTGAGATCTCAAGCTTTCAGAGCGCTGCCCCTTCGTCAGGTGAAGTCACTTGTTGAACTATAACCTGGTGTTGTGTGACTTCTGACCTTTGTCGGCCCCAATCGAACACCAGCACCCCCACATCATGGTCTTTATTTTGTGATAGAGCAGAGACTTAGGCTAGAATTAATATCTGTCTATAATATGCATTGTGCACATTTTCAGCAGGCCATACACACTTTGTATAGCATTTGTGATGGAAACAAATAGTTATGTCATGAAGGGGTTTGTGGAGAATGAATGGCAGATGAGCATTCTGTTCTTTTCAGCCTTTTGTACCACAGGGTATTTGCGTTGCCACACAGCCACAGGAGGTACAATTCTCAAGTGTAAGAGACAGAGTCCAGGTCTGAAGGATGCATTAACCATTGATACTGCTTGATTATGCTTATCCGATCAGAGATCCTCGAACGGTGCTTGATTACTTTAACCTGCAGATGGGGCTAGTGAGTCATTTGGCTGAATCCTGATCGAGAGCGAAAATTCTAGACAGAAACTAGACATGATGCATCTAGCAATGGTTATATGTGTATCCAAACCTTTGGTTAATAATTTAGAAGTATTTCTCCATTACTGTGAGACTAATTCAACCCAAAAATAACTTTTTCCATGTAATTTCTGTGAAATTGTGCTGGCTCACTGAATTGGTGAGGAAAATTTGTGCCATAGGTTGTAATACTGACTTATTTGGATCAGAACCCACACATTGTGACAATGGGTTTTTGTATGGGAATTCTTGATGTTAATTTTTTTCCAAGAAGAAGGAGGGAATGGGAGTTCCATCCATTAGGATCTGTCAGGCAGTCATAAGTGAGGACTGCAGATGCTGGAGATCAGAGTCTAGATTAGAGTGGTGCTGGAAATGCACAGCAGGTCAGGCAGCATCCGAGGAGCAGGAAAATCGATGTTTAGGGCAAAAGCCCTTCATCAGGAATTCCTGATTCCTGATGAAGGGCTTTTGCCCGAAACATCAATTTTCCTGCTCCTCAGATGCTGCCTGACCAGCTGTGCTTTTCCAGCACCACTCTAATCTAGACTCTGCAAGGATCTGTCAACCAATCTATGTGAGAGGACCTTGATTCAAATGTATTCATGGGGCTTCCTCCTGAATCAGATGGGTGTCTTTGCCACCTATTTGACCAGCAGTAGGAAAATGCCAAAGGGCATCAAAATGGCGAAATGTCTAGCACTTTGACTTAAATCTCTCACTTTCCTCTTTTATTGATTCAGCGTGTTAAAACAAAAAGTCTTTCCCTTTGAGTGGATTATGTGGATGTACCAGAGATCAGTTGTGAGCTCTAACTCTAATGACTGGTTATGCACGGTCTTAGTTAAAGACAACTAAACAGCTGCAGACGCTGGAATCCAAAGTAGGAGTAAGAAGGGTTACACCCGAAACGTTGACTTCTGCACCCCCTGATGCTGCCTGGCTTGCTGCATTCGTTCAGCCTTCTGCTTGTCTACTTTGGTTATGTTGGGTCAGCAATAAAGTTGCAAGGATTTGAGTGATCACTGTCAGACTATAAACATACGACTTAGGAACAGGAGAAAGTCATTTATCCACTCAACCCAATCAAGAATATCTGAAGTCTACGTTCCTGTTTACCCTAATGCCCTTTGACTCCCTTGTTAACAGTATTGACAGATTAGGAGAAAGTGAGGACTGAAGATGCAGGAGATCAGAGCTGAAAAATGTGTTGCTGGAAAAGCGCAGCAGGTCAGGCAGCATCAAAGAATATGCATTGTGCACATTTTCAGCAGGCCATACACACTTTGTATAGCATTTGTGATGGAAACAAAGCCCTTTTGAAGAAGGGCTTATGCCCGAAAAGTCGATTCTCCTGCTCCTTTGATGCTGCCTGACCTGTTGCGCTTTTCCAAAAACACATTTTTCAGTATTGACAGATTGCAGAGCAACATTTTGTGGTGTGCCAATGGTACTATTGGATATTCCTACCCAAGGTGTGCCATCTCCTACATGTGTTCCATGAGGGCACAGCATTGACTGTTTACCTGGTACTGAGGCCCTACAATGCATAACAGGAGAACAAAATTTATGCCACTCCAAGAAACTTCTTCACCCAGAGGCTTGTGAATCTATGGAATTCCTTGCCCAGTGAAGTAGTTGATGCTACTTCAATAAATGATTTTAAAACTAAGATAGATATATTTTCAAACAATGAAGGAATTAAGGGATATGGTGAGAACGTGAGTCAGTGCAGCTGAGTCCATGAAAATATCAGCCGTGATCTTTTTGAACGGCTCAAAGGGCCGGATGGCCTACTCCTGCTCTTAGTTCTTATGTTCGAAGGTTGCAGCATCACCAATTCAATCGTCATTCAATGAGCTCAAATGAAATATTGTTCTGTCACTACCTTCCATTTCCTGAATCATTGTGCTTGCAACTGAATTTGGATACACGTGCTCCATGTTTCTTGAATATGTGATGGTTAAAAATTGTATTGAAAATAATTCTAACCTTTAAACCAGTAAATTGTCTTTTGTCTTAACAGGGCTTCCCTGCGGGTCTGAAAACCAACCCCATGGAAGTAAAGAAGAGGCAGAGTTTTTCATAGATTTGAACTCCAAAATGGCTGACTTTCTAATATCCATAGCATCCCAATCCATTGTCCCATTTTGCATCAAGAAAATCGCCACTTTTGGAAAATGTCATGACAGAGGGATAGTGTTTAATGTTCGGCTTAACATTCTGACAGTACAGAATCCCCCATGTGATTTATGGCCCCCTTCTCATTTATGTCCAACAGGTAATTGTCTAGAATGTAGGGAAAACTTCCCCTTTTCTTTCTTACCTTGAGATCGCTTGTACTGTGTAAATACATCAAAGTGGAAAATTGGTGAGGAATTGGACTAAATAGGCACCTGATCTAATGAAGTCACACACATGCATTGAATCTCATCAGCTCTAGGACAGTGTTCTGCAAGAAATCTGGCAATTGTTACGCATACAGCCTGCAGACCTTTAACAGGTGTTAATTAGACATAGCAGATATCCAGGCATTGGGGAGGCTGTGCTGTTGTGGTATTATCATTGGACTTGGTAATCCAGAGACCCAGGCTAATACGCTGTAGTGTAATTTCAAGTCTCACTACATCAGTGGAATTTAAAAATGATTTAATTTAATAGTATGAATTTAATAACTCTGGGTTATAAAGCAGCTGTCTTTAATTGTGACCACAAAAACCTACATCAATTGCTGTAAAAACTACCGTGGTTACCTAAAGTCCTTCAGGGAAGGAAATCTGTCATCCTTTCTTGTCTGGTCAGTGTGACTCCAGACCCATAATAATGCAACTGACTCTTAACTGCCCTCTGGAATGGCCTAGCAAGTAACTTGGCTCAAGGGCAATTGGGGGATAACCCTTTCAACAATGCTACATTGCACAGAAGGTTAAATTGAAGAATTTAACCCTTATAGGCAGTTTTGTCTGTTAATTCTAAGACTAGTTCATTCAATTTCTTGACAGCTAACCTGTGCATGTCTAGCAGCCATAATCATCTTCAGGAAGCTTATAAGATCAGATACAGTTGGCAAGAAGACAAGTGGGAACAGATTAGCAGTTCCCAGAATATCAAACTCTGGCAATTCCAGCCAGTCAGGTCTCAGCAAAGTAAATGCCTGCAACTGAAGATGAAACTGAGGTTAGGACAGACATTCCTGCTTGCCTGCCAATTTCACAAAGTTAAAAACCAGATGAGCCCCAGCGGTTTACATTAATGTATTTCTTCAGTGGCACATGGGCAGAGAAATTGGATGAGCCCCAAAAAAACACTATTTGCATCATGATACATAATTCACCCATCCACACAACTCCAGGCAGCATGCAAACTACGTTAACGTGCTGTTTGCTACGTTAAATGGGACTGACTGAATTAAATGGCAGTAGCGTGCAGTCCAGTGTTAAACATTGCTGTTCAGTGGCTGCCATCCTCATCAGGAGACTAAGTGCACCGAAGACAGTGACAAATAAAGCTCGGCTAGACTACTCAATTCCTGATGAAGGGCTTTTGCCTGAAATGTCGATTTTCCTGCTTGAACCGCTGTGTTTTTCCAGCACCACTCTAATCTACACTACTCAAAGCTACAACGTTCTCGTCTGATTGACGAGGTGCATTCTGACTGCCTAAGGGGTGCTACCTGTTGCTGAAGACATTCAAGCAGCAAGAAGAGTGGCCATAGTGAAACATGACAAGGTGTGCTGCAAGGTTCCCTGAAGGAATACTGCGGGGGTTGGTACAGAAAGTAGACAGGAGAACAGGGGTCCTTTGCTTGGAAGGTACGCGAAGGCTCTTCAGGCATATATTGAGATGGCACCAGTCACAGGCATTTTAGCCACAAGGACCTCGATCTGGTGCAGCAAGAAGCTCAATGGCCTCACATGAGTGCCAAATGTCAGTGAAAGCATCTTCAAATTCCATATCTTGCAAATGAACCATTAGCCCCTTTCACCATCAACTCCTCCACCCCACCAGTGCAGCCCCAACTTTCACTCACTAACCTGTCTTCCCTCGCATGTAACACTTCATACCTAATGTTCCCAGCTTCACCTCACTATCTCACACTCACAAGCTGCCCAATGGAGAAGGCACAGAACATTCTGGAAGACACGTAACCTGGCTGTAATTTCAAGACACTAAATTCTGTTTTTTTTATATGAGTGTGAGTTGTATTTATTGGAACAGCATAACATTAGAATCTTCCTTTATTCAGAAATAATTAGTAGTTAGAAGGGATTTATTCGGTTTGTTAGTAGTTTAGTTAATTTGTTCACTGTTAGAGTTAGATAAATAAATTGTTACTTGTTGATTTTATAGTGTGTGTCAGGGATTTATTTTTTTTAACCACTAGTTGCTGAAAAGCAGATTCTATCACTTGTCACACTCCCTTTACAGATTGGAGGCTGAGGTGCTCCTTTTGAGATGTTTCGGCTTTAGTTCTCAATTGGGGAGGGTGAGGGGGAGAAGCTTCAACCTCCACTTTACAACACACACCCATACCACTCAAACTGCTCACATTGCTGGCCTTTCAACTATGACAGGTATAACGCAGATTGCACCATCCACGCTGACACATTCCCGTCTCTGTTGACAATATCTCAGATCTGGAGGCAGCAGGACACAGGTACACCCACAGATCTTTAACCCCATGAGCGGACTGTAGCATTAGTACAACCACGATTGATGTCATAGCCAGCAGTGTGAGGGAATTGATTGAAGATACAGTATCCTCACAACTGGCCTTCTTCCTATATCCTTTACCCCTCGGTCTAGGAGAGTACAGATATATCCTTTTATTCATTTTTTTACTCAATCAAACAGCCAGCTTGTCTTCAACGAGTCAATGCTATTCAGCTTAACTATTTCTCATTGTACAGAGTGCCATATTCCCAGCATTCCTTATGTGTTCAATTTATAAAAGCAGTTGCAAGGTGGCTTATTAATGTTGGACACGAACATTTTAAGAACAGTTGCGACCTCTAGCTGAATTTCAACAGAGGGTTATGATTTTAAAAAAAACACTTGTCAATATGTCTGCTTGAGAGTTTTTTTTTAAGTTAGAATGAGAACCAGAACCAAACATGTGCTTGCCAAGTTCCAAAGCTCAAGTATTTCTGAAGAAAAGGCCTTTTTAGTTGAAAGCAAAACTGTTTTGAAACCGAGCCTAACAGAGCCTGAATCAGTTCAATATGGAATTTGGGCATGCCAGTCATTCTGGGTGTTTTACATCATTTTTTCCTTCTGTAACATCCCACTATTTTGGTAGACCTTTATTACTGGATAGTAGAGAATGAAGCAAAATAAAAGTTACAATCGCCCAAAGACTATATAGACTTACTGGGATGCTAGTGAAATCATAATGTATGCCATTTGGCTAAATTAATAAAACCATAACAAGATGTCATTCCTGCTTCTGATGTTCAGTGCTCCTGATCTACCTTACTGAGAGTTTTTTTTTTATAAATAGTAACATTTCTGTAAGAAAAGAATGTTCATTTAACTTTTCCGTTCATAACATTTTCTGAAAATAAAGGCTTGAGGATATGTAAGAGTTCAGTATTGTGAAGGTCGTTAGCAGTCAGTGGTGCTGGTTTAAATATTGGCTTTTTAAAAAATCACTAAGCAGCACATTTTTGCTTTTAATAATGTTGCTGCATTCATACAATATCTTGTTAATCTGTTGGAGGGCCATAACTGTTATCAGAAAGGCAAGGAGGTTAACCATCATTATACGTATCCTATATACAGTAAAAAAAAATGTCAGATGCATCAATTGTTTACATATTTACATATTTTGTAAGGTCTAATGTAAAGGTCTAATTTGTCAAAAGAACATTTGAACGTGCAACAACTGAACTGTACTATCATTGTCTGCAGGCAAATGTAAATCAGCCAATGAAAAACTTTATGTCTCACTATAGGCTTCAAAAACATGCTTTATATATGATTATTAGTCTTAAACATTGTATAAACTCTCCCCTGCCCCACTACTTTTTTTTAAAGTAAGTTGATATTGGAAGCTAAACATAGCTATGCATCCAATATTGACATGCGATAAGTTGCTGAAGGACAGCAGAAAGTTTCACACTTTACTCAAAACAGTACTCCACCTAACTGTTGTTTATAGGTCCGAAAGGTTTAGTATTTGGTTGATTGCAGTGAGATCTCCCCAGGTTGGTAATATCACAGGAATTTAATCAGAATAAAGAAAGAGCTGGAAAATGATAGACCTGAGGCTCCTAACATCTCTGTAGTGATGTTGTCACATTTGCAAAGCAAAAAAAAACTTCATATTACTGATTCAGTATGTGGATGTACCTACTAGAAAAGGTGCAAAACTTGACCTACTCTTGGGAAATATGACAGGGCAGGTGACTGAGGTGTCAGTGGGGGAGCACTTTGGGGCCAGCGACCATAATTCTATTCGTTTTAAAATAGTGATGGAAAAGGATAGACCAGATCTAAAAGTTGAAATTCTAAATTGGAGAAAGACCAATTTTGATGGTATTAGGCAAGCGGGCGGCACGGTGGCACAGTGGTTAGCACTGTTGCCTCACAGCGTCAGAGACCCGGTTTCAGTTCCCGCCTCAGGCAACAGACTGTGTGGAGTTTGCACATTCTCCCTGTGTCTGCATGGGTTTCCTCCGGGTGCTCCGGTTTCCTCCCACAGTCCAAACATGTGCAGGTTAAGTGAATTGGCCATGCTAAATTGCTCGTAGTGTTAGGTGAAGGAGTAAATGTAGGGGAGTGGGTCTGGGTGGGTTGCGTTTTGGCGGGTCGATGTGGACTTGTTGGGCCGAAGGGCCTGTTTCCACACTGTAAGTAATCTAATGACTTGGAAACTTTCGAAGCTGGTTGGAGGCAGATGTTCACAGGTAAAGGGACAGCTGGAAAATGGGAAGCCTTCAGAAATGTGATAATAAGAGTCCCGAGAAAGTATATTCCTGTTAGGGTGAAAGGGAAGGTTGATAGGTATAGGGAATGCTGGATGACTAAAGAAATTGAGGGTTTGGTTAAGAAAAAGAAGGAAGCATATGTCAGGTATCTTCTTCCCGTCCTCTCTGCCTCCACCCCTCTCCGGCCTATCACCCTCACCTTAACCTCCTTCCACCTATCGCATTCCCAACGCCCCTCCCCCAAGTCCCTCCTCTCTACCTTTTATCTTAGCCTGCTTGGCACACCTTCCTCATTCCTGAAGAAGGGCTCATGCCCGAAACGTCGATTCTCCTGCTCCTGGATGCTGCCTGACCTGCTGCGCTTTTCTAGCAACACATTTTTCAGCTATGTCATGTACAGACAGGATAGATTGAGTGAATCCTTAGAAGAGTACAAAGAAAGTAGAAGTATACTTAAGAGGGAAATTAGGAGGGAAAAATTGGGACATGAGATAGCTTTGGCAAATAGAATTCAGGAGAATTCAAAGGGTTTTTACAAATATATTATTACAGACAGGATAGATTGAGTGAATCCTTAGAAGAGTACAAAGAAAGTAGAAGTATACTTAAGAGGGAAATTAGGAGGGAAAAATTGGGACATGAGATAGCTTTGGCAAATAGAATTCAGGAGAATTCAAAGGGTTTTTACAAATATATTATGGACAGAAGGGTAACTAGGGAGAGAATAGGGCCCCTCAAAGATCAGCAAGGCGGCCTTTGTGTGGAGCCACAGAAAATGGGGGAGATACTAAATGAATATTTTGCATCAGTATTTGTTGTGGAAAAGGATATGGAAATTATAGACGGTAGGGAAATAGATGGTGACACCTTGCAAAACGTCCATATTACAGAGCAGGAAGTGCTGGATATCTTGAAACACATAAAGGTGGATAAATCCCCAGGACCTGATCAGGTGTACCCAAGAACTCTGTGGGAAGCTAGAGAAGCGATTGCTGGGCCTCTTGCTGAGATATTCGTATCATCGATAGTCACAGGTGAGGTGCCGGAAGACTGGAGGTTGGCAAACATGGTGCCACTGTTTAAGAAGGGCCGTAAAGACAAGCCAGGGAACTATATACCGGTGAGCCTGACCTCGGTAGTGGGAAAGTTGTTGGAGGGAATCCTGAGGGA
>NC_057732.1:14541871-14548385 GCF_004010195.1 Chiloscyllium plagiosum | reverse complement strand
GTTTACAAAATTATGAGGGGCATGGATAGGATAAATAGACAAAGTCTTTTCCCTGGGGTCAGGGAGTCCAGAACTAGAGGGCATAGGTTTAGGGTGAGAGGGGAAAGATTTAAAGAGACCTAAGGAGCAACATTTTCACGTAGAGGGTGGTACGTGTATGGAATGAGCTGCCAGAGGATGTAGCGGAGGCTGGTACAATTGCAACATTTAAGAGGCATTTGGGTGGGTATATGAATACGAAGGGTTTGGAGAGATATGGGCCGAGTGCTGACAGGTGGGACTAGATTGGTTTGGGATATCTGGTCGGTATGGATGGGTTGGACCGAAAGCTCTGTTTCCATGCTGTACATCTCTATGACTCGATGACGAGGGTTATTTTCCCTGGAGCAAACAGAGAGGAGAGGGGCACGACTGAGGTATATAATAATATGAGGGCATAAAAGAGTAGATAGAAGAAATTTTCCCCTTTGTGGAGGGGTGGCAGGGAGTCAATGATCTGGTTGTAGATTTAAGGTAAAAGACCAGACTTTTAGTGAGATGTAAGGCAAGTTCTTCCACCCACAGTGTGGTGGGTATCTGGATGTAAGGATGGTAGAGGCAAAAATCCATATAACGTTTCAGAAGTATTTAGATATACACTTGCAATGTCAAGTCAGCCAACACTTTGGGCGAAGTACTGGAAACTGGAATGAAAAGAGCTAGGTGGGTGTTTTCCACCAGTCAAGTCTTGATTGGGGCTGAAAGGCCTTTCTTTCTGCACTAGATCTTAATATTGTTACAAAATGGTGATAATGTACAATTTAAAATGCCTATAAAACATGTTTACGTATTTCATAGTCAATGGCTGATACAACATAATAGCAGATTCTCTTAAAGTCAGATTATTTTAACTAACTCAACACTGTAAGAAGCCCTTGTGAGTATCCGTCCATAAAACACAGGAGAAAAACAGATGGTTAAAATTGCATTCTATGAACTGAAATGAAATAAGTTGACAGTTCTCTAAAAGTGAAAAAAAATATCTGTCATCTTGTTAAGAATTCCATGGTCTGCATTCATCATTCAAACTTTTCATTCTTGTTTCGTAAAAGAATATTGCTAGACTGGAAAGAGATGGGGCCTTTCTGAATTTGAAGCAGGAAGAAGTACTGACAACCATTGAAACCAATCACAGTTTATTTGTAGCAGGAAAAAAAAGACGGAATGGATGTCCATACAGTTAAGGATGTAAACCAAACAATCATTAATTCTAGTAAGAAATCAGGGTGGGTACTCAGCTAAAATTTCCCACAGGAAATGCATTCCTTAATCTGTCATAACAACCCATAATCTTGCAACCATTTACTGCAGATAATATTATGGTTTAAGGCCATGTAAATATCATTATGGAAGATTTGTTAATATGCATTCGATCCTGCTATTTACATTTGCCACAAAATAAGGCTTTTATTGACAAACCGATTCTTCCCACAATTCAACTTTGTGCAAATGCCTTTGTGCAAATCAGTGAGCCTTAAGATTTAATATTATCTTTTGATTGAGTCAATCCACATTGGATTCCCATATGGGATACAGATCATGAATGTTTGCCTTCTTCAATGGGGGAAGAAACACCATACATTTCAGGCTCAACAGTCTTTTGAATTTTGTTTTCAGTAATAAATAGATGTAAACACTTGTTTATTGACTTATTTATGAAAAAGGTACTTTTTACAATCTTGCTTTTTAAAGTTAATTCTTTGACAATCTTTTAAAAAGGATTACATTATATAAAGCACTGCAAAGTATTCTGACCTGGGAAATCATTTTAATTGGATATGGCAACAAGATAATCCCCACCATGAATACATTGTAAACATGGAAGGGATTAATTATGTATGCTCTGCAACACTTCCTTATAAATATTGCTTGTGCGTTCAGCTGGTGTTAGTGAGGAATAGATTAGTTCCCATTTAAGGTTCCCACTGCCAACATCAAATCCTGCAAAAACATTAATCGTCATTAGCTACCGATTAAAAGTTCCACCGACTCCACCCCATTAATATATCTCAGTTGAACAGCTCTGACTGCGCCAACACTGAGGGACAAGGCTGCAGTTTTGACTCTGTGGTCCATGCCCAGCAACGATTTGGATTCAGAACACCAGGAACCTTTCCCCAAAGGATGAGAAAAAAGGCTACCTTTCAGTGCACCAAGTTGGGCTTAAACACTATTCCCAGAGAGAAGAAAAAGACAAAAGTTCAATTCTGTTAGACAGTGTCCACCGTCTCATGGTTCTTGGCACCTTAAGGATGTGTTATATAGGACAGGCACAAACCTTGTGGAGAGAAGGGAACTCCTTAGCTTCTCTTCCAACACACTCAAGTCAATGCACTTGGCTGTCATGTTCTATTATCTGATAGATTTAGATAGAAATCTACTTTAAAGACAGATTTAGGGAATTGGCATGTTAATTACTTTGGTTAATAATACTGCAAAAATTATGGACTGAAACTTCAAAGCAACAAAATCTCACTCTTGTTTCCAGCAACAAAAGCCTGTGAAGGAGTAACCAGAAACAGGTGACTGACTATCTACAATTTTGCCTATTCAGATCATCACTTTCTGATCCAAGTATATATATCTTCCTAATGTAGGTGATCCCAATATTCTGTTTTGATAAACTGTTGGCAATTTCTCATTGCTCCCATAATAGGTCCAGTCTGCCCATATCATAACCAAGGTCCCTGAATAACCAACTGTTATTCAGCCTTGGAGACTGAAGGGATCTGCTCAATCGGTCATGGACAATCGGACATCCCAGCCCTTTCCAATCGTACATGGCCTTAAACCATAATATTGTCTGCAGTAAGCTTATTGCAATTTCTTGTGTTGCACTTCCAGACTCCAGGAAATTGAGCATAGGTTTTCTAGCAGCCTGTCCATTTGGTAATATCTATCCATTAGTCTCCTTGAATAGCTTAGCCCATCAAAGTCCCAACTGAGTCATCTGCAACAAACAGCTTGCAACCTCACCCCCCAGCGACTGGAAGTTGCATTACCCTTTCATCTCACACTGGCTCCTACACATTGGACTTGCTATCTCACTTAGTTTCTAAAGTACAGTATCTGAGTGTGAAATTGAGTGATGGCATCTTCTCATTTTCATTGGCCTGGATTTAGTGGAACTGACCAGAGCATCACAGCAAAAGGGTGATGGGGAGAATCGGGCAGAAATGCCTGCACTGAATTTCTGACATCAATAGGGTTAGGCTGGGGAAAGCCCACGTGGAAACCTTGCCTGATGTTGGTAGGAAAGCAATTAGGTTCAATAATGAGCCATTAGGGTCAATTATTCCAGAGCCCAATGGAATTTCATGGTAATCCAGGGATCTTTCCAAATGTACACTGATGGCCTGTACCTCCCAAAAGCTGTTCAGCAAACTCTGTTGAGTTTGACTCTGGCCTTATAGGGAGGGGTGTCACTCATTGTCAAGCACTCTGCGCCTGACTCATCATTAGGAAGGGGTGTATGCTGAAAGACATCCCAACCCTTTCCAATGAAACTCCTCCCTCCACTGTCTAGTGGCCCTCCTCATAAAGGCCATCCTCTTTTTACTCAGCTGGATCCTGAAGTACACTGTTGATCCTGGGACTGCATCTCAGAGTATAACCGGAAGTAGTATCCACTTCCTATTGCAAGCCTGCAAGTGTCCAGCAGCTCTCCAGGTTGGAATTTCCCCTCTTGTGAGTAATGCCTGTGGAAGACTCAAACATTTGCCAGCTCAGCACCTGACTGTATTGGGCCTCCCCCTCAGAAATTGTTCCTGCCTGTTCTCCAACCATCTAGAAAGGGAAGCAATATTACTGAAACAAAATTATTGTCTTTTTCTATTTCTTCAATTGTATGGACACGTTCCCATTCTTGGATTTTTGAAATCACGAGGGACAATTTATGGCATAAGTGTGATATTAGAGGAGACTGAAAGATGGCTGTTTTCACATGTTCTGCAGCCTCTCAGTCAGAAGAAACAATTGCTGGAGAAGTGTAAGGAGAAGAGAAAGATGAGGTTGGTAATTACCTTGTCTTCAGTTACTTCACTGGTGCCAATAACTGTGATCTCAGCAATTACACTTCCCATGGTCATTAGTATCTACGCTGCTGATTATGATGCATTACCCTGCTGCAGATATCACACAGTCTTCAAGTCACAGAGATATACAGCACAGAAACAGACCCTTTGGTCCAACTTGTCCATGCCAACCAGATATCCTATATATACTTATAGTCCCATTTGCCAGCATTTGGCCCATATCCCTCTAAACTCTTCCTATTGATATACCCATCCAGCTTCCTTTTAAATTGTACCAGTCTCCACCACTTCTTCTAGCAGCTCATTCCATACATGCACCGCCCTCTGCATGAAAACATTGTCCCTTAGTTCCCTTTTAAATATTTCCCCTCTCACCTTAAACCTATGACCTCTAGTTTTGGTCTCCATACCTTGTCTAGTCATCCTATCTATGTCCCTCATCATTTCATAGACTTCTATAAGGTCTCCCCTCAGCCTCTGATACTCCAGGAAAAATAGCCCTAGCCTATTTAGCCTCTCCCTATTGCTGTCCCTGGCAACATCCTTGTAAATCTTTTCTGAACCCTTTCAAGTTTCACAATAGCCGCCTATAGCAGGGAGACCAGAACTGAACACAGTACTCCAATACTGGCTTAACCAATGTCCTGTACGGCCGCAACACGATCTCCCAACTCCTATACTCAATGCACTGACTAATAAAGGCAAGCATACCAAATGCCTTATTCACTATCTTGTCTATCTCTGGCTCTATTTTCATGGAATGGATGAATAACTTCCATTTTGGGCGAGCTGTAAGCCATAGGTGTGAAACTTAGATAAGGGCTAATTGTGTCAGGGTAAGGTACAGCAATGATGTCCAACACTCCTCCATCATGAACACACTCATATCTCTACCCAAACCCCCATTTAATAACCCACATTGTTACATGATGACCCGTACTTTCACATGAGGTCCTATATCGCGACGAATGCCCCAACATTTTCATATTCATTAATACAATATCACAGCCACCATTCCCCTATAGATGTTTTCAGTTATTTCACAATTAAATTATTAAATCAAATACTTTCCCCTAACTTTTCAAGTTTTTTTTTACTTTTCACCATGAAAGTGACAGTGCTTCCAAGAAAATTGCCACATTGTATAATAGATGGCACGTTAATCCTTGGCACAGAAATATTATGATAATTACGTCTTACAATAGGTGATATGTTATCCCAAGGCACAGGGGTATTATTGTAACACTTGGTTAGAGCTGGTGCACTTAATGTGCTCATAACATTGCTTCTTTGAAGACACCTTATTTCAACAGTATGGTGTTTGCAAATTTCCTGCCTGTTTCATTTTCTTTTCACTTTAATTGCTATATTTAAATCACTACAAAGTGTTTTTGGTGTTGTTAACATATAATTAGGAGACTCATTTTCTCTTCTAAACATCACTGTAATTCACGAGCCTTTTGTCTTTATTTCTTAAACTTGTACACAGCATTCCTGAGTATGGTGTAAACTGACCCTCTAGCTGAGGCAAGGTTAAAGTACAACAGACAAGTAAGTAGGGATTTCTGTTCAATACAATAGAAATATGAACATAAGAACTGAGGGATTGAATAGTTACAGTAGCAGTTCTAACTGACAACCTTGTAGGCAGACCACTGAGATTAAAATGACTTTTATTGAAGGCATGAAGATCTTTTGTTGATAATTTCATATAGGCTTGGCAGGAAGGGGTGGGGAGTGGATATAAAGAATTTGCACACACAATCATAGCCAAAATTACCTCAAAGACATTTATTAATGCATGACCTAGTTTTCACTGATTACGAAAATGCACTTGAGTTTATCTTAGCCCTCAGATTAGTTAAGACTGATGTTAAAAAAGAAAGCAGGCAAAAGTAAGAACCCCTGATGGATCCTATCAGCTTCGTCATGATATTAGAGCCTTGTTCTTGCATTGTGAAAGCTGTCTAATGTAGGTGTCTGAACTGAGTGCAGATTATGATGCTTGCAAACAGTAGGTATGCCTGGAAGTGCAGAAGCAAATACCTTGTGGGATGGTATGAAACCGTTATTAACACTTGAGGCTCTTTCTTGTGAAAGACACAAGTTCCAGTTATCGATGCAACATGAAGTGTGTAGGAAGTGCAAAATATTTATTGCTGTTGGAAACTGCCATAATGTTTCCTAGTTACTCCATTTTGTCATGTCCCCTTCTGGCTCTTAAAAAACTCTTCTCACATTCTCTCAACCCTTAACCATTACAACCCCACTCCATTTGAATTTCATCATCATTTTAGATGGAAAGTTTTTTTTTACTTCTGTAAAGTGCATCGTTTCTTTGCCAACATAAGAAGTGCTACGGAAGCTTAAAATAGCATCACAATTCTTTTTTGATAGGGAATTAATTCAGGTTCCCATTTACAAGTAGTTGGTAATGGCTA
>NC_057732.1:14502772-14541371 GCF_004010195.1 Chiloscyllium plagiosum | reverse complement strand
GGGGCACATAAGAGTTTGGGATGGATATTCAGCCCCTGTATTCATGGATACACTTAAGGGAAGAAAGGTAGATTGTTGTCAGCATTCTGTATGTTCCTCTGGCTTGTAACATTTCAACACAATTTGCAAGACAGGATAGTGCATGGAAGTGTTCTGTAATTTTGGAAGCCATTGGCAATTTGAACTGGCCATGTTTGACTCAGAGGTTCACACACAAAGAAAAGAGTGAGAAACTTAAGTTATGTCTCAGCTTATGTCCTTTTGTTGCATGTTCTTTTCAACCTACACACTCTCTCACTTTCTCACTTTTATGACTACATTCTTGCACACTATTATCTGTGCAAATTTAGTTTGGAGGTTTTTTCTTGAAAGGTAATCCCAAGGAAATTGCCCCAGTACTGACCAAAAAGATTTTGGAAGTCAATGCTGGAATCTATAGAGGCACTTGGCCGTGTTGGCCATATAATATTGGATACATTTTGGTACAAATTATGCTTACCCCTCGGAAGATTTTTCTCAATTTTATAATGAGAAAGACAGATGCTAAAAAAACTAAATGAATCTGAAAAACTGATTTATGTCTCTCCAAAACAAAAGAGTATGCCAGGATTATTACCACTCTCCCGTTTGCCTCATTAACAAAGACAGAAATTGCTGGAAGTTCTTTTGGTTTTTATTTATCCTCACTAACAAGTTTCAGACAGATTAAAACAGTCCAGATGCTGTGAAGGTGTGGGCATTTCTCCTCTATGATATATACAAACCTCCACAGAGGGTATGGTTTGGAGGCAGGTTACAAGTTAGTGATAAAGAAAACTATAGAAAGCAATATAAATTCTAAACTATCTAGATGTTTGGTAAAGAACTGGAAATATAATCCACAATCAAGTTAAAACAGTCACACAATATTCAAAGCAGTTTAGGCATAAAGAAAATTTCATCTTACTTCTAGTAGAAACTTCAATTGATGATCAAATTCTACCAATGTGAAAGTAAAATATTTTATATAGGAAATCATTGAATTATTAAAGTAGCATTTACCTCAATCCATGAGAACAAGTCTACAGTAATGATATTGTTCCAATTAAGCAAACAATTATTTTTGCCTTACTCTAGTAGCTAGTCTTTTACCTTGAGAGATGCTCCAAAATTTTTAAGTGAGTCTAAACATCCAATGTATCCCTTGACTGTTATTGTGCATTTTAAAGGCAGCGTAGCTTCCTGTTCATAGGGCTGGTGCCTTCATTGTAATGAGCCCCTTTATTCGCCAAACATGCTTTTGATCACTGTTAATATCTGATGTGGAGGTGCTGCTGTTGGACTGGGGTGGACAAAGTTAAAAATCACACGACACCTGGTTATAGTCCAATGCTTATATTGGAAGCACAAGCTTTCAGAGCACTGTGCCTTCTTCAGGTAGTTGGTTCTTTTGGAAATCCAAACACATATTGAATCCCCTTTGCCTCCCTGTATGCTGTAGCCACAAATAACTTTCATGAACTTGTCAAACTCAATTTCCTTTTCACAAAACCATGTTGACTCTGCCTCGCTGTGTAGTGCCATTTTTTTCTAATTCTCCTGCCTCCTCCTTAATACAAAAATTAGCATTTTCCCAAAGATTGGTGTTAGGTGAACTGGCCTATATTTTCCTGCTTTCTGTTTCCTTTATTTCCTAAGCAGTGATGATATATTTGCATTTTGCTAGGATCTTTCCAGAAGGGAAAGAAGTTTAGAAGATTACAACCACTACCTCTGCAGATATTTCCGAGGATGCAGGCCATAAGGAACTTGTCAGGCTGACTTATGTCAAGATCAGAAATCCAATGTTCAAGCTATTTGAGAATATCCTGTTTGTACAGTAAATAAACCCGGTAACTATAGTGATCAGCAAGGACAAAAGTGTCTTTTGAAACATTCAACATGCGGCTATTAAAAAATTCAAGCAATCAATGTTAATTTTGTTTCTGCCAAGAACTGCATTAAGTATGAGGAAGAGATTTATAAAATGATGTGTTGAAATGTGATTAATAATGCCAGGGGACTTTGATACATGTGGTAACTCGCTAAATTCACTGATATGTTTAAAGGTTCTGTTGTTGGCCTTTAGGCAAATTATTGTCTGCGGTGAGGGATTCATGAAACCACATGCCGCAAGAATTTGTTTTTGCCCTGCAAGAAATAATGCAACAAAGTTTAACTGTCTCATTTCTTACAGATAACAGAGCATAAAACCTGCTAATTTGTTTTCATATGGACTCAGATATCATGATTATTTCATGTTTAGTCCCAGTGATGTTGTTCTCATCTTATTGAAATGCATTTTTGGAGGATTAATCTTTAGTAAGGAGAAGACCCATCAATTACCTGAATTCAATCTCCTTTATCAGTCTTCACAACTAAACTCAAGCTTAATACTGGGGGCCTGAAAATGCTTTTGAAGGCTTTGTTTTCCTTAAGACAGGCAGAAAAGCAGAGGTGATGACAATCTGCTTTCAAAGTGGCAAAGTTTCTAAACAGCTGGAGGTGGTTCTTATTGAGCTTGAGCGTCCACTGATTGCTGCAATTCTCATTGTCATCAATAGATGGAACTAAGGAAACATGATGCAACCCAGCTATACTATGTGCACAGACTTGCGTTTAGTCCTTTCCTTAATGTTTTTAAAGTCCAATTTTATTAATATGAAGGCAGCTTGGGAAATAAGGTGATACACCATTTATACTGAATGGTTGACATTTTTCAGATCAAATTATAATGGAATGAGGATGAACTGAAAGAAATTATTTAACCAGATGAGATCACATGGAATAGAGAGAAAACTAGTTTTTTGGATATAGTCATGATTTGGAGGACTGGGATGCACAAAATTAAAAATCACACAACACTAGAGGCTGGTGTGTGTATGAAATGAGCTGCCAGAGGAAATGGTGGAGGCTGGTATAATTGCAACATTGAACCGCATCATAATTTCCCTGACCCCAGCTATAACTCTTGCCCTGTAGTGCACACTTATCCCTCTCCATCACGAGAGTAAAAATCACCGAATTATGGTCACTATCCCCAAAGTGCTCACCTACCTCTAATTCTAACACCTCTAATTTGATCACTGTTAATATCTGATGTGGAGGTGCTGCTGTTGGACTGGGGTGGACAAAGTTAAAAATCACACAACACCTGGTTATAGTCCAATGCTTATATTGGAAGCACAAGCTTTCAGAGCACTGTGCCTTCTTCAGGTAGTTGGTTCTTTTGGAAATCCAAACACATATTGAATCCCCTTTGCCTCCCTGTATGCTGTAGCCACAAATAACTTTCATGAACTTGTCAAACTCAATTTCCTTTTCACAAAACCATGTTGACTCTGCCTCGCTATATTGTGACATTTCCCCCCACCCTGTATGCTGTAGCCACAAGTAACCTCAACAGACTTGTCAAATTCAATTTCCCTTTCACAAAACCATGTTGACTCTGCCTCGCTGTGTAGTGCCATTTTTTTCTAATTCTCCTGCCTCCTCCTTAATACAAAAATTAGCATTTTCCCAAAGATTGGTGTTAGGTGAACTGGCCTATATTTTCCTGCTTTCTGTTTCCTTTATTTCCTAAGCAGTGATGATATATTTGCATTTTGCTAGGATCTTTCCAGAAGGGAAAGAAGTTTAGAAGATTACAACCACTACCTCTGCAGATATTTCCGAGGATGCAGGCCATAAGGAACTTGTCAGGCTGACTTATGTCGAGATCAGAAATCCAATGTTCAAGCTATTTGAGAATATCCTGTTTGTACAGTAAATAAACCCGGTAACTATAGTGATCAGCAAGGACAAAAGTGTCTTTTGAAACATTCAACATGCGGCTATTAAAAAATTCAAGCAATCAATGTTAATTTTGTTTCTGCCAAGAACTGCATTAAGTATGAGGAAGAGATTTATAAAATGATGTGTTGAAATGTGATTAATAATGCCAGGGGACTTTGATACATGTGGTAACTCGCTAAATTCACTGATATGTTTAAAGGTTCTGTTGTTGGCCTTTAGGCAAATTATTGTCTGCGGTGAGGGATTCATGAAACCACATGCCGCAAGAATTTGTTTTTGCCCTGCAAGAAATAATGCAACAAAGTTTAACTGTCTCATTTCTTACAGATAACAGAGCATAAAACCTGCTAATTTGTTTTCATATGGACTCAGATATCATGATTATTTCATGTTTAGTCCCAGTGATGTTGTTCTCATCTTATTGAAATGCATTTTTGGAGGATTAATCTTTAGTAAGGAGAAGACCCATCAATTACCTGAATTCAATCTCCTTTATCAGTCTTCACAACTAAACTCAAGCTTAATACTGGGGGCCTGAAAATGCTTTTGAAGGCTTTGTTTTCCTTAAGACAGGCAGAAAAGCAGAGGTGATGACAATCTGCTTTCAAAGTGGCAAAGTTTCTAAACAGCTGGAGGTGGTTCTTATTGAGCTTGAGCGTCCACTGATTGCTGCAATTCTCATTGTCATCAATAGATGGAACTAAGGAAACATGATGCAACCCAGCTATACTATGTGCACAGACTTGCGTTTAGTCCTTTCCTTAATGTTTTTAAAGTCCAATTTTATTAATATGAAGGCAGCTTGGGAAATAAGGTGATACACCATTTATACTGAATGGTTGACATTTTTCAGATCAAATTATAATGGAATGAGGATGAACTGAAAGAAATTATTTAACCAGATGAGATCACATGGAATAGAGAGAAAACTAGTTTTTTGGATATAGTCATGATTTGGAGGACTGGGATGCACAAAATTAAAAATCACACAACACTAGAGGCTGGTGTGTGTATGAAATGAGCTGCCAGAGGAAATGGTGGAGGCTGGTATAATTGCAACATTGAAAAGACATATGGGTGTGTATATGAATAGGAAGGGTATAGAGAGATAGTGGCCAAATGTTTGCAAATCGGATTAGTTTTTATTTAAGATATCTGCTCAGCATGGATGAAATGGACTGAAGGGTCTGTTTCCCTGCTGTACATCTCTATGACTCTATGACTGTCCTACAATCCAATGTATAGCAGACTTTTCCGTTTGTCCTGTCTGCACCCTTCTCCATTTTCACATGCTCAAAATTTATTACTGTTCTAACATTCCCAGTTCTCATACAAGGTCACAGACCTGAAACATTAAATCTCTCTACAAATGCTACCTGCTGAATATCTCCAGAAGTTTCTGCATTTATTTCATAGATGATTATTGAAAATTTAGAGACTGGGCAGTCAAGCAGTGAATGAACTGCACCATAGATAGACAAAGAGATGATCCACTTTGACAGTAAAAATAGAACTATCACCTGGGTAGGAGAAAGTAAGAAACTGAATGTGGGAGATCAAAAGTGTAATTTAGAGATACAGGAGAACAAATAATTAAAGGCAACATTGGGAATTGGCAAACCTTTTAAAAATGCTACAAAACGACCATTTTACATCCAGAGTATAAAGTTCAAACCTTGGTAAGGTCACACCTAAGCACTGGACATGGTCTTAGGCTGCACATTGTAAAAGAAAGTAATAACATTGGAGAAAGCATCAAAAAAAGCATTTGCAAGTATAGTACCAAAATTAATGATCGCAGGAAAAATTGAACCTGCAGAGATATTTTGTGCTTTGTTTCAGAGAAAAAAAACAAGATTAGAGGATTCCTCTAAAAGTCTTTAAAATTACTGAAAATTAGACGTAGAGAGCAAAATAGAAAAGAATCCCAACACTGTAGAAAGAGGCCATTTGGCCTAACAAGTTCACACCAGCCCTCTGAAGAGTAACCCACCCATGTACCCTATTACTCTCCATTTACCCCTGAATAATGCACTTAACCACACATCCATAATCACCATGGGCAATTCATCTAACCTGTACATCTTTCAATTGTGGGAGGAAACCCATGCAAACACAGGGAGAAAGTGCAAATTCCACACAGACAATCACCAAAGGCTGGAATTGAACCTGGGTCCTTAGCTTTGTGAGGCAGCAGTGCTAACCACTGAGCCACCGTGCTGCCATTAAGCTGCCTTAACTACAAGACAAGGCCAAACCTCTCATTTTTTGTACAGATAAGAATTGCATTAAGTTGTTTTGGAAGGGTTTCTCGATACAAGACCGAACAGCTTTTCTCACATAAATTACCAAATGTGCCTTATTAACCACCTATCCCATACCATGGCCTCCTTCACATTTGATTCCAGCTTATCTCACTAAGCACCATTCCTGGAACAACTTCCAAATGCTGGGATATTACAAAATTAGAGCTGAAAATGTGTTGCTGGAAAAGCGCAGCAGGTCAGGCAGCATCCAAGGAGCAGGAGAATCGTCGATTCTCCTGCTCCTTGGATGCTGCCTGACCTGCTGCACTTTTCCAGCAACATATTTTCAGCTCTGATCTCCAGCATCTGCAGTCCTCACTTTCTCCCATATTACAAAATTAACCAGCATTGCTTGTACATGCATCATCTTATGGAGTTAAAACGTTAAAGGGGTTATTTATGTGAAAAAAGATGTAAAAAAGCTCTAAATAGCTACTGTGCTAACATGAACATTTGAACTTTTGGTCACAGAATGTAATTTTGGTGATTTCCATAATTTGAACTTGCTAAAGCATAAGCATGAAGATTAGCACTGAAATGCTTATTAGACAAAATGCTCATAGACCATTATTTGCGGGTTCCACTTGCACACATTTCCCAGAGACATGGAATGTGCTGGCTGACACACAACACCATGTTTCAGGTTGGTGCACAGACTCTCAGGCACTCACTGCAATTCTGACAGGAAGAACTAGTGAGGAAGAGGAACATCTTGTATCGATAGAGTGGAAAAGGAGACCACCTTGACATACTTTTCTCTCAAAGTTTGGCAGAAGATTTGTAGCTCGGGTGCTTGTTGTTGTGGTTCTGTTCGCCGAGCTGGGAATTTGTGTTGCAGTCGTTTCGTCCCCTGTCTAGGTGACATCCTCAGAGCTTGGGAGCCTCCTGTGAAGCGCTTCTGTGATGTTTCCTCTGGCATTTATAGTGATTTGTATCTGCCGCTTCCGGTTGTCAGTTCCAGCTGTCCGCTGCAGTGGCCGGTATATTGGGTCCAGGTCAATGTGCTTATTGATTGAATCTGTGGATGAGTGCCATGCTTCTAGGAATTCCCTGAGATTCTTGTAGAGAGAGGAAGAAAACTTCTTCAAGGCAGGCATCCTTGCAAGAGGATTCGCAGTAGGGTTAAAATCAACGAGGTAAAAACAATGACTGCAGATGCTGGAAACCAGATTCTGGAGCAGTGGTGCTGGAAGAGCACGACAATTCAGGCAGCATCCGAGGACAGGCAAAATCGACGTTTCGGGCAAAAGCCCTTCATCAGGAATAAAGGCAGAGAGCCTGAAGCGTGGAGAGATAAGCCAACTAGCCAAGAAATGACATGACCAGCTATCCTTAGTAGCCACACACTCAGATGACAAGCAACATGAGTTTGACTGGGACAACACTACTATTATCGGACAAGCCAAACAGAGAACAGCCAGGGAATTCCTAGAGGCATAGCACTCATCCACAGATTCAATCAATAAGCACATCGACCTGGACCCAATATACCAACCACTGCAACGGACAGCTAGAACTGACAACTGGTAGCGGCAGATTCAAACCACTAGAAATGCCAGAGGAAAGATCACAGAAGCGCTTCACAGGAGGCTCCCAAGCACTGAGGATGTCACCTAGACAGGGGACGAAATGTCTGCAACTCAAATTCCCAGCTCGGTGAACATAACCACAATATACTTTTCTCTCCTTCAGCAACTGGTACTATTCAATGCACTAAAGTGTCAATGACCAATCAATCCCTTTATCTTGGTCACTCCAAGAAGCTGTCCAACTAGATGCAATAGCAAAACCTGACACCGTTTAGGTGAATTGGACGGCACAGTGGCTCACACTGTTGCCTCACAGCACCAGGGACTGAGGTTCGATTCTCACCTTGGGTGATTGTCTATGTGGAAGTTTTTGCACATTGTCCCCGTGTCTGCCAGGTGCTCTGGTTTCCTCTTATGGACCAAAGATGTGCAATTTCAATAGATTGGCTGTTCTAAGTGCAGGGTTAGGGGGATAGGCTTGAGAGCTTGTTCAGTGTGCAATGCTTTTTGGAGAGTGGGTGCAAGCTCAATAGGACAAATGGTCTCTTTCTGCACTGGAGGGATTCTATTATTCTCCTCGGATAACACAAAGGGAAACATTGGATTGTGAAGCATTGACTACTATGAGGAATCAGTAAACACCTGGAAGTTTCAGTAGATTGGAAACAAGCTAACCATTTAAAATAAAAGTGACTCCAAATCCATGGTGTCAATTGGATACATTTAGATTGTTAACCTCAATGACGACCTGTAATTACTTTCCCGAAAATACAAATAAAAGTCTGTTGAATAACAGAATTGACTGCGAGGAGAATACTCAAGGATTCAACAACTCTTTGTAATCTGCTTATGTTTTTAAGCAGTACCAATGATGAGGAATTGTTGTTTCAGAAACAACTCAGGAAATGTAAAGTGAATTTGAAAAGATGTGTGGACTGTGAAGACAACTCTTTATTGTTAAAGAAAGAAGAATGAGTAAAACCCATTGTCGATTGTTGGAAAAACCCATCTGGTTCACTAATGCCCTTTAGGGAAGGAAACTGTCATTCTTATGTGACTCCAGACCCAAAGCAATGAGGTTGACTTATAACTGCTCTGTGGGCAATAAATGTTGGCCTTGCCAGTGATGTCCTCATCCTGTGAGTGAACAAACAAAACTCCAGACTTCGTGATTGGTTTTAAATGGCAAGTGATGAAGTTGAACAAGATTGAGTAAACTCAATGCTAAATATGTTCAACCAGTGCAGAGCAGAAGGCAGATTTATCCAAATGAATATAATCCAGAGAAATTCAAGCTGAAACAGTGTAATGCTTTGTTAATCTAACTGGTGAAGAGTCAAGGGACTAAGCTTTAGCATCTGATGACCAAATTATGAACAAACCGTGGGCTGTTAAAAACTGGACAGAGATAATCTTAACAGTGTATCCAAGTAGATAAAGAGAATTACCACCAAGTAAACTGCAAGAGTAATGGCCTGGAACATGGATTCATATGAAGTTTAAGAGCAGATCATTCTTCTTCACAGAAAGAATGACTAACAGGAAAAGAGGAACATTAGAAGAGAATACAGTCTGAGAAAGACTGCTAGAACCAAATTAATGCTCAATGAGACATTGTTGTGAGAACAAAGAGCTGGGGAAAGAGGTTTCCTCACCTGTACTTATCTTATGATCCTGAATTAATCGAGCAACACTTTTTTCAATCTCTCCAGGGAGTTCTGATAAAGTTGCAGCTGACTGTGTTGACCCAACAATCTCTCAGCACAACCAAACCACTTGATTCCTCTCCAGTTTGCTACTGCACCATCCCCTTACACAGTCACTCTATAGAATTCCTACCTCTGAGTAGTTTAACATTAGGAGCCCTGTCCAATGCAATCATCATGCTGCTGAACTCGGTACATGACTCAAATTCAAGCATCATCCTCAAAGATGCTAAAGCCTCAATGTTGATCAATCTCAGGACCTGGAGGATTCCAGAGTAGCTCCTTTACTGAAAGAGTGGTTTGAATATGACACTCATTACCATTGTGCTATTGTCTCCTCAAGACTGTGGACATTGGCTTTCCACACAATCATGTCTTCCATCACCTCAATATTCCCCTTTCTCTCATTATGCTTTCCAGTATTCAAGACCTGACAGCTAATGCAACTCACAATAAAGGGCTTGATCAAGAACACCCTTGCTTGATCTGACACTTGCAATCACTAACTCAGGTCCTTCCACTGAGGCTAATAGAGGGACAGGATCAATATGTGGTGAGTCACCAGACTAACTGGGTGGCAACCCAAATGAGGCCTTATGTGGAGGACTCAAGTAAGGATAGCAATGGGCTGGAGGGTAGGACAAGGTTGATTGGTGTGCACTCAGAAATGTTTATGTACCGGATAGCCTGCACAATGTCTCTACAAAATGGAGTGGAGGAGACTGTTTCACACTTGGGAAAAGATTTCATGCAGAGCTCAGAGACTGTGCAAGTGGTGGCAAACTCTGTGACAGTGTCTGCAGACTCACTTGTTCGAATCTTACCAAGTGCCCAGGTTGTCCTGCCTCTTGGAGCAGAAGCAGGCATGAGCAGTCATGGACAGATGGTGAGAGACTGGACAGAATGAAACTGGCCAATTAACTACACCAGACTGAGGATGGTTGCCCATTTCTCAGGCTGCTAGCCCAGTCCGAACTCACTACCAAGGATATTGGAACCACTGTCTTTGCCAACTGCTGGATGTTGGAGGGACTTCCATAAGGACATATGTCAAGGCCTCCTCTCCCCAGTTCCCAGGAATCCAAGTGAAAAGACCCCATCCCAATACTAGCTAAATGTTGTCATGAGTGATAACTGTTAGCTAATGGCCAATTCATTGCTAAACAACGATCAATGACCTGAAAGGTTAGTTCTGTTTCTCTCTCCAGACTCTATTAGATCTGCTGAATATTTCCTGCATGTTTCTTTTTATTATTAATTAACTTCCCTTCTAATATTCTAGATACATGCTACCTTTCATTACACCTGTATGGGATACATTACCTGATGCAAATTTCAGTGCCGCAGTTAACTGAATTTGGCCCACTACAATTTAAACTTATTGCATTTCATTTCCAAATTTGAATATTTCTTGGGAAAAGGCAGTGAACTAAATGCTTCAATCAAATTTCTTAGAAGACATCCTGAAAATAAAATCACTAATCAATGTTGTTCGCTTCACACGGTCAAAGTATTGTTTGAGGTCTGATATTAACATTTTAAAATTTGCATATTACATATTGTTATTATTACAAAATATTTTCTTTTGTGCATTTTTAAGTTGACCTTCGGTCTGTCTGCGAATCTGATATTGCTGCGAATATTTATTTCACCATTATGTCAGCATGCTACACTCTGAACAGAAGTAGTATATAGATTTCCTGCATTTGAGAGATTCTTCCACATTGCACCTTTGCTCCAGCTAAAAACAATTACACATTTGTTTTTCTAAATTATTCAAAATTTTCAAGCTGTGTTTTTTTAAAGCAGGCAAAATTTGTATCTAAATTGCCAAATGCCAAGATTTACATCACAGACAAATATTTGATCAAAAATCAATGGGGTTAGAGAGAGAGAGAGAGGCAATCACAGTGAGAGAGACACAGACTGAGACAGGGTGTGAGAGAGAGAGAGATACAGTGAGAGAGAGAGACAGAGACAGAGACAGACACAGTGAGAGAGACACAGAAAGAGACATGGGGGGGAGGCGGGGAAGAGACAGAAAGAGAGAAAGAGAGAGAGAGAAAGAGAAAAAGGATTGAGAGGAAACAGAATAGAGGAATTTTATTTCTCCATATTTGCTCTATCTGTGTTTCTGTTCTCCAGACTTAGAAACAATTAATTATTATTGAATACATAACTATGTTGTAATAGGTTTCAGTATTATTATCAAAATACAGTCAGTATTTGTGTGGTTTGTGTCAAAATAAATCAATTAAGTAAGTTTATTGAATATAGATTTTACATGAAAGATACTATTTCATTGTTTATTTCAGTAGAATTAAACTTTAAGAAACAGAGGCACCTAATTAGAACATCCCAATCTTTGTTTTCATTGTACTTTCAAATCGATAACAATTATTGTTCATGATAAGAATCATTTATACAACTGTATTGAGTAAAAACAAACTTGGCAATTCTATCATTAATTATTTTGCTTTATTCCTGAAAGTGCTCTAAAACATGCTTTTTCCAGTTTTTAAGATCAAAAAACACTGATCCTTATGGAAATCTACCAATAATGAGTCTCCATCCAGAAACCATTAGCAACCTTCTGATGGCAAGAGTGCAGCCAATCCCTTCTGTACCCCAAGACCTGATTGCTCACCTCACAAAGCTCTATCTTAAAATTCCCATTACTTGGCACCTTGCTAAAATCTTATTGGAAATCTAAATAGATGATGGTGAATGGGCTACTTTCTTGAAAAGGTTCGGCTGGGATTTTAGGATGTAATAGAGTCATAGAGTCACAGAGATGTACAGCATGGAAACCGACCCTTCGGTCCAACCTGTCCATGCCAACCAGATATCCCAACCCCCCACCCCAGGGAAAAGACTTTGTCTATTTATCCTATCCATGCCCCTCATAATTTTGTAAACCTCTATAAGGTCTCCCCACAGCCTCCGACGCTCCAGGGAAAACAGCCCCAGCCTGTTCAGCCTTTTCCTGTAACTCAGATTCTCCAACCCTGGCAACATCCTTGTAAATCTTTTCTGAACCCTTTCAAGTTTCACACCATCTTTCCGATAGAAGGAGACCAGAATTGCACGCAATATTCCAACAGTGGCCTAACCAATGTCCTGTACAGCCGCAACATGACCTCCCAACTCCTGTACTCAATACTCTGACCAATAAAGGAAAGCATACCAAACGCCTTCTTCACTATCCTATCTACCTGCGACTCCACTTTCAAGGAGCTATGAACGTGCACTCCAAGGCCTTTTTGTTCAGCAACACTCCCTAGGACCTTACCATTAAGTGTATAAATCCTGCTAAGATTTGCTTTCCCAAAATGCAGCACCTCGCATTTATCTGAATTAATCTTTTTTTAAAAGCCATGCTGGGACAAATAACCACTTCTCTGTCGAGATTGTTATGAAGTCTTTTTAGAATGATCTCTCCCAGAAACTTCCCAACAAAAATCACACTAACTGGCTTTGGATTTTTAGATTTGACTTGTTTCTCTTTCAGAATGTTAAATTTGGCTCAAGAACTTGTACTGACTCCTTACATGCCCAAAGTAGGTAAATGCATACAGATGGAATTATCTACGTGAAGGTCAAAATGACACAAGCTATTCTGACTGTGACTATGAATGACACTTCAAACGAATTTTGAACATTTTTCAGAAAGCAGTTACCAACGCATTCTGATAATGATTCTAACAGCTTCAACAATCCTCTTCTGTCATTAATGGTCACTTGACTTCAAATACCACTGAAAATTTTTTACTATTGCTACCACTCTTCTCCTATGACCCTTTGCCTGTTGCAATAACAGCTACAGTAGGGCTCATTAGCTGTATTAGTTCTCCTGGGCGGAATTTTATTTTAATCTGTAAAACATTGAATCTGCTTTTACATTGCATTTGACCAGTAGGTGTTTCAACGTAATAATGTTTTGACATTGTTTGGAGGGCATGTATGGCATAAAACAGTAACAATTCCTGCTCCATATTTATGACAAAACAGATATTATTATAAAGTGAAAACATTTTTGCACTATATATCAGTGTCAGCAAAGTGCAAAGGCAGATTAATAAAAATAAAATTCTGTTGATGCTGGAAATCTGTTACAAACAGAGAATGCTGGATAAACTCAGCAGATCTGGCAGCATCTGTGGAGAGAGAAGCAGAGTTAACATTTCATGTCTGACTTGAATCGTTTCTGAAATTCAGAATATTCATAGAGAGAAAAAGACTGCAGTTGCTGGAATCCAAGGTAGACAAGCAGGAGGCAGGAGGTGGAGAAGTCAATGTTTCGGGTGTAACCCTTCTTCAGGACTGGAGGTAAGGGGAGCTGCTGGTAAGGTGAGGAGGAGGTGGTGTGTTGGGGAGGGTTTTGGGTGGGGAGAGGGGCCGGGTGGTGAGGTGGGGATATATGAACACAGGTAGAAGGTATGACCTGGTTGGTCAGTGGGAGGAATGAATCTGATTGGTAGCTGGAAGGAAGGGTCAGTCAAAGGAATGGAAGAGAACTGGATGGGGATGGGCTGTGAAGGGTATCAAGGGATAGGAAGGAAGGTTATTTGAAATTGGAGAACTCAATGTTGAATTCTCCAGGCTGTAGGCTGCCCAGGCAGACGATGAGGTGCTGTTCCTCCAAATTGTGGTCTGATTCGTTATGGCAACAGAGGATGCCAAGGATCTTCATGTTGGAAAGGGAGTGGGAAGGGGAATTAAAATGGGTAGTGACTGGGAGGTCAGGTCGGCCCCTTCAGGCCCGGTTGAGGTGCTCGGTATTCTCTACATCAGTGAGACCAAACGTACACTTCGGACACGTTTCACCAAGCAACTGAGTTTCCAGTCCTCTGATCGACCCTTCCTTCCAACTATTGACTGGATTAATCCCTCCCATCGACCAACCAGATCGTTCCCTCTACCTGTGTTCACCTATCCGTCCTTCACCACCCTGCTGCCACACCCCCATGCCCTTATCTGCAGCTCCTCTTAAACCCACCCTCAGTTCTGAAGAAGGGTTACTTGACTTCTCCACCTCCTGATGCTGCCTGGTTTGCTGTGTTCGTCCAGCCTCCTGCTTGTCAAACATAGAATATTGATGGCACAGTTCTGAGGAAGTCAGTGGACTTGAAATGTTAACTCTATTTTTCACTCTCCACAGATGCAGCCAGACCAGACGTGTTTCTCCAGCATTTCCTGTGTTTTTTTAAAGATAGATAATGCATGTCCTCCTCACTGATCTGATGAAAAGTCTACACCTGATATACTGGCAATCTTCATTCTGCTCACTGCAAGATGAGAATGAAGTTGCACTTGCAGGAACAAGTTGTTAAGGTTTGTATTGAATTTATCTCTCGGCAGAGGGAGCACCAGTTAGCAGAGCTAGATGAACAGAATGGCCCTTTTGCACTTACACGTGGACATGCAGACATATAAGATAAGAGCAGGACATCGGCCCCTTGAGTATGCTCCAACACTTGACGAGATCATAGCTAAACATATTATGGCTTCAATTCTACTCTTTCGTCCATCCCTATAAATTTGGACTTCTTTATCAATCTAACTCAGGTTTAAAAATATTCAATGACCCATTCTCCACTGCTCTCTTCAGAAGTTGATTTCGCAGTTATAATCCTAGACTCATAGAGATGTACAGCTTGGAAACAGACCCTTCAGTCCAACTGGTCTATGCTGACCAAATATCTTAAAAGAAACTAGTTCCAGTTGCCAGCATTTGACCTATATCCCTCTAAACCCTTCCTATTTGTATACCCATCCAGATGCCTTTACATAGGGTTCCTACAGTGTGGGAACAGGTCAATGTGTCCAATGAGTCCACACTGACCTTTCAGAGAGTAATCCACCCAGATCCATTTCCCTACCCTATTACTCTACATATATCCCTGACTAATTCACCTAATCTGCACAACTTTGAACACTTTGGGGAATTTAGCTTGACCAATTCACGTAACCTGCACATCTTTGGACTGTGGGAGGAAACCAGAGCACCCAAAGGAAACTCATACAGACACGGGGAGAATGTGCAAACTCCACACAGACAGTCGCCTGAGCCTGGAATTGAACCTGGGTTCTTGGCACTGTAAGTGCAGCAGTGCTAACCACTGAGCCACCATGCTGCCTGAAATGTTGTAATTGTACCAGCCTCCACCACTTCCTCTGCAAGCTTGGCTTCTGTGTTCTTCCCACTTCCTGCTTGTCTACCTTAGATTGCAGCATCTGCAGTTGTTTTTTTGTCTTCACCGCTTCATCTGGCAGTTCATTCCATAAACACAACATTCTCTGCATGAAAATGTTGCCTGTTAGGTCCTTTTAAAATCTTTCCCCACTTGCCTTAAACCTATGCCATCTAGTTTTGGACTCCCCTACCCTGGGGAAAAGACCTTGACTATTCACCCTACCCTTGCCTCTCATGATTTTATAAACCCCTATAAGATCATCCTTCTGCCTCCGATGCTGCAGGAAAAACAGCCCCAGCCTATTCAGCCTCTCCCTGCAGCTCAAACTCTCCAACTCTGGCAACATCCTTGTAAATCTTTTTTGAAACCTTTCAAGTTTAACAACATCTTTCCTACAGCAGGGAGACCAGAACTGAATGCAATATTCCAAAATTGGCCTAACCAATGTCCTGTACAGCTGCAACATGACTTCCCAACTCCTAAATTCAATGCACTGACTAATAAAATCAAGCGTACCAAATACATACTTCACTACCCTGTCTATCTGCAATTCCACTTTCAAGGAACCATGAACCTGCATTCCAAGGTCTCTTTGTTTAGCAACCTTTGTATAGGACCTACCCTGATTTGCCCCACCAAAATGGAGCATGTTACATTTATCTTAATAACCTTCTGAGAGAAAACTCTTCATTTCCATCTTAAATGGGAGATCCCTGATTTCTAAATTGTGTCCCCTAGCCCTAATCTCTCCTACAAGGGCAAACATCCTTCTAGCGGTCACTCTGTGCACCCTTATTTGTTTCAATATGATCAGCTCTCATTCTCAACTCCAATGAATACAATACTGATCTGTCCAGCTATTCCTATAAGAGGGATTATTTCAGTAACCAGCAGAGTGAAACTTCTCTGAACTGTTTTTAATGCAGTTGTATACTTTCTTCAATAATAAGACATTTCCATGTTCCAGTTAAATGATTGTCTTAGAAAAACTAGTCGAAGGCTCATTGTTACTAATTTGTTCTTTTTCACTCTCATTTGATGTATATATTTAAACTAACTAGACCTGATTTCTTGTAAAGAAGGAGGTGGTCTCCAGCTTAGACATACCAGAGATCGCGTCCCAATTTCACAAGTCTTATTGCTGTAGCTGTAGCTGTAACCTATCATGTTTGACAGGTAGACAGAGGTGGGTTGTACTTTATGCATCCTGGTCCACGGAGGCAACCGAACACGCTAAAGTGCAAGTATCTCCTTTCAGATCCTGTTTTGTGTGGCCTCTTTGACCTTTTAGGAGAGAGTCTAACACTGACAGAGTTCTTTGGAGAGGCAAGGTACCTTTTTAGATTGTTGGAGGGGCATATCGGAATAGGTAAGGTGTCCCTTGGGGCAGAAGCTAATTACCCTGTAGGATTATTAACATTAATCATGACTATGTGCAAGAAGATTATTAACTCATTGGAAAAGTAAAGTTGATTAATAGTTTCCTGTAGAGATTGACAGCTCCAGTCTAACAAGATCGATATATTTCTTAGCCTTTGAATATTTTAAAAATGGTGAAGATATTGAATATTTTTCAGGCAAAGTTGTTCGGTTCTTGTTTAAGGAGTGAGTCAAAGGTTCTTCGGGATAGGGGAGAATATGATCTTGAGATCACTTTGAGAATATGACATTGACATCAGATCAGCCATTACATTATTAAATGACAGAGCAGACTAAAGGGATCAAAGGGATTACCTCTCCTTTTAACTCATAGGTTCATATGTTCACAATATAATAAACAAATCTCTGTTTCTTATTTCACACTGTGTTGATATTTGTATAAGGGTTATCCTTATCAGCTGATTTCACAAGTTATCATATCACTGTCAGTTAGTCCAAAGCATGTTTGATAGCTTCAGCTGCTTATAGAGTCCTTGAATTGGAGCTTAGAATGCAAATGCTTGTTTTTGAAAAAGGTTATGTAGTTGAAGGATGTCAAATGTTGTTGATGTTTCTATGCATCATCCAGTTTATTTTTTTGTAAATTGGGAGTTCGTCAGTAAACACTTAACGTTATTGTCTTTCATCACAGCGAGTTCCCCAGGTCTCCCAACATTGGCATGGATGTTGTAAGAGCAAATGGTGGTGGGTTGGGGTCATAGGCATCCATGGCATTATGTTGGCCTAAGTTGGCACCAAGTTTCGAAAGGGCCATGGGAGTGGATGGAGGGAGATAATTTGGTGCGCAATGTCTGAGGATCCATGGGATAGGTGGAAGAAAATAGCTTGGCACGAGGAGCCACGAGGGATTGATGGCTGGCAAGTGTTTGCTATCAGTAAGGCATAGGGAGTGTGCATGGGAATCAATGGGGTGAGTGTAAGGCCTGGAGATGTTTCTAAAGCAGGGAGATAGTGCTGGGGCACTGAGACTGGCCTTTCAGATGGACAGAACCTCCACCTGGCAGCTCTGGTGTCTGTCTCCCCAGATCCTTTTCAGCAATAGCTGGCTGGGCTGGAGTCCAGTTATCACTCATCACTAGACATTAAAGATCTTTCAGCAATCTTCAATTTCCAAAGTTGGTGCCAAATGTACTACAAATACAGTGCAGCCACATCAAAAGCTGCAGCAGGGTAAAAACCTAGCTTGAAGCATTCTCACAACCAGAGCCAAGCATTGATCTAATTACAAAGTTCCTGGAGTCCAATGGTTTTTGCACTGGCTGCAAACTTAAAAACACATCAGAGTGGTACGCATGTACCACAGTGTGTTTTAATAAAGAAGGGAAGGAAAAGGGATGAAATAAAGTCAATCAGTCAGGGTGGTTTATTATGGTGAATGCACCTGTAGATTTAATATATGTCAATATTTATTACACCTCAAAATCATCGGTTCATAGCCAATTAATTTCATCTGATCATTGAACAGGCAACTTGTCAGGATGGGATGCTATTCTCTTTTATACAAATAAAGTCATAGATTGGTTACAGCATAGAAGGAGGCCATTTAACTCCTTGCATATGTTCCAGTTGTCTGAAGAAACTATTGTCTCAGTTTTACTCCCCTGCCTTTTCTTTGGAGCTCCGTACATTGTACCTTTACTGACCTTTGCCCAGTTCCCTCTGGAATGTCCCTTATGAACCTAAGCTACAATCTCAAACAGCGTATTCCAGACTTGAGCTGCTCGCTGTGTGAAAAGGTTTCTCCTTATGTCTCAATGTCCCTTTGGTCAATTATCTTAGATTTGTGTGTTGGATCCTTCCACCAACAGTTTCTTCCTATCTTGTCTGTCCAGGCCTTATGATCAGGATTACTTTCAGTGCCACGTGAGGCTGGGAATAGGAAGATTGTGCAGTTAAATACATGGCTAAAGGGCTGGGGTGGGAGGGAAGGCTTCAGAAAAGTGGATCATTCAGATGTCTTCTGGGGCAGTTGGGACTTGTAGAAGAAGTTGTACTTCCACTCAAGGGGCACCAATATCTTGGCAGGTAGGTTTGGTAGTGCTACTCAGGAGGATTTAAACTCATGTGGCAGGGGATCAGGAACCAGAGCAGTAGGGCAGCATTCAAAATAACCAAAGGAATCAATGTCCAAGGCCAGTAAGACTAAGAGATGAACAGGCAGGCAGAGGTTACTGAACATGACGGGACTGGAGGTCTGAAGTGTATTTGTTTTAAAGTGAGGACTATGACAAGTAAGGTGGATCAACTTAGAGCTTGGATTAATACACATAACAATGGTGTCAAGAGTGGAGTGCTGGAATAGCACAGCAGGTCAGGCAGCATTTGAGGAGCAGACGTTTCGAGCATACAGAGACTTGGTTGAGAGAGGGACGAACTGTTCTGAGATTTAAGTGTTTCAGGCAAGGTGGAGAGCTAAATTAAAGAGGGGAGTTGCATTACTGATTAGAGAGAATGTTATAACTGTACTGAGGGAGAACAATCCTGAAAGGCTCATCCAGAACAGACACATGGATACAGCTCAGGAATAAGAGGATTGCAATCACTTTGATGTGATTGTACTACAACTTTCCCAACAGCCAGCAGGTGATATGGACAGATTATGGAAAAATGTAAAAACAACAGGGTCATATTGGTAGGTGATTTTAATTTCCCTTACATTAACTGGAATCCCTTACTACCAGGGGCTTGGATCAGGGCGAATTTGTTAGATGCATCCAGGACAATCTTTTGAAACAATATGTAAATAGTCCAACTCAGGAAGGGGCCATACTAGACCTGATATTTGAGAATAAACCTGGTTGGGTGATCAAAGTTTCAGTGGGGGAGCATTTTGGGAACAGTGATCATAATTCTGTAAGTTTTAAGCTATTTATGGAAAAGGATAAGAGTAGTCCTTAGGAGAAAGTATTAAAATGGGGGAGGGCTAAATACCACAATATTAGGCAGGAACTGGGGAATTTCAATTGGGCAGAGCTGTAGGAGAATAAATATACACTTGGCATGTAGGAATCTTTTAAAAGCCTGTTGATTACAATTCAGGATTAGCCTGATTCTTTGAGACTGATGGATAATGGCAATATTCAGGCACTCTAGATGACTACAGAAATAGAGTGCATAGTTAAAAAGTAAAAGAAGGCATACATAAGGTTTTAGAAACCGAAGATAGACAAAGCCCTTGAAGAATATGAAGATAGCAGGAAAGAACTCAAACAAGGAATTAGGAGGGCTAAAAGGGTAAATCTTTGGTAAACAAGATTAAGGAAAATCCTAAAGTATGTTATAGTTATATAAGTAATAAGAAAGTAGCTAGGGAAAGGATAGTCCACTCAAGGATAAAGGAGGGAATGTATGCATGGAACCAGGGGAAGTGAGTGAGGTTCTTGAAGCACATAGTGGATGGAAAGGCCCAGGAGATTTATGTTGATATTCTAGAGTATGTCAATATAAAAAACGAAGAGGCGTTGGCTATTTTTAAAAAAAGCTTTAAGGTAGTAAAGTCCCCGGAACCAGATGGGATCTATTCCAGAATCCGGAGGGAGGCAGGTGAGGAAATTTCTGGGGCCTTGTATGAAATCTTTGTATCCTCTTTACTCACAGGAGAGGTCCCAGAGGAGAGGAGAGTAGCCAACATTGTTCCTTTGGTTAAGAAAGGCAACAGGAATAATTCAGGATATTACAAGCTGGTGAGCCTTAGTTAGTAGCAGTGAAATTATTGGAGAAGATTCTTAGGTTTAGAATGTATTCATATTTGGAAAAATATGGACTTATTAGCAATAGGCAGCATGGCTTTGTGTAGGGAAGATGTTGTCTCACAAATTTGATTGAGTTTTTTCAGGAAGTGGCAAAGATGATTAATGAGGGCAATGTGGGAGATATTGTCTACATGGAATTTAGCAAGATCATTGACAAGTTCCCTCATGGTAGGCTGATACAAAAGATGAAGTTACATGGGATCCATGGTGAGTTACTAAGATAGGTATAGAACTGGCTTAATCATATAAATTGGAGGTGAAAGGTGTTAATCTGATTAGAGATCTATGACCAATAGCGTTCTGCAGAGATCAATGCTGGGACCCTTATTGTTTGTAATGCATTTAAATGATTCAGAGGACAATGTAGGTGACCTGATTAGTAAGCTTTCAGATGACACTAAGATTGTGCTGCGGGGTAGGAGTGGATAGTGAGGAGGATTGCCAGAGCATACAGCAGGATATCGATAAGCTGGAAATTTAGATGGAGAAATGGCAGATTGAGTTTAATCTAATCAAATGCGAGGTGATGCACTTTGGAAGATCTAATGGAAGAGGGAAGCATACAGTAAACAGCATCAACTTAGTAGCGTCAACATACAGCGGGATCTAGCCATACAGGTCCATAGTTCCCTGAGAGTGGCAACACAAGAGGATAAGGTGATCAAGAAAGCATGTGGCTTGCTTGCTTTCATCAATCAGGGCATAGGATATAAAAATTGGCCAAGCGATATTGCAGCTGTATAGAACTTCAGTTAGGCCACATTTGGAATATTGTGTACAATTCTGGTCAGAAGCATGTGGACACTTTGGAGAAGGTATAGAAACAGTTTACTGGGATGTTGTCTGCTTTGGAGCGTATTAGCTATGAGGAGATTTTGGACAAACCTGTTTTGTTTTCATCGTCGAAGGATGAGAGGCGACCTGATAGAAGTTTACAAAATGATGTGAGGAATGGATAGGTTAGATTAGATTACTTACAGTGTGGAGACAGGCCCTTCGACCCAACAAGTCCACACCGACCCGCCGAAGGGCAACCCACCCAGACATTCTCCGACATTTACCCCTTCACCTAACACTATGGGCAATTTAGCATGGCCAATTCACCTAACCTGCACATTTTTGGACTGTGGGAGGAAACCGGAGCACCCGGAGGAAATCCACACAGACACGGGAGAATGTGCAAACTCCACACAGACAGTTGCCTGAAGCAGGAATTGTGCTGCCCATAGTTAGAGTCTTTATGCCAGGGTGGAAATATCAATCACTAGACAACATAGATTTAAGGTAAAACTGCTTAGGTGTAAAAGAGATATGAGAAGTAAGTTTTTTTTAAACACAGAGGATGGTCAGTTCCTGGAATCTGCTGCTATTGGAGGTGGTGGAGACGGATACAATAACAGTGTTTCAGAGGCATCTCGACAGATATCGGAATAGGCAGGGATTAGAGGAGTATGGACTACGTAGAGGCCAAAACATTTTAGTTTTGAAAGGTGTCATATGCTGGCACAGACTTGGTAGGCCAAAGGGCCTATTTCTGTGTTATACTGTTCCTTGTTCTGTACATCTATCAAATCTCCTGTCGATTTCCTCTCCTAAAACCATTCAAACACTTCCAATCCAGCCATGTCACATCCCTGGAACCATTCGGATCCATGCACCCTCTCAGATTTCCTCACACCCTTCCTAAAGTGTAGTTCCCCAAACTGGATGCAATACTCCAGTTAAAGCTGGAGTGTTTTTTTGCTGATTAAACACTAGATTCCTTTCATGTACTGTAAGCTCATATTGATGAAGCCCAAGATGCTGTAAACTATATGTAATACTCTCTTAACCTTTCCTGCCTTCAATAATTAACGTACATAAACACCCAGATAGCTTTGCTCTTGCACTCAATTAAACCATTTATTTTTTATTGGCTCTCCACATTCTACCCATCAAAATGAATCACTTCAGACTTCTCTGCAATGAAACTTCATCTATCACTTTTCCACCCATCCCACCAACCTGTGCACACCCTTTTAAACTTCCATACTACTCTCCGCATAGTTTTCATTGTTTTCTGGTTTTGTATCATCTGCAAGCTGTTAAACCGTGTCAAGCATACCATGGTCTATGTCATTACCTATATCAGGAAAAGCATAGGTCCTAACAGAAATCATGAAGAACTCCATTGTAACTCCTCCCATACAAAAAAACCCATTAATTACTCATCAGTTTCCTGTTGCTCAGCCATTTCTGTATCCATATTGTTACTGCGTTCTTTAATTCATAGATTTAACTTTAGGATGACTGACCCCATTGCTTTGACTCCCCAGTCCAAACTTTATTCCCTTATGAGCAACTCTATCCATCTTACTGTCAACAATTTGCAATTAAGTCTCTCTGTTTCTGATCTTTTTGTCATGTTTAATCCTGAGAAAACTCGTCCATGTTTTTGCTAAGATTGTCTATTTGCATCTCCGTTACTTTCTCAACTCTTCTGATGTTGAAAGTCTCTTTAAAGCTCACTGTCTCGAGACATAATATTCCAATGCATTCCTGCACTCCCATGTTCTACTGTCCTGAAACTTGAGGCCATCAAAAACTTTGCTTTCATAATCATGTTCACTGGTCACCCCAATGCTCACTAACCCACATTGGATTCCATTCGAGCAACATCTTCATATTAAAATTCTCATTTTTGCTTTTAAGTCTCTCTGTGTTCTTGGTCTTCCTTATCTCTATCATTTTCGTCAGTCCCACAACTCTGAGATATTTGTGCTCTTGTACCTCTGACTTCTCAAACATCTCTAATTTGAATTACTCCATGATTGGTGGTCATGCCTTCAGGTGACTCAGCCTTCAACTTTGCAATAAACCCTGTCCTTCTGTCCAAATGCCATCATTTTCTTCCTTTCAGACATTCTCTAAAACTTCTTTGACCAAGCTTCTGGTCAAGGGGAGATCTAATAGAAACTTACAAAATAATACATGGCTTGGAAAGGGTGGATGCTAGGAAATTGTTTCCGTTAGGTGAGGAGGCTAGGACTCATGGACACAGCCTTAGAATTAGAGGGGGTAAATTCAGAACTGAAATGCGGAGACATTTCTTCAGCCAGAGAGTGGTGGGCCTGTGGAATTCATTGCCGCAGAGTGCAGTGGAAGCTGGGACGCTAAATGTCTTCAAGGCAGAGATTGATAAATTCTTAATGTCACAAGGAATTAAGGGCTATGGGGAGAATGTGGGTAAGTGGAGTTGAAATGCCCATCAGCCATGATTGAATGGCGGAGTAAACTCGATGGGCCGAATGGCCCGACTTCCACTCCTATGTCTTATAGTCTTATGGTCATTTGACCATGACGTCATGACCATGAGGCCATCAAAAACTTTGCTTTCACAATCACACTCACCTGTCACCCCAATGCTCATTAAACCTACACTGGATTGCAGTCAAGCAACATCTTAATACTAAAATTCTCATTTTTGCTTTCAAGTCCCTCAGTGTTCTCGCCCCTCCTTACCTCTACGTCAGTCCCACAATTCTGAGATATGTGACCATGATGTGAGTTAATATCACACTTCTTTTCGAATACTCCTGTGAAGCACCTTGGGATATTTTTATACATTAAAAGTCCTACATAAACACAGGTTGTTATTGTTAATGTTGATTATGTTATCTTACAATTTCATTTAGAACACATCCAAATTATACTACCTGAAACTCAATGCTGCAATTCTTGCTGCTCCTCTTTCAGGTTTTAACACTGAATCCTTTACCCAGGCATTTCATTCCTATTTTTATTGGATGTGAGCAGTGAAATGTCAGAGTACAGAGACTTCCATTAGCTAGTCATTAAACAAATATATTTGCTTTGTCAATCTGTTTTATTATTCTTAAAGAACTCTTTAATTTGTCACTGACAACTTGCCTTTGACAAATCAATGCCTGGTTTCATTTATTGATCCTTGCCTTTTTATATAACCTTTAGTTTTATCTCTTGAAACATGCCAAATATCCCTGTTGGAGTGATTGCCTTATAGTTCCCAGATTCTGGCAGTCATTGTAAGGGGAGGGGTGGAAGGTCTGATAGGTAACTGGAAGGTGCTTGAGGGCACAAGGGAAAGTTATCCTGCTCCCGGCCTGCAAACAATTATACAAATACACATTACTTCATCCTCAAGCTGTCTTCACTATCCTTCAGCTGCCATGGTTTACTGAGGCCTGGGAAACCCAGCTGCCTTTTAAACTTGTAAAACAGGTTTGATTAGAGACTGCCAACCTCATTAAAATACTTATACTGCCTACCCACCTCCTGCCTGTATCTGCTCCTACTTCTATTATATCCAGAGATGGGAGGCCAATGGTAAGTTGGGGTTTAGATTTAACATTTTGAGATGTTAACCTCTGACTGAATCCTAACCCATCTCATAATAATGGTGACAATATCCAACTCAAGTTTCTAAAACTTTACTTTAAAAACATGGTTCTAAAATGTCATCTTAAACAATAATATGAATACATTAATCTGTTAAATTGTCTTTGTGTCCTTTGATACATGAATATCTTTAGTTTAAACTTCAATTTATATATTTTTTTACCTTAATGCTTTTGGGGGGAGTAGCTTTCTGCCATTTTTGTGTATTTTGATCAGACAGCAGTTGTAGAATTTCCCAGCATACTCTGAACATTATTCTGCTTTGAAGATTTGAGGTGTGTGAGTCTTTAATATGTGAGCATTTAGGAATTTTAATTATTTTTGTTGTTTGCATTCAATAAAAGCATCTTTCTGAGTTAGTAATGGATCTCTGTGGAAATTCAGCCTCTAACTCTTGGCACATAATTGCATTTCATACATAGTATTAATCTTTGTTATCAAAACTGGTGGGTCAAGTTTGTTTTCCCAATCTCCAATTGGGTTATCGAAGCTTGGTGCACCAGTAAGGAACCTTCAACCGAGATCAGAGAAAAGGTTTCTGTAAGTAATGTTGGCCCTGGCATGTCACCATAATCAATTAACTCGCAGCCAATGAAAATACTTTGTGGATTTCCCACACCAATTTCAGAAAATTATGTGCAATCAGGAAAAAGACACACAGGCAGCAAAATATAATTAGTTTTGGAGGCTGGTTCTGCAAGTTGGCTGCTTGAGTACAAAACTGTGGAAAACTTGACTGCCTTGCGTGAGAGAGATATCTGCGATTTGAAAGATTAGAAGGCAACGCCTAATTTAATCCAGTTACATATGCATCAAATGTTGCCTGAAATATGGACAACAATGGTATGGTATTCAAATGTATATTTGCGTTTTATTTGCATTTGTGTCCAATGTTAGTTATTATGCAGAACCTTTTTAGTTTGACTCAAATAATTTTCTCCAAAATCAGAAGAATACAATGAAAGGCAGAAAGGGGCAAGGGGCACTGCAGATCCTGCATCTTTTCCTGTACAGGTATATGTAGGGTGCTCCTCTGTGTTAAAGAGCACCGTAGCATTGGATTTGATATACCCCACTTAGAAGCAATATTGAGCAATATTTGCAAGCTAATCCAAAATGGTGAAGTACGAGAGAGCTCTAACAGCTGAGACAGAGAGTGACTTGATGTCTTGGGAGGCTGCAACACGCATCTGCTTGTAATTCAAGACAAAATATGTCCCATTTGCGAATTACAGGATTAAGCTATTGAATTGTAATGACCGCTTTCATTTGAACAAGTTGAGCCACGCTGTAATTATCTGTCAAAGTGAAGAAGCCTCAAAAGTAGGAATTAAAAATGATAAGCTATGGGTTTTTTCTGAATATTTGTTTTCATAAACTTCCGTTGGTTCCAACTGGCAGAATTTAGTGCTGGGATTTTGATTGACATCCTCTGGCACGGATCTACAATGTTGAATTATAAAACTTGCCTCTGCTCAATCCAGAGTCTTAAACCATGCAACTGAATAGAGAGGTTTCTTTTAAAGCTGTGGGTATAATTCAATATTAAGAGAATAGTTTACTCAATATTGACGATGAAAATGTGTGAAGCACCAATATCTGGTTTAAAATTACAGATTTCATGTATTCTGTCTGTGACCCGAGGTTTCTAATACCTCGTTAAGAGATCCTTCTACCAGAAACACTGCTTCATCCATCAGTCTTCAAGGATCAGGCCTGGGAATTAAAATCTCCTTTTGCCTCATGTTGCAGATGGTCAGGCTGTTTGCCATTCCTTAACAAGCAGCAACATATGCACCTTTGAATCCTTTAAAGTGAAAGCACTCACAAGCTAATGCTTGTTATCCTCCACTTTGAAATCTCAAATTCTGAATGTGATTTATTAAGACTTTTAAGAAGGTTCTGACATCTGAGTATCATGGCCTTCCTTACGGAGCACCTTCAACTATACTTTTTCTCACTGAGGCTTTTTTTTCTCATTGAAAAGTTGGTTTAACAGTGCTTTCTCTCTTCCCATAAATGTTAAATTTGGGAATTGGTTGGCACAGTTGGCTGGATGATGTAGAGTGACCCTGACAGTGTAAGTTCAATTCCCACCACTGGCTGAAGTTACCATGAAGATCCTCCCCCTCTCAATGTCACTCCTTGCCTGAGGCATGGTAACCATCAAGTCAAACTCACCACCGGTTGTCTCTCTCCCTTTCTCTAATGTGTAGCAGTTTCAGGGCAATCCCCAGTTTTAAAAGAAAAGACCGAAAAACTGGTCAACCTGGCATCTGTGCAGGCAGGATTTCCCAGCAGGCCTTCCAGAGTAAGGACACACCTTCTTCTGGAGACAGAGGTCCGGAGAGGTATGAGACAACTCGATCAACAAAGTGGCACCCACCAGACATCATATCAAGGGACAGGCATAGAAATGGTAATGAATTCCGAAACTGTGAACAATGGAGTCTATCTAGTTAATGGGATAGCGATTTACTCTATTCTGAAAACAGTTTGGGATGCTCCATGAAGTTATCAAACTTCAGTTAAGTAAATTTGCGATGGTAACAACCCTTTTGATTCCACAAATGATGAGATTAGACTGGCAATCATTGGAGATGTTTTGTGAAATGGAATGACCTGAGAGGCAGAGCCGGTCGGCCTTTTGGAATCACAAGGGTAAAGGGGGCAGCAGGGCCAGCTATTGGTGCTCTTCTCCTTTCTCACTCTCCTCACTCTGAGCTCGCTGCGTCTCTAGACACCAACCCTTTGGGGCTGAAGACATAGGCCCTCTCTGCGACCTCGGACTTCGGAAGTTTGCAACAACACCCGAGGCAGAGATGGAGACCGACCGGACAAGCAACAAGTCCCTCTGAGACAGTAAGAACCCTTTCCAGGCCTAGGACGCTCGTGCTCTGGAATCATTGGTTAACCATGGGGGGAGGGTGGTTGTGTAATTCTTGCCCTGTAAATTGTGTAAGGTTAAACATTTACATTGTGTCTGCTCCAGTTTTCTTATATTTTATATCATATTATAGAGTGTAAGTTTCATCACAGTATTGTAGTGAGTTCAGTTCAGTGCTCTGTCTCCAGTAGAATTACCCTACTGTGGCATTCCAGGTCTTTGAAGTTTCGGAGCCTACTGGAGTAAGACCACCACAGTAATTGGCGAACCCCAGACACCAGCCTGAGTGCGGAGTAAAGGAAAGAGGTTCCTCCACAAATGAAACAGTGGGACTATGGTGAATTTATCTTTGTTGAACATGGTGCCTTTCTTCCTCCAGTCTATATGCTGTTCCTTCTCTCCCTTGTGACATTTCAACACTTGCAATATTTCCAATTCACTTGCCGCATTCATTAAATTTTGTACTACACCTTTCAGTTACAAAACCTTTTCTGCTCCGTACTTGGCTGTATTTATAAGTCAATGGTGCAGCAGGATCAAATGGGTGACTTTGTGAATAATAGAGTTGACAATCTATGTTCTCAATCAACAAAATTTTAAGAAAACTAAAGCAAGTGAGGGAGAAGGAAAAATGGGTGAATTAGAGCAAATCCAGGTTCAGAAAGAGGAATAAAGAGAGATATCACAAGGGAGAAATAAGGACAGACAAAAATATCTATGTGTCTCAAATATATGTGTTAAAGATTCTGACACCAATTAACTAACTCTACAAATCCGTTCCTATAGTTTCAATTGTTCCTTTTCTGAATTGTAAAGTTTGGTTGGCAGTGCAGGGATATCTTTTAGGTTATTTGGCATTGCAGTAAATGAAATTTCCTCTTTAATAAAATGAACTTATGAAGTTACGAAACAGCTTTAACTTTCTGTGGGGAGTTTCAATGGGAATTAATGGACAAATAGAATTACAGAGATTAAGGCAAGACTTTTTTTTAATGAAGCTAATGGTAGGGCAAAGAGTTCACCAACTTGTCAATTTCACAATTCATAGCCAATGGATTATTTCATTCATACCACAAGTTGTTGGATCATTTTCATATTATGAAATTAAACTCATGACTTTGCGAGCACATTCTTGTTGGATGTTTCTCACTGCAATGTCCTTTCCTTGCCCCTTTCCTGAAACAGCTTCTGGTGCTGTTTCCCTTTGGCTGTGAGCCAAGCTTATTCACCTTGACTTTCTGGAGAGCTAGATATTTTTAAAGGTAACTGACTGTCCAATTCACTTTTAGATTTTAAAGTTTTGCATTTGTTTTAATCAGAGTAAATCCAAGGTGTTACTAATTGCTACAAATTGCAGGAATGCCTTAGAAATCCTGAAATAACATCACCAGTCCCTCAGTCAAACAGACTTACAGAATTCGTCATTAATTTACCTGTGCTGACATAGAACGTAGAACAATACAGCGCAGAATAGGCCCTTCAGCCCTCGATGTTGCGCCAACCTAATCATTTCATTGTATCTAGAATACATTGATTGAGTGTCACTGTTCTATGTCCTAGATATTATAATGTTTATCTTTCTCTGCTATGTGCTTCACCGAACTTTTAAGATGGAAACTTACATAAATATTGTGAAGAGATTTTTGCTGTGATACAGCCATCTAGCAATATTGTAATAATGCACACCAAGGGGAAATGAGGCAGTGTTACTATGTTTTAATGCCCTAACTTAAATAAAGTACTAGATGCATGTTGGATTGCTGGTGTGGTAAATAATGAGGCCAATTCCCCTCACTATGGTTGTTAGGGCTCTTAACTGTATCGGTTCCATTTCATGTAATTCGACTCTCATCCCTTTCCCCCTCATTCCCAAAACCATAATAAGGTTCTCCTTACCCTCCACTCGTCCATGTATTGAACTGATCATCCTATGCCATTTCTGCGATTTCCAGCGTGAGGTGACCACTAACCATAACTTCTGTTTCCCAACCATCCTCAGACTCCAGCCCCTCACTATTCCTTTCAGTAACTTGAAGAGGTTCTTACCTCTGCCATGTCATGTTTTACTCCTCCGTTAACATGAATGGTTCCTCATCCTCCCACCCTTCCCTACATCTGCAGTAGCTCAATCACCTGCTCTTTTGTCTCTTCTCTCCTATGGTGATCTATAAACCCTTTGAAGTGAAGATTTACTTGCATTTCAAATTTGAGAACTGTATTTGCCGGTCATATAGGAACATAGAAAATAGGGGCAGGAGTAGACCATTCGGCCCTTCGAGCCTGTACCACCATTCAATCTAATCATGGCTGGTCATGCAATCTCCATAACCCATTCCTGTTTTCTCTACAATACCCTTTGATCCCTTTAGCCGCAAGGGCCACCTCCAGCTTTGTCATGAATATATCCAATGAACTGGCCCCAACAACTTCACAACTCTCTGAGTGAAGACATTCTTCCTCATCTCAGTCCTGAATGGCTGACTCCTTATTCTTCGACTGTGACCCCAAGTTCTGGGCTTCCCCAACATCGGGAACATTCTTCCCGCGTCTAACCTGTCCAGTCCCATCAGTCATGGTGTGGTCTCCTCTACATTGGAGAGCAGAAATATCAAGTCAGGAATGAATTTTTGGAACACGACTGTCAAAGTTTGCAGATATAATCCTGAACTTCCTGTTATTTGTTGCCTTATTTTTTGCCACCCTGGTCCCATACTATGCAGTACTGCAGCATAAAGCTTAACAGAAACGTCAGAAATAGCATCTCTCTTTTAACTGGACACTTCATTTCATTGACTTTAAGAAGTTTTAGCACCTATTTCCTTTGTGGTTGCTGATATGACCTTCCTCCATTTCACTTGTTTAAAACCAAATCTAACTCTTCCCAGTTCTAAAGGCAGGTCATATTCCTGAAATCTTGGGTAGACTTTTCCCAGCACTATGGAGATGGGCTAAAAAATGGGAACAGAAGATTTGTGTAAACATTCATACTTTTGGTCCTTCCTTACCTTAGAGTGATTATGCCAATGCTGGGTTCAAAGTGAGTGTGCAAAATTCCATTGCAGGGAACAGGGACCATAGGTCACATGGACATGGAGCTGCCAAGGTCTTCTGCTCTGCCAAGGTGAACTGGTTCCTCAGTAAGGGTACAGCCTGATGACAGTGGACACCTCCTACAAGTCCTCTCCCCAGGAATCTGCTACAATCATTGATCCACGGCCCTGACTGCGGATCCATTCTGTTTTGGGGCCCCACTCTTGCTGCTTCTGGAACAATGTTCCATGTGGAAGAAAGACTTACACCATATAGAGCCTTTCAAAATTATAAGCAGGCTGGACAGAGCAGGCAGTGTGAAGCTGTTTCAGCTTGTAAAAGGAACAAGACCAAGAAGGCAAAGCTTTCAAGCGATGTGCAATCAAAATAAGGTTGATGTGAGGAAATCAAACTTTTTCACTTAGGATATGGAATGCACTGCCTGGAAATGGTGGAGGCAGGTTCAATTGAGGCATTCAAAAGGTATTGCATGGTCCCTTAGATGGAGAGGCCTGCAGGGGTATTGGCAAAAGACAGAATGTTGGTTCTAATGATAGACCTGGTGCAGATATGATGGGTTGAATGGCCTTCATCTGCACTGTAACAATTCTGTGATAATCCAAGGTGCTCTCTAGTTTATTAAGTACTTTTCAAGTGCAGATACTGCTGTAATCTGACAAAAATAGCAACCAACATGCATGTGGCAAGGCATCACACAGATGTTTGAAAATATATCAGTGTTCTTCACCATGAAGCACCATCATGCTCTTGCATCTGCCTCAAAAGAACCACATCTCCTGATGGGGCTGACGGTTTGACCTGGCTCTGGGCCTTCCCTTTGGAACTAACAGTTCCCTGGTTCATTTGGTATCTTTAATTGGATAATGCTCCCAATCCTGGCTTTTTAACTGACTGTTTCCTGGAAGATCTCAATGCCATTAGGCAGCTGTCAACGTCAGGATTACGATTAATATTTATTGCTGATGGCAAAAACAAATATTCAAAGAAAGGAAGATTTGACCCTTCAACTCTATTTCTCTCTTCACAGACTGACTGAACATTTCTAGGATTTTCTCTCGTAATTTCAGATTTGCAGCCAATCCAGCATTTTGCTTTTGTTTAGGCAATTTCCATAGTTGCCTTGTCCAATATTTAATACTCAATGAATACCTAGGGACAGGTTATATAGTCATTTATTTCAAGACGGATGACCTTATTGTGCACATATTGGTTGCCAAGATGGTGAGGTCACGGTATTGTCACAGGAATGGTAATCCATCAGGCCAGGCTAATACCCTGGGCATAAATTCAAATCTCTCTATGACAACTGGTAGGCTTCCAAAATTCTCTGAATAATAATAGAACAGGAACCTGGTCTTAGGGTATGGTTACCATCAACCTATTATCATTTGCCACAAAACCTAAAATCTTCCACAGATATAAATGTTCTGTACTTACCTGATTTGTCCCATAGGTGGCACCAGATCCACAGCTAAATGGATGACTCTCATCTGTTCTCGAGAATAACCAAGTTTGGGCAGCAATAGTTGGCCTTGCACATTCTATGAAAGGGATAAAAATCTTCACTGGTTGTAAAGGACTTTGAGAAATCCTAAGATCATGAAAGGTGCATTGTTCTATTTGATTATGTGAGCCTGTTTACCATTAGTGTTATCTATGATTGATTACTTAAGGCTGGGTGTGGACTCAGAGAAAAGTAAGCAAATTGTAGAAGTTGCTGGAAGTTGACATTTTAAAGCACTGTAAGTAACATTTCTCAACCCATAGAAACAAGTGTGTCATCCTTGCATGTCTCTGAGAATTAAAATGTACAACAAAGGCATTATTTAAATGCACACCTGACTTCAACCATGCTGCATCACAGCAGAGAATTTCAACAGTGGAGGAAAACAGGCGATGCAACCTTTCCCTGTCCCCAAACCCCCACCCTTATAAACCTGAATTTCCTCTCTATTAACCTCAACAAGCTATTAATGGCATACCATTTACTTATGTTCTTTTCAATATTAAACATTTTGATGTTTATTTTTACCTGTACCTTGGCCAAAAGTTCAAACATCGATAACATAGTAACAATTTTTTTGTGTCTTTTGAATTTGTTTTATTGTTAAGAGGGAACAAATCAGACCACAGTTGTATTCCTATTCCTGTTTATGATTTCTTTTTTGCAGTTTTAGAGAGCATCAAAGTTGATTTCTTTTTTGTAAGTTTAATTTGTGTGCCCATTTGTTTTGTTGCAGCTTTGAAAATGCACTTCAAAACCAGATTTGTGATAAGGCTGACCAAAATGGCTTAATAGGTACTGAGTTGATATTGTTGACTCGACTGTAATGCTTTCTGTGACTTGAAAATACATTTCCTGAGTTTGAGTTAGTAATAGGAAAACAATTATCCTGTAATTTACTTATTCAGAGATTCACCATTAAGAATTCTACCAGAGACTGGACCTTTAATGCTGAGTAGATGTTTTCACCAAAGACATTCCTTATAAAATAGGTACAGGATTAATGTTGCAGATATCAATGTTTTCAGGCAGTGCATCACTGTCAATTAGATGTGATATGGATTAGATTGAACATTTATGTTTATTGTTGTCCTCTTTCACATTATTATGGAAAAGAACCATCTCTCAATGTTAAAACCAATGATCTATGCTATCGGCAGTTCACACAGCACTTACTACCATAGGCGTCGGTGTTCATACTTGTTTGAGCAATCACATTTAAGTGGTAATAATGAGATCTGAGCATTTCTATCATATAAATCACTCATGTTTTCCTCTTGTAATTTATGGCACCCTTGATTTCATTATAGAATTACAGCACATTCTGGTATTCAGTAGTAAGTGAGAAACTATCACATGTTCATTAATTCATGCTTCTTTAAAGAAGTAATGCTTCAAAGGTGATGATGGTTTGATCTGGAAACTGGCTCATGAAGGAGTGATGCTTGAACCAGAAGGCACAGCCAATATTAGGCCTCAGGCCTCATTTAAATGATATAATTGAGCATGCGGAGTGTCCCGAATCAACTCATCAATGAATTGCATTGAATTTGGCAGCCACACACCCAGCATTAGGAAGAGTAGTTTGTTGGGGATGGGTGGAGGATTGTGTGTGGGAAGTGGCTGAACAGGAACTGGCTCTAGCCCTCAGCCACTGCAGTGCAGCCAGGAGGATCACCAAGCTTGACATTCAACTAAAAAGGTTTTGCAAAGCTTACTTTGTAATGGGAGCTTCCAGCAACATCTTGAAGGCCCTCTGCTCAGATAACATATATAAAGCAAGTTTTCCTGAACACACCCAGCCTGGGGTGAGTAATTTTGGAAGACAACAGCTCATTTGCAGGTGGTGGGATTGCACAACTCTTTCTATTCTTAACAAAATAACAGGCAATAAAAAGCAGCGGATAAGTACCTACCCACTTGTTGCTGGAAAAGATGCTTCTGCTACTATTTCATGCCTATAGAGCATTTGTAGCATTGCTCAATTTCTACACCGATTCACTGTTTGAAGTCCAAGAGTTAAATGAACAATAACAAGTCTGCAGCCCATTATGCATTCGTCCTGAATACTCCTCACTGGGAATTTAAATACCAGGAAATGTAAAGTAGGCTGCTAACACCCATCTTATACAATCACACAAAATCAGGGTTTCCCACAATATGTCTTTTACGCAGAATCATATTTCTGAATAGAATGCCATTTTAAAACAATGAAATGAGTGGATAATTAAATTAAAAGAGTGACGGTCACATTTCCCAAAACATAAGCTGCAAATAGCTGGAAAGATTGGGACATATACGAAGGAAGAATCCGTGAAGAGTTAAATGAACCAAAACAATGTAAACTCACCAGATAATAAACAGAAAAGATATAAGGGAAAATTAATTTTTAGAGGATTAATACTTCACATGGGCTTAAAAACGGTACGGTCACTTATTTTGCTATTGCAGTCATGTTCTCATTTGACTTGTATAACTGTACGATGTTGACTTGTTGTCAAACATTTTTTGTTTTACTTTTATCTGGACAATTGCAAGAATGCTAAATTTCAAACAAGACTATCTTCTCAGTACTTACATCCCAACTTGGTTGCTTCATGTTTACAGCAGATTGTTGACTTTGCCCAACTTGCGGACTTTTCCGCTGATGTGTCTCCTGAGGTATCTGTGCTGCTTGGTGGGAGAGCCAGAGGAAGTTGGACCCGCGAGCTCACCCTGCTATCTGATAACTGCAGCTGATGACATGAAGAATGAGTTGCCCTAACGTATGTTTCCAATCTTTTATCTTTCCTTGTCTGAAAGCAGCAACGATTCAAAGGCCTCTCCGCATCAAGCAGAACCTAGTTTTAATATTCCCACATGTTTGCTTTTATCCTGTCACATTCCAACTGTTATACAATTCTATCAATTATATTTTTTTTGTTTTGCAATTCGTATTTGTGGAGATTTCTACAAAGTAAATTGAACTTGTGAAAAAGTAAGAACTTCCTTTTTTGCAAAATGCAGTAATTTTCATGATTGTTTCTAAGGCTATATTCGCATATAACTTTGACGATTGAAATCTTTCTAACTAAAAATAGTCTGAAATCTGGTTGTAAATATTTTCATTGAGTTTGGCTGTATCAGTGAGAATTACATGTTTGATTCCCAGAAACCTCTTGAATTTATGTGTGTTGCAGTAAGTATAGTAATGCTGTTGTGAACAGGAGAGATTAAAGTGTACTCTTAGTTAGGTTTCATTGTTGCAATGTTAATTCCTTGAAGCTAGATGGCATGGTGTGAGATTAATAAGACTGTGTTTCATTGATACATATAAAATTACAATTTTATTTTGTTCTTGGACCTTGAAAGGGCTGCTGCATCTTTCATGTGTTTGGCAAGTCTGTTCAATATTTACTTTTAAAATCAAAAAGGTATGATTTCTCCAAAGGGCTGGAATAATTCAAGAGTTTAATTTGCACCTTGTTTTTCCAATGTGGCAAGACATGACATTTAAAACAATTGGTCATTCCATTTTGGCCTGTGTTTGCCCTGATTTGTCAGACAGTCTCGGGTTAAGAGGTGTTCAGGGAATATACAGCAGAGCACCAGCATCAAATTCCCTCGCCAATGGCATTGTGGGTCAACCCACAGCAGGTAGACTCCAATGGTTCAAGAAGGCAGCTCACCATCACCACCTTCAGGCTAATAGGGAAGGGGAATAAATACTGGCCCAGCCAGCGACACCCAGGTCACCTGACAAAGGAGCAACGCTCCAAATGTTTGTGATTTCAAATAAACCTTTTGGACTATAACCTGGTGTTGTAACCTTGTCTAACCCAGTGCAACACCAGCTCCTCTACATCACAGATGACAGGGATGCTTCACGAATCACTGCCAAATTCTGACTATCTTCTACCTATCCATGATGAAGCCTTGAAAAATGGAGATAACTATCTACCTTGGAAGCACAATCTCCAGAAGTATTTGCAAGGATTGTAATCTGGCAAATAAATTATTGCCAGTGTAAGCTCAGTATTCACTCATTTACCTCAGTGACCAATTGGGATAAACATCTGACAACAAGACTTGCTGTGGATCAATCTGTGGTAATACATCCCCTTCCCGAGAAGTAGACTGTGTACACCAGACATATTGAGTAGTTGGACAGGTACAGTCAGATCATTTATGGGCATCAAATGGGAGGGTAAAGTCATCATTGAGGTACATGGAAGAGCAGAAATGCCTGGAATTGAAGCACCCAGTTCAAATGGAGTGGACATGATGTGTGTGGAACAAAGAACAGTATAGAACAGGAACAGGCCCTTTGGCCCACCAAACCTGTGCCAACACATGACACCTTTCTAAACTACAAGCGTATCCATGCAAAATAATGCGGATGCTGGAAATCTGAAACAAACACAGAAACGTTTGGAAAAGCTCAGCAGGTCTGGCAGCATCTGTGGGAGAGAGAAAAACAAAGTTAAGGTTATGAGTGTGGAATGACTCTCTTCTTCAGAACTGAAGGACGTAAGACTGACAGTAAAAGTCCGAGGACAGTCATGTGTTCATGACTTAAACTTGGACACTGTCTGTGACTTGGGTTGACATTAAGGTTTAAGGGCATGAGAAAGATGAATCTCCGGAAAGGTGAAGTTACAGCGAAGTGGAGGAGGAAATTGCAAAATGAAGCAAACTCTCTGGGGAGCAGTCTGATAGTGGTGTCACTGTGGGCTATGAAATGGGGCAGAATCAGGTGAGAAGTCCAGCAAGGCATATCTCAATGTTTGGAGTAATTTGTTGCATGTTTTGAATAAGTTTTTTTCGTTTGTCGAGGTGAGATTCTTGCCAGGGAGCGATGAGTTGCCAATTAGTAGGGATTAGCGCTTCCCTTCGACCATGTTAAATGTACATCCTACCTCATTAATGTGCAACTTCCAACCTTACTAGCTCTCGTGAGTAAACTAGATGCCAAGCATCCTCATCATGGTAGTTGGAGTGCACATCTGACAATGCTAGCTCACATTTACTTCAATAGATACTGGGCACCAGCCTCTCAGGGCACACTCCAAGGTCATCATCCATACACACTACCCACATCCATGGTCATTGACATGTGACGGCCTCTGAGAATTTCAATGCTGAACCTCACGATGAAACATCACTCCCATTGTATTGAGGTGACAAGGATGCTTGGCACTCGGAGACACATTCTCTGGTTATGGATTAGACCAGGCTGTGTTTCCTGGCTGTTTACTTCCCCTCATTCATTCTGAACCCATCTGGATTTTCCCACCATCCCTGCCCTGCCTTGTTATTTGTACCTTGCCCCTCAGCCAGAGATACCAGGCACTGCTGTGTTGCTGTGCTGTTTAGCACAGATACAAATTCATGAAACTTAGCATAGTTGGCAGCAGTGATTAGGTGAAAGCAAGGACTGCAGATGCTGGAGATCAGGGTCTAGATTAGAGTGGTGCTGGAGAAGCACAGCAGGTCAGGCAGCATTCGAGGAGCAGGAAAATCCTGATTGAAATGTTGATTATCCTGCTCCACAGATGCTGCCTGGCCTGCTGTGCTTTTCCAGCACCATTCTAATCAAGGTAGCAATGATTAATCAAGTCAAGAACATAGCCTTCAGTTTGGGAGGATCTTAGCACACAGTAAGTTGAGGGCAACCTTGTGCACAATTAGTTAGCCACATGACCAGTCAGTCATGATGCTGTGCACATAAGGGGTGACAAGCTGAAATACAGACAGCCCACCACCCTTCCTGACTCTTTCTGCCCTATTGTGGGTTGTTTTTCTCTTGGAATGAGAGACCGGTGAGAATTGTGGGGGATGAAGATGGTTAGCATACCCTGTTAATGCTGGTGTAGATGGGGATTGCCTGAACAAGTGAACAGGCAGTGCAGGGGGTATCCAAGATTAGTGGTGTTGGGAATTGGGGATGGTGGCAGCAAGTGGGGGAATATGTTTCAGGCAACAGTAGGGGTGGTAGAAGAATGGCAGAATATGAGCT
>NC_057732.1:14304534-14502043 GCF_004010195.1 Chiloscyllium plagiosum | reverse complement strand
ATGTCCTGTACAGCTGCAACCTGACCTCCCAACTCCTGTACTCAATACTCTGGCCAATAAAGGAAAGCATACCAAACACCTTCTTCACTATCCTATCTACCTGTGACTCCACTTTCAAGGAGCTATGAACCTGCATTCCAAGGTCTCTTTGTTCAGCAACACTCCCTAGGATCTTACCATTAAGTGTATAAGTCCTGCTAAGATTTGCTTTCCCAAAATACAGCACCTTGCATTTATCTGAATTAAACTCCATCTACCACTTCTCAGCCCATTGGCCCATCATTCTGGGGACAGTGAGTGGTAAGATGTGGTACCATGGGGCAGAGTAGCTAGTTAATGAAGCAAGTTTGACAGGATACAGTGAGAACACGCGCCGCACCTTGTGGTAAGAACCCTCCATGAAACTCATTGTAATTAACACTTCACCAAAATGTGTTTGATTCAGTCCCATGTGACCAGGAGAATTTCAGCTGTAAAGGGAGTGAGGAAAAGCAACAGATAGTTGCATATGTGAGTCTAGAACTGAGGGCTACAATGCGGAAGTTTTATCTCAAATGTGCATCTGAGATGTGTAGACAAAGTATATATACTGGAGTTTTACATTTATGGCCCTTTAATGCTGTTGTTGTGACCTAATTATATTATACGAAGAAGGAGTGACTTTAATGATCTAATATGTCAAGATAATTGGATGGCATTGAGGTACAGGATCAGCCATGATCATGGTGAAAGATGACATGGAGTTGGTGGGTCAAATGGCCAACCTCTGCTCCTTTTTCTATGTTCCAAGATTGCTGGTGCCAGTCAGTTTTGTTGCCATTTTGTATTAAATGGACAAGTTCGTTTTCAGTTTCAGTAGTTCTTGATCAGTTTTGCCTTGCGTCAGTCATATTTCCAAGAAAATGTCCAGTTATTTTTGTTGACTTACGAATAGAGATCTGTGAACCCTTGGACTTAATGTGTACAGGAGAATGAATCACATCAGAGTGTAATCCTGTATTGGGAGCAGTTTGATTTTTCTCCCTGGAAAATTAAGGTTCAAGTACATTCCTCCTACAACTGTGGGTCTGACTGACTCTTATAATTACTCCATATTTGTTGAGCCCAAAAATCAAACACATCCACAGTATCTACATGAAAACTAAGGGGTATCTGCTCCCACCCACCAACAGTTAGCATTTTTATGTGGCCTTATTTTCACATGGCATACACTGGCAACCAATTTGATGGGGTACTGACTGCTAACATTGGATTCTCAACTTTAATACAGCTGCAAAAGCTACTATATGCGTATGAATATTTTGGCAGCGCATAGCGATCCTTTAGGGTTTGCAAATCTAAGTGGTTTATACAAAAATCGATTGAAATGAGTGTTGCTACACTGTGGAGTTGTCGGGCAAACTAAGTAACTACAAACAGTTTTCAGCTGCAATGTAAACTTTTCTAAACTTATTGAAGTGGATTTTTTTTCGGCTAGTGGACCAGCTGGAGTTGAGGGAAATGTTTTGAAAAACAGAAGACATTAGTTTGTTAGTTTACGTTATCAAAGTTAATATTGTCCACGATATCTTTCTCCCTTTTATCCCATCATTTTATTCTGTTAGTATCCCGCTACTTTATTTTGTAATGCCCCCGTTATTATGATTTATATCAATACTTACAATTTATATGCAGCATATAATCAAGACATTAATTTTCACCAACAACTATCCAAAACCGATTCCTTCAAACTTAAAACAAAACAAAGAACTGCGGATGCTGGAGATCTCAAACAAACAAACTTAGAAATTGCTGAAGAAACTTGACAGGTCTGGCAGCGTCTGTGGAGAGAAAACGGAGTTAGTATTTCAATTCCAGTGACAATGTCATAAGGGAGGGAAGTTCCAAGGTTTTGAATCAGTAATACTGAAGGAACTGCAATACATTTCCGAGTCAGGCTGATGAGTCAACTGGACGGGGAGTTGTAGGCAGCGCTAATCCATTGTGTCTGCTGCCCTTCTCTTTCTAGATGGTCGGGGTCATGAGTGTTTAATCTACCATACCCATTCATTGAGAATTCTGGGGGAATGTAGCTCCAAAATCCAAGAAGATAAATGCCATCCAGGGCAATTTGCCTTCTTTGATTAGCATCCCAATTGAGATTTTCAACAGCCTTTCCGTTCTTCTGCTTCATCTCCTGTGAAGCCCAGGAGAAAATGCCATTAATGTCCCATGACTGTGAGCAAGCTCTCTGCTCAAACCTTCCAAATCCATTTCACTCATTTCAAAGCATCATTCCTTCTTTGAAGGAAAGAGTTTTTTTTTAATTATTCAGTCATGAAATGTGAGAATCATTAGCTAAACCAGCATTTATTGCCTAGATAAGAGTCAATCACATTGCCATGGGTCTCGGTGACATTAGGCCAGACAAGGTATGGATGTTAGTCTTTCTTGAAAGGACGTTAGTGAACCAGATGGGTTTCTCCAACAATCAATTCATCATCATCATTAGATTCTTATTTCTGGATTATTATTGAATTCAAATTCCACCATCTGCCATGGTTGGATTCAAAGCCAGGTCCCAGAGCATTACCTAGGTCTCTGGATTAATAGTCTAGCGATGATACCACAAGGCCATCACCTACCTTTTGTAGGTCTGCCAACCCCATTCTGTCACCTTCATGAATGACACAGTACACAGTTCCATCATTTACTTTGCAAAAAGAATTAAAAAGTTGAAAGCACTTATTCTGAAAGTTGAATGGTGATTCCTTCAAAATTAATGTTGAGAGTGAGGAAGTAGTTTGTGTAGCTGACTGTTGATTCAATTCTGTCTGTTCAAGAGAGCCTGTTCAGAGAACCTGTAATGTCCAACAAGGTAGGTCATGTGACTGATATCAGGACCTACCTGTTCTGCATGCTTACTGCGTGCTCTTGCAATTGACCTTCTGAGCTATGGCATGGACCACACTAGAAATCTTCAGGAGCATTGCCACCATGATTTTATTCATCTGCCAGTGTCCAGGCTGCAACAGAATTGAATTTCGTGGTTGTTTATGCAGAGTGATGTTGGGCATGAGAAAACATAATGAGAAATTTTATTGGTAACGTGTGTTTATTTTTAGTATCTCATGAAATCACTTTTTAATGTGTTTATTGACATTATAAATTGGGAAGTGTATATTGAACTATTGGAGAATATAGTTTTGATTTCATGGATTCAGTTGATTTTATGATGGTTTATAGGTTCCATTGGTTGCTATTTAGAGACTGGGAAATCTAAGGCAATCAGGATGCCTTCAGGGATTTCCTGCCTTAGCAGCACTTGCCACACATCAAATGTTTGGTTAGATAGATGGATGTACTGTGTCTGTGCTAATTTAAATATTTCTTACATTACAGTGCCTTCTGTAAACCTCACTCTTGAGAACTTTAGCAAAGATGCGATACTTTCTAGTGACATAATGAGAAATAATCAAGTTATTGCAATCAATTTGCCAATGAAAAGGCCTACAAGTGGTTGAGTTATGGTTTAAAAAGTTAACTGTCTCGCAACTTGTACCAAATGACTCCTTGAACATGAGCAGGGGGTTAAAAAAGAGAGCAACATAACTTTGTTCAGCTTGATTTGTATATAAAACGCAACAGTTTTGTCTGCATATGAACACGATTATTTGCACCATATGTCATGCTCTAAATTCCTATTTAGTCCGAGCGTATTAAAACATGTTTCATCTCAGACTGCAGCTGCTTTGAAAAAGAAGGGCACTTTTCTTGAAAATTAAGTGCAGATGTAACACTAACCAACATTGACATTATGCTTAAGCATTCCAGCTTCTTACTTCTTGCCTCAGTTTACACTTCATTCAATCAGCATATGGACTATTTCAAGCCTTAGCTTTTATGTGATCTGCTGCTCCAGACGACTGCTCATTAAACATTGCAGCTTGTTCTGCCTGTTTCATTTAACTTTTTTCCACTTTGGACTTGCAAATCAAGGGTCTCAATCCTTGCTGGACAGCAATCAGAAATGCACACTGTTTTCTCACTTTGCAGAAAATGCCATCATTAAATCAGCTTCGAAAGTTCATCTATAATACTTGTCAACACAAATAAATTCAGGGGAACTTTCACACAAAGTGACATATTCCCTGAGGAAACCCCAGATGAACAGTTATACCACAGGTTGACAAATTCCCTGAAATTCTTGTCTATTCTATTTGAATGGAATTGTGAATATTTATTATTGAATTAGAATATAACATGTTTTACTCAGTTCTGTAACTGTAAGTAAAAATATTCCAGGAGGCTTTTTAAACATCTGCCTCTTGTTCTCCCAAGGCATAGTGTGAAAGCCAAGCATTTCATTCTCTTTCTGCTTTTAATTATTTTCTTCTTCCACTGCAGAATTTCCTGGCCAACGGAGTTGTGCAGAGAGTTCACTGCCAGGCTTCTGCAGTGGAATTCCTGAAGAAGGGCTCATGGTCGAAACGTCGATTCTCCTGCTCCTTGGATGCTGCCTGACCTGCTGCGCTTTTCCAGCAACGCATTTTCAACTCACTACTGGGGTCAAGGCTACATCATTATTGAATGTTCTTCTCCCTTAACTTTGAACAAATCTATTTCTGCCATAGCCTCCTCCTGTGACCTTCTGAAAGTAACTTGTGAGGCTCAACCCAAGGTTATAACAAAATAAACTGGGTTGAGGTGAGGTTAGGGTTTAAAATCCAAAATCATCCAAAGCAGGAATTTAGCGTGCAGGAATAAACAGAATTTAATGAAGGTGGGTCAAACCAATCCACTTACACAAGGTGGAATTTTTAATTAAAATATTGTAACAGGCTGTACATGTTTATTTTAACTGTCATGTTATTTTTTAACCACAGGTTTCTCAGATCTAGGAATTTGTAACCAGAGAAAGAAGTGTGATTGGTTAAATCCATGTGGTATGTTACTTTTATAGCACTCCTTGTGGTCCATTATAGGAAGTGGTGTACCCTTCAGAGCCACCAGATAAAGCTGTGCAATCTCTCCGGCTTCATCTTCAAGCATGATCTGGCATCCTTCTCCAAACCACCATTTGACACTATCGCCTCAAATGATATTGGACCCCTCCAAACCATCTTTACTTTATCCAAGGCTTATGGTGGTACAATCACAATTAGAGAGCGTTGCTCCTTTGTTACATTCTGTGGGCTTCAAATTGTGTATGGCTCAGCCCTCTGGGGGAAACATTGGTCCCAAATTGACTAATTTTTTAAGAAGATTATCTTCGGCAATAGCACATTTGGGTTGCCATAGCAGACTGATGGCCAGACTTCAGCCCCTCAGGAGCACCTACCCTAAATCCGTTGGCCAGCAGCTATCAGACCTAGCAATGCTTGGACCCCATAGTGATTATAGCCAGTATTGCAAGCATTACCATGAAGAAGAGAAATGGTGACTGGAAACAGGTAGGTCCAGGCTTTTAGACTGAGAAGGTACACCCTCAGGAGGGAGTTGGGACAAGGGAGCTGCTCGAGGAGGCTGGGGGGGGGGGGGGCGGGGTGGGGGGCGGTGGTTGAGTGCTTGGGAGGCCAGGAGGGGGAAACAAGGGTGGAGGGTGGTTGTTGACACCTTGGGAAATGACTCTGATATGCAGAGAGCAGTCCTGAATGAAATACTTTGATCTCACCTTTTCAAAATTATAGCACTATCTGTGCAGTGTGCCCTGTAACTTATGGCAATGGAAAGTGGTTTGAGACCTTTAATTGCCACTTCATTAGGCAGCTAAGGACCTCAATTGAATTGAATTTATTGTCACATGTATCAAGGCACAGTGAAAAACTTTGTCTTGCGAGCTATACAGCTATTCAGCGATCACACAGGTAAGTAGCATAGATAAGTAAATAATAGGTAAACAGCGGCAAAAACAAAAACACAGGTACAGGCAAATGTTAAGAGTTTGTGAGTCTCTTCACTATTCTAACAACAGTAGGGTAGAAACTGTTTTGAAACCAGCTGGTGCGTGTGTTCAGGCTTCTGTACCTTCTCCCTGATGGTAGAGGTTGCAGTAAAAACATTGCCAGGGTGGGATGGATCTTTGAGAATGCTGGCAGCCTTTCCTTGACAGCGGGCCTGGTAAATGGATTCTATAGATGGGAGGTTGGCCTTTGTGATTGTCCGGGCCAAGTTCACCACTCTCTGTAACCGTCTCCGATCTTGAATGGTACAGTTGCCATACCAGGTAGTGATACATCCAGACAGAATGCTCTCGATGGCGCACCTATAAAAGGTGGCAAGGGTATTCACCGTCATGCCAACTTTCCTCAGCTGCCTGAGAAAGAAGAGATGTTGTTGGGCCTTTGTAACCAATGTGTCCACATGAAGAGTCCAAGAAAGCTTGTTATAGATCACCACTCCCAAGAGCTTGACACTTTCCACTTATTCCACTCCGTGCTGTTATTGTGTCGGGGGGTATGAGTTACATTCCATCGAAAGTCAATAATGAGTTCCTTGGTTTTGCCGGCATTGAGAGCTAGGCTGTTCTCAGTGCACCATTTTTCCAGGTCTTCCACCTTCTGTCTGTATTCTGTTTTGTCGCGATCTGAGATTCGACCGGCTATGGTGCTGTCATCAGCGAACTTGTAAATGGCATTAGTCTGGTATTTGGCGACACAGTCACAGGTATATAGTGAGTCCAATAGGGGGCTGAGTACGCACCTATGGAGGGCTCCAGCGTTGAGGGTTTATGAGGATGAAATATTGTCCCTAATCTACACTGATTGTGGCCTGTGGGTCAGGAAACTGATGATCCAGTTTCAGAGAATGGGGCTTAGGCCGAGATCACTAAGTTTAGTAATCAGTCTCGAGGGGACAATAGTGCTAAAGGCTGAACTGTAGTCAATGAGTAGGATTCTTCCATAGCTGTTCTTGGTGTCAAGATGTTCTAGGGAGGAGTGAAGGGCAAGTGATATGGCGTCTGATGTGGATCTGTTGGTCTGATAGGCAAATTAGAGTGGGTCAAGAGTAGTGGGGAGGCTGGAGTTGATTAATGCCATGACCAGTCTTTCAAAGCACTTCATAACCACCAAAATTAGGGCCACTGGGCGGTAGTCATTGAGACATGCTGCATGAGCCTTCTTAGGCACAGGGATGATGTTGGCCCTCTTGAAACAGGCAGGGACAGTGGTCTACTGCAGGGAGAGTTTGAAGATGTCAGAGAGGACCTTTGCCAGTTGATCTGCACATGCTCTGAATGCACAGCCTGGTACTCTGTCTGGTTCCATCACTTTCCTTGGATTGACATGAAGGAAAACTGGTCAGTGACTGTTGGGATAGGTTTGTCAGGACTTGTTGGAATTGGTGTTACCTCTCTGCCAATATTCTGCTCAAGGTGAGCATAGAAGGTGTTGAGACGATCCAGAAGGAATGTGTCATCTAATGGGCATGTTACCCACCCCGTACTGTGGGGAGGTATTTGGAGTGTGGGTAGGATGATGGTGGGCTGCCCACTTGACCTATTTAACATCTCCCAACCCAATCTGCAGGGGGCAATAAAATCAAACCCTGTTATAGAAAGAACAAACCATGAAGTCCATACTCATAGATTCCACAGGGGATACAGTCGGAAAAGGAAAGTGCAGCTATGAAGCAATTCTTGAGATCCTAAGATCTTCACACTGGAGCAGTGATGGCTAAGGGAAGGTATAATAAAGGATTTTGCAATCTAGTGGATTTTGATAAGATAAATATGGAAAGCCTATTTCCTCTGGTAAGGGAGTAAGTGACAAATCATCATCAGTTTAAAACTGCAACGAAGTGAGTGATGGAGAATAAAATTCTTTAAGAAGAGAGCTATTTGTGCAGGATAACAAATCAAAGAGCTGCAGGCTCTGGAAATCTGAAAGAAAACCAGAAATTGCCTGAGAAACTCGGTAGTATCTGTAGAGAAAACAGAATTCATGTTTTAAGTAAAATGGCCCTATTTCAGAATGGGTACAGAAAAAGTAAAGCAACTGGCATTGGGTGGGAACACTAATTGGTGATACCGAATAGGCAGTGGGTTTAACATCCAGTCCAATTTTCCATTCCATGGGTTTCTGGGCACGAACTAACTCAGAATGACTTATTTGCCTGTACTACATGCTGGAACACCCTCAGCAATCTGTGGTGCTTCATTTGTTATGGTAATGTCTTCTGTGCTTTATCTCTTAACACCCGTTCTGATGTGCATCATATAACATTTTCTTATCCTTACATAAATTACAAAAAGGGCCAATAAATCAAGAACATAAATATCCAGAACCTTATTAATAATGTTAAAGAAGTCTAGAAAGGAGAAGGGTTAAAGACCAGGATATTATAAATCAGTAAGTAGCAGCAACAGTGAAGAGCACTTTATGTTTATCAGTTCATCTGTTCACAGGGTGGAACAGAAACACAAGAGCAAGAGTTCCATTGAGCCTTTTATTTCTTTTACTTATTTAACTTCCTCTTCCTCGAGCTTTTCCACTGATCTTGATGCTTTCCCTTAATCCAGGTCATGCATCAATATTTTTAGCAAACTGAAAGGCAAACTGTCCTGTTTTGCATCTCTCTCAGCATCAGCAAGTCAGTAAGTGCGTAAAAGAGTTAAACAAGTTGGAATTTCTCCTCAGCTGTGACCTTTCTCTCGTTGATGGCTCTTCATTCAGTTTAATGATGATCTCACTGCGTGGAAAATCACACAAAATAGAATCTTTGCATATCCACTGTCCATCAGCAAATAGTGTTCCGACAAAATTAACAATCTAAACTGGTTGAATTGCTTTGTAAAGTTTTTCAACATATCCAAAAGCAACTCACTTTTAAGTAGTAAATTCTCAACCGCAACACTTAAATCATTTTGCTTTGGATCAGACAGTGATTTGTCATTTTCCTACACCAGACAACAAAATTCAATTAATAATCTTGTCTGTCATCATCAGAATGTTTTGGAGAAGTTCTTCACTAAGTTACTTGAAACAGTTTTATTCCCCTTAGAGCATTAAAACAATATTTTCAAATGTATTTCCAGGAGATTTCCTGTTGCATTGGTTAGGGTTTAATCCCACTATAGCCCTGATGTTTTAAATATAGCTGTAAAGTGGCGAAAGTAGAAAACAGGCTAAGAAACAATGAGAAAAGTTTTTGGCAAAGATAGGCTTTTCTGGCAGCTTCCAAGTTTGAGCATAGAAGAATTCATAATATGGGTTTACATTTCAGCTGATTAACTGAACAATTTTTCATGAGTGACTAACAAATTTTCTTGATGATATAAAGGTTCACTTTATATAATACTCAGCTTGGCTCAGTAGCAAGCTTTTGTGTGCATATCCCACTCTTGCATCTGGCAAAGAACTGGTCTTAATTTAAGTTCAACTTTGATATCTAACTGGGATTTTGACAAACTATCAGCAAAACAGCAGAAGGGAATGTAGTGTACATTTCATAAAGTGCACACCAGGGGAAAAGAAAATGCTTGCAATAGTCATAGAATCCCTACAGTGTATAAACAGGCCTTTCAGCCCAACAAGTCCACACCAACCCTTCGAAGAGTAACCCCCCCCCCCCCTTCATTTATCCCTGACTAATGCACCTAACCTACACATCCCTGAAAACTATTGGACAATTTAGCATGGCCAATTCACCTAACCTGCACATTTTTTTTGGATTGTGGGAGGAAACCAGGACATCCAGAAAAAACTCACACAGACACGGGGAGAATGTACAAACTCCACAAAGACAGTCGCCTGAGGCTGGAATTGAACCTGGGTTCCTGGTGCTGTGAGGCAGCAGTACTAACTACATAGCCACCATGCCACCCCATAGTCAATGACAGATTCAACTAAAAATTACAAGGAAATTAATTAATGTGGATGCATTATACGATCTGCTTGGATGTTTTAAGCATTGCTTCTGTCATAATCAAATTGTTGTCCTTCGCTGTTATAAAACTATTTCTGAAAGATGAGACAATTTAACAAGTGGGGGTTAACAGATAAGTAGTTAGTTATAGTTCAAAGAAATCTAGTAAAGCCTATAGTAGTCTGTCAATCGACAATTTGGTGTCGGTTTGTTTTATCTCCACCATTACTTAAGAAGTAGGATGCACAGGTGAAGGAATCCTTTCTTCTCCCAATATTATTGCGTAACCAACTGGAACATGTTTCCATTCAGGCTGCTATAATTTTTAACGCAACAATGCATCACTCCAAACAACATAGCCTGGCCCCAAAGTGAGAAATTTAACCATTTCCACTCCGCACAGTTTATCCGCTTCCTGATGAGCCACACGAAAAGCCCATCATTACACCAAGTCAAACAGAGCTTTCTGTTCAAATTATGGAACTGAATTATTAAAAATGGTTCAGGTGATGGAGTCAAGAAGTAATTTGAGGTGTGAACTGGGTGGTTATTTTGTCTTGTTCAATAACAATTTTCACTTTCTATTTGATGGGGTTCTAAATTAGAATCAATATAATAACTTCCCACTAAGTCTTTGAGCCTACAGTATGTTGTTTCAGGGGAGTCTGAATACAATATTCCTTATTGAAGTTCATGCATGCCATTTTTCAGATGCTATTTTCCACCATTAAGAAGCATATGGTGTTGTTAACAAGCCAGTTTCTTCCCTATCATTTCATCTGGTGGGAAAATCTGGAACATGAAGTGATGAGGTTAAAATCAAAGCTAATCTGTTCAGTACTGTCAAGAAGCACTTAATCACACAAAGGTAGTGGAAATCCAGAACTCTTCCTTTCTTAAAACAAAAAGCTGCTGAGACTAGAACAAACATAGAATGTCAAAATTGAGATTGATCAGTTTTCATCAGGCAAGAGTGTGAAACGTTATAGAGTTAAGATGGATAGAGGGAGTTAGGAGGCAGTGTGGTACATTACAGTCAATGGACTGAATCATGTACTCACACTTCTATTTTCACTTAACCGTTCAAAGCAACTTAGCTGCCCTTCTAAAAATAAAGAGTGGGTCTGTTTTGTCCTGGGTACCTGTTCAATTCACCAATAGAGCTCTCTTTTGTTCTGAACAGGAGCTATACCTGTACTTACTATTGTCGTGTTTGGTATTAAGGTTTTGAATGTATGTTCTTAATGTTCTTTCTATGCTGTCGTAGTCTATTAACCTATTCAATTTAAAAGTGCTCATGCCCCTGTGAAAATAGCAGGGGAAAGAACTTTCTAAAAATGTGCCAGAAGTGTTACAGTAAGGAAAAGGCTTGCATATAATCACGTTTTAAAAGTCCCATAGCACATTCCAGCAAAAAGTATGTCTTTGAACTATAGATGCTGATGTAATTTAGGAAATCAAGTTGGCAAATTGAGTTTACCAGGGTCCCATAGAGAGTAATGGAATAAATGAGCTATTTTGATTTGAGAAATAAATATTGGTCAGGTCACATCTCATAAGACCATAAGACATAGGAGTGGAAATAAGGCCATTCGGCCCATCAAGTCCACGCCATCATTTAATCATGGCTGATGGGCATTTCAACTCCTCTTCCACGGACTCTCCCCATAGCCCTTAATTCCTTGCGAGATCAAGAATTTACCAATCTCTGCCTTGAATACATTTAATGTCCCGGCCTCCACTGCGCTCCGTGGCAATGAATTCCACAGACCCGCCACTCTCTGACTGAAGAAATGTCTCCTCATTTCCATTCTAAATTGACCTCTCTAATTCTAAGGCTGTGCCCACAAGTCCTAGTCACCCCGCCTAATGGAAAAAAAATTCCCAGCACCACCCTTTCTAAGCCATGCATTATCTTGTAAGTTTCTATTAGATCTCCCCTCAACCTTCTAAACTCTAATGAATACAATCCCAGGATCCTCAGCCGTTCAGTGTATGTAAGGCCTGCCATTCCAGGATCATCCGTGTGAATCTCTGCTGGTGCCAGTATGTCCTTCCTAAGGTGTGGGGCCCAGAATTGGACACGGTATTCTAAATGGGGCCTAACTAGAGTTTTATAAAGTCTCAGAAGCAAATTGCTGCTTTTATATTCCAACCCTCTTGAGACAAATGACAACATTACATTTGCTTTCTTCGCCACAGACTCAACTTGCAAGGCAACCTTTAGAGAATCCTGGACTAGCACTCCCAGGTCCCTTTGTACTTTGGCTTTATGAATTTTCTCAGCGTTCCGAAAAATAGTCCATGCCTGTATTCTTTTTTCCAAAATGCAAGATCTCGCACTTGCTCAAGTTGAATTTCATCAGCCATTTCCTGGACCACTCTCCTAAACTGTCTAAATATTTCTGTGGCCTCCCCTCCTCCTCAGTACTACCTGCCTGTCTGCCTAACTTCGTATCATTGGTGAACTTCGCCAGAATGTCCCCAGTCCCTTCATCCATATCATTAATATATAAAGTGAACTGCTGCGGCCCCAACACTGAACCCTATGGGGCACCACTTGATTTTATGAGATGGTCTTATGATCTTATGAGATGTGACCTGACCAGTATTTATTTCTCAAATCAAAATTGCTCATTTATTCAATTACTGTCTGTGGGATCTTGGTAAACTCAATTTGCCAATGTGATTTCCTAAATCACATCTCCTTCAAATACTGCCACTTGATCTGAGAGAATTTTGATTTATTGGTACAGCTAAATGATTGTCCATCCAACAGTGCAATGCTCCATTACATTAAACACAATGGAGGAATTTAAGTGAAATGTAACATTGCCATCCAGTGCAGCAATTACCTCCTCCTCTTTGACCTTCCCCATCTTAAGACACATCTGTTCACACATTGTGTATTTATGGGCTGGATTTATCAGACCTCCTGGAATAGGCTGGGAGATGAATGGAGTAATGTAAAATGGGGAGGGAATGAAAGGGGATGGCACTGGTTTGGGGATGGAATGTTCAATGTCCTCTTGCTCTCATGCCATTTTATTATCAGCAGGGAAGTGGAAGATGGCCCTCTGACCCAGAGGTCAACTAAGCAATTGACATTGTCAAATAAGGACATGGTCCCCCATCACTGGCATTTTACCTGGTGGACTCCAGCCAACCTGAAAGGTGGCTCTCATCTTTGAGTGCTGTTTTACACTTGAAGAGCCCCTGGTGGCAAGGGTCATCCCTATCTTATAAAATATCAGTTGTTGGCCACCTGGTTCTGCCAGGATCTTCCCTGGATCAATTTGCTGTTACCAAATCTTCTTATCATACTAGTCTGAGAGCCTTACAGTATCATACTAGTCTTTGGAACTTCTATCATTGGGTAGTGATGGATTAATCATTAATATGCATTCAGCAGAACAGGCATATGCTTGCATTACATTAAAGCAGGATAACATGTTACATTAGCTTAAGAATGCTTAATTACATTAACGCTAGGCAAAAAAATGATCTCCTATGAAGTACAGTAGTAACCAGATTGATGCTGCATAGCTGCAGGCTAAAGAATTGACTAACAACTAACAAGGAGCTAGAACAACTGGTGGACTCCTCTTGGAGACAGTCAATCATGTGGTTGGAGCTTTTCCAAATGCTCCAAGTTAACCCTTTCAGGCCAAATGCTTTGTACAATAATCCTCACAATAGCAATGCTGTCTGCTGTCAGCAGCTCCCCATCCCCTACTGGCCAAGGTCTGTCTCTGATTGGCCCCAGTATTCCTAAACTTCACTTACCTGGTTGGAAGTTCCAGATCCTTCCTTGTCACCCTTTTCTTTCTGGGTACAGTGCCGGACATGGCCACCATTTCTGGTGGCGCTGCAGCGGCTGCTGAGCTGTCAGTCCTCCTGGGGGAGAGCAGGCAGCCATCTTTTAGGGAAAGCAACCTCCATGGAGTTGTCTGCTTCCAATCAAACATTGACTTAGGTCTGTGGAAGGTGATGGTTGGGTAAGTCTTGGCTAATGGGGATGTTTGCAGGATGGTGTCACCTAATTAGAGTTCTGGCCTGTACAATACCAATAATGACATTTAGGAGTTGTTCATTGTTACGGTGAACATCTATCGCTGACATTTTGCACAAAGCCTCAATTAAAAATGAAAGGACTTCACTTGCCTCCAGTTTATATGTTAACATAGAACAGTACAGCACAATACAGACCTCTGTTATGCTGACCTTTTATCCTAATCTAAGATCAAACTAAACTACATACCCTTCATTTTACTGTCATTTCAGAGTAACTCCCTTATACACTTTTATCGAAGCAAACTGGTTAATTCTTCATTCATCTCTTTCTTTTATTCCTGTCTCAAGTGAACAGACTTTTATTTAACATTCATTTTCATATTCGCACAGTGACTATTTGGGACTTCCATTTAACTTGCATTTTCATATTCTTTCTTATTACTTTTATGTTTAATTTCCCCCATTCTAAATTCTAGGGACAAGGAATCTTAGCCATCTCCAGCAGACATTGGATACCTGCTGTTTACAGAGTCTTGCGATTATTATTCCCGCTTGTCTGTGCTGCCTCTCCAAATGAGCTATTTACCTCCAGTCACTCCCCTGCTGTGTCTTCTATAGCCATATCCACTTTTTCATTTTCAGATAACAATCCAACTCTCTCTTGTTTGCCTCCATTGGACCTGCCTTCACCATAATATCAAGCTGTACTTTCTAGATGCCAAACAGTCACTGTGGGAGAAGAATCTCCCTGAGGTCTCCACTGCTCCTGTTGCCAATTACCTTAAATCTCTGATTCACATAATTCCATCGGTGGGCAACAGTTTTTCTCCCTAACCGCTGTGTCCAGTCCATCACAATTTGGGATATCTTTGTGAAATCTGCTCTGAAACCCCTTTTCTCCAAGGAAAGTAATGCCAACTTTTCCTCTCTGTCTTATAACTGAGGTTTGTCATCCCTGGAATCATTCACTTCTTTTTTTGTACTCTCTTTACACCTGATGTAAAGTGCACAGCCCAGAACTGGATACAATATGATATTCTAGTTTAGGACAAAGTAATGTTTCATACAAGTTTAACATAATGTCCTTTCTCTTGTACTCTATGCCCCTTTTAATAATGCTTAGGATACTGTAGATGTTATTAATTGCTCTCTTGACCTGTCCCAGCACCTTTCAAACTATATTTTTTATAATCTCTTTACAAACTTGTCTTTTCATCTTTCAGCATAAAATGTGCCAACTTACTTGCCCTCAGCATCTCACTGACTTGGATTAGGTTTTGTGACAAATCCTTAAGTAGCAATTCCTGTGTACCTGAACTCTAAAGGAAACTACACTGGGGCTTTGGAATAAGCATATCAAATGTTTGAGTCTTTTGGAAACCATTTTCCAAGCAACATGGACAGAGAGAGGCAGAAGAATGAGTCGGCCATGCAAAAATCTCTCGTGGCTACAATCCAAATCAATTAACTAATCGACAGACTGTCCATTTTGTGACAAGCACAGTCCAGTGTTTCACAGATATTTCATGTGTTTCATGAGAAACCAACTCTCCAAACATTGGAAGCATTACAAACTCTGAACAAAGTGCTGAAATATATTTATAGACTTTAGCTGATAACTGGATGATATTTAATATGCATAATGGACCAGCTGGATTACATCAGTCTGATTAATAATTTTTCTTGCATGAAAGCCAAGCAGTGCACTTCTATTATTTTAATTCCAATCTCACTTAATATTTTAAATAACTTGGCAATGAATTGAATGCATAATATGTACAATTATTTTGCAATTATTGGTTTTGTGAAGGTCTACCATTGCTGAAAATAATCTGAGGTTTCTGCAGGGGCAATTAGTTACAAACTTGCAGCAGGAAACCCACGGACCTTGCTGGATTAGATGTTGGCAGCTAAACATGTTAGCAGGCATTAAGTTCAAATACCTCGTACAAAATGGATATTTAACGAGTAGTGATGAGTGCTATCTATAGTTATTGAGGCTGGGCTTCAATTTCCAGCTCAAAATCCCAAAGACATAATAATTTCTGCATCCTGAGTCCACATTGACAAATAGATGCATACTGCAATTTTCTCATGTCAAGTCAAAAGGCATGTTTATCCAACTAATAGCAGCAGATGTAAGGAAGAGACAGGACTAATCTGGAAGTGGTCCTGGTTTGAAGGGCAAGCAGTAGCCATTGCTGAGGCTGCTGTCCATCCACATAATGGAGGCTTGACCTGGACAGGGAACAGAGTTCAATGGGCAGGGGGGGTCCCTATACCAGGATAACCCCACTCTCACTCTTTGGTCACAATTTGGGTGGCACAGTGGCTAAATAGTTAGCACTGCTGCCTCACTGCACAAGGGACCTGGGTTCGATTCCACCCTTGGGCAAGTAACTGTGTGGAGTTTGCACATTTTTCCCCATGTCTGCGCGGGTTTCCTCTGGATGCTCCGGTTTCCTCCCACAGTCCAAACATGTGCAGGTTATATGAATTGGCCATGCTAAATTGCCAATAAGGTTCAGGGATGTGCAAGCTAGGTGGGTTAGCCCTGGGAAATGCAGGGTTACAGGATAGGGTGGGAGTGGGGTTAGTGGGTCAGTGGGTCAGTGTGGACTCACTGGGGTGAATCTCTTCAGTGGGTCAGTGTGGACTCACTGGGGTGAATGGCCTGCTCCCATGCTGTAGGGATTCAATGATTCTATGAATTCACTGCAAGTGTTACTTGAGGTGATAAGTCCTGAATTGGAACAGCTCCTGACTGACTGTGTACCTGGACGTGGCACAGGAGCTCAACAACAGTAGAATGATGAGAAGGACCTGATACAGTGCTGGAAATGTTTCAAGTACCTCACTGCGTCTCATAAGAGGACGTGGTGAGAGCAACCAAGATATTATGCCTCCCAGTCAGCAATGCCAGGCTGCCAAGTAGCGGATCATTCTGAGGGCTCATAAAGGTCTCCTCACCATGGGAGAGGTGTGTGCTCTAGTGCCTCACTGACCCATGTGCAAATGTCAGCACCCTCATGATACAGATACTAAAGTGTAGAATGAATAAGGACTACGCCACACGTAAAGAACAGATTAACATCAGTTAATCATAAAATGATTGAGCCTATTGCTTGGAGATCTTTGAAGCATGATCTAATTTTGAATCTGAATCTGCAATTGGAGAGGGAAGTTGAGTGTTAGTAGTGTAGTTTGTCATTTTGCAGGCAAAAATCGAGAAACTAAGATGGCACAGCTGGACATTGGCCTGGCCCAGCCTGTGATTCAAAGAATGGGTTTCAATGTGGCCAGACTCTCCAGCACATAGAGAAACAAAGAAATGGGAATCTGTGACAGACAAGGCGACCGATATTTCAACATTTCCTGGTTTAGGGGATTCATGCCAGCATTCTCTGTACCTCCATCTCTCAGTGCATAGGTATCATTGCATTTTCGAAGCAGAAGAAGTATCTATACACTGTATTATTCTCTCATCATCATTTTGCCTTATATCTCCTAAAGAGTCAGTTCCTGATATCCAGCAGACAACAAATCTCCGAGGACTCAAAGGAGGAAGGTAGCTCTGAGTTTGCACCATCACATCTTGCCAGCGTACCTTGCACCAGCACAGGTACTCACACCTTTGGCACTAACAACTTTTGTGTCAGTGGATAAACGAGTTGGAAGGAGGGGTATATCTGCAATAAGTGGAATGTTACAAGGATTAGTGCTGGGCCCAAAATCATTTCCAATATATCCATTAATGACGTGAATGTATTATAGCCAAGTTTGTGGATGACAACAATGGGTGGTAAAGGCAAATGATGAGGACGTCACAAAAGGGTCTGACAAGGAATGTAGACAGGTTAAGTGAGTGGGCAAAAAAAAATGCCAAACAAAACATAATATGCAAAATGTGATGTTATACACTTTGAGAGCTGAATATTATTTAAATGGAGAAAGACTGCAGGAAGTGGATTCTGCACGTAAATCTCAAAAAACTAAGGTCTGTGTTCAGCAGGTGATAGGGAAGGCAAATGGAATGTTGGTCTTTATTTTAAATGGAATGGCGAATAAAAGTGGGAAGCTTTTGCTAAAACTATCCAAGGCATGGGCTCGAGCACAGCTAGAATACTGTGAACAATTTTGACTCCCTTTATTTAAGGAGAAATTTTGCTGGTATTCAAGGTAGTCCAGAGGAAATTCATTAGGTTGAACCAGTGCTGGATGGATTTTCTTATGAGGAGGGGTTGAAAAGGTAATACCTGCATTCCTTGAAGTTTAGGAGAAGGAGTAGAGAATTTATTAAAACCTTTGAGATGATTAGGAGGCTTGAGAGGGTAAATTCAATGGATTTGTTTCCCCTTGTGAGAGAATTGAGGATCAAAGAGCATATTATCAGTGTGGGAGGTCAACTAGTTAATACAGAGATGAAGAGGGAAATTTTCTGAGAGTAGAGAACCCCTGGAATTCTTTACCATACATGACCTTTGAGACTGCATCATTGAAGGCTGAGATAAACAGATTTTTAATTTGTAAGATAATCAAGAGTTATGGGGATAAGGCAGGAAACAAGTTGAGCATTATCAATTCAACCATGATCTCATTAAATGACAGAGCAAACTTAATGGACCGGTGTTGTAGTCCTACAGTTGAGAGAGTGCACAGTGAGAAGTGCTGGGTCTATCTGAGGCTCCGTGGAGTCATGTGAAGAGAATGGAGGTATCCATTCCTGATGAAAGGCTTATGTCCGAAATATTGATTCTCCTGTTCCTCAGATGCTGCCTGACCTGCTGTGCTTTATCAGCACCACACTCTTGACTCGTATCCATTCAATCCCATGTGTTCAAAAATGAATCAGTGCCCTGAGCTCACAAGATCCTCCATTGAGGGAGTGACCAGTCTTGTGGAGAGCCATGTGCAAATCACTGAGGAAGAGTACACTGACGTAGAGGATGGATGCTTGATTTAGCATTCCCTCTAATGACCAAGCCCACTATGAACAGCCTTATCAAATGACTGATAGTGATGAGGGGCATTCCAGCAGCAACCTTTACACCTGCTTGTAGCAATCATGGAGTCACACCCTGTGACAGAGACTGTGGTGATGACATCAAGGCTACAGCACCATTTGGAGCTGTCTCCATTATGAAACCACCATGATAAGAACTGTCATCATGGACATCTCAAGCTCGGAGGGGTACAAGTAAGCAGCCTGCCTCTACTCATCCTTTGCCACTGGGCAATACCTGCTGGGAATGGTTGTCCTGTCAGTCACTGCATCATTAACTTTTACTGTGCTTGTCACTCAGGCCTGTGTGTAAATTCTAACTGCAAAATACAAGTTACTAAAAGCCAGTGAAACACTTGGAAAATGGATGCTCTAAGATTGACATTTATGATTTTACTTAATACTGCCGACATTCTGAGAATAGAAAGTGACAGAATGATGAGATGTGACAGTGAAGATTGTATAAGATGGAGTTACTTATCTTTTCTTCCCAAACGGTTTGTTTCTGCTTCAACAAATGCTGTTCCTTATCCGTGCTTCAACTCTGTATAACTTGATATAATTTCCAATTGTGGCCTTTTTTGCATTGGGGACTGTGGAGTCTGCCTGAAACTCATCCCCACTTCTTGTCACTGAACAGAAATTGGTGATGTAAATTTAAAACAAAATAAGAATTCACTTTATGGCAGTATGTAATATGTGTCATAACAGCTATTCAAAATTAACTTGAAAGGATGTTACAATAAAGGTGATATGATGGCAAACCCAATTGTGCAATGTAGAACATAGAACATAGAACATAGAAGAATACAGCGCAGTACAGGCCCTTTGGCCCTCGATGTTGCGCCGATCCAAGCCCACCTAACCTATACTAACCCACTATCCTCCATATACCTATCCAATGCCCGCTTAAATGCCCATAAAGAGGGAGAGTCCACCACTGCTACTGGCAGGGCATTCCATGAACTTACGACTCGCTGAGTGAAGAACCTACCCCTAACTTCAGTCCTATATCTACCCCCCCTTAATTTAAAGCTATAAATATATTTCTCCGAAATGCACCCATTTCATAAAGCAACACAAAGAAAATTTCATACACTTTCATTTTTGGTTATAGAAATGATAAAAATGATTATTCCTGAACAAAAAAACTGTTTATTGATTCTATCAATCCCACTTTTATCATTCTCTTAGTGCATTGTGTGTGCAATCTTTAAATCATAGACGGTCCTCTAATTGTATGCCTGCATGTTGTCAACTGTTCCATGATGTGGTGTTGCAGTGGTAACTTTGCTAATCTATTGCCCTTAATGGAGGGTGATGGACCTCTGCATCTGATGGTTGTTGCATCATTATATAAGACCATAAGACATAAGAACCATTCAGCCCATCGAGTCTGCTTTGCCATTCAACCATGGCTGATAAATTTCTCAACTCCATTCTCCTGCTTTCTCGCTGTAACCCTTGATCCCCTTGACAATCAAGAACCTATCTATCTCCATTTTAAATGTACTCAGTGACCTGGCCTCCACAGCCTTCTGTGCCAATGAATTTTATAGATTCACCACTCTCTGGCTGAAGAAGTTTCTCCTTATTTCCGTTCTAAAAGGTCTTCCCTTTACTCTCAGGCTGTGCCCTCAGGCTGTGGTCTCTCCTACCAATGGAAACATCTTCCAACATCTACTCTGTCCAGGCCATTCAGTATTCTGTATGTTTCAATTAGATCCCCCCTTAGCCTTCTAAACTCCAATGAATATAAACCCAAAGTCCTCAAACATTCCTCATTTGTTAGCCTTTTAGTTCCTGGAACCATTCTCATGAACCTCCCCTGAACATACTCCAAGACCAGTACATCCTTCCTGAGATATGGGGCACAAAACTGCGCACAATACTCCAAATGTGTCTGACTAGAGCCTCAGAAGTACATTCCTGCTTTTATATTCAAGTCCTCTCAAAATAAATGCCATCTTTGCATTTGCCTTCCTAACTACTGACTCAACCTGCTAGTTTATCTTGAAAGAATTCTGGACTAGAACTTCAGATTTCTGAATTTTTTCCATGTTAAAAAAATAGTCCATGCAGAACACCACTTGTCATTGACTGCCATTCTGAGAAGGACCGTTTTATCCACAGTCTCTGCTTTCTGCCACACAGCCGAGCTTCTATCCATGCTAGCATCTTGCCTCTGACACCATGAGCCCTTATCTTATTCAGTAGCTTCCTGTGCAGCACCTTGTCAAAGGCCTTCTTGAAGTCCAGGTAGATAATATCAATTGGCTCTCCCTGGCCTGTCTCAGTCCCCCTCCCCCCAGCCTGTCTCAGTCAAATCCACCAAATTCAGCACCGCCTTCCTAACCTGCAATCTTCTTCCCGACCTCTCCGCCCCCACCCCAGTCTGACCTATCACCCTCACCTTGACCTCTTTCCACCTATCACATTTCCGACGCCCCTCCCCCAAGTCCCTCCTCCCTATCTTTTATCTTAGCCAGGTGGACCAACTTTCCTCATTCCTGAAGAAGGGCTAATGCCCGAAACGTCGATTCTCCTGTTCCCTAGATGCTGCCTGACCTGCTGCGCTTTTCCAGCAACACATTTCCATCTCTCCCTGGTCTAACCTACTTATTACTTCCTCAAAGAATTCGAGCAGATTTGTTAGGCATGACCTCCCCTTGATGAAATCATACTGACTTTTCCCTATTTTACAATACATCTCCAAGAAGTCAGAGAACTCATCCCTCACAATGGATTCCTGGATCTTGCCCACGACTGAGTTTAGGCTAATTAGGATGTAATTATCTGTCTTTTGCCTTACTCCCTTTTTAAAAACAGGAGTGTCATGTTAGTGATTTTCCAGTCCTTTGGGACCTTCCTGGATTCTAGTGATTCTTGAAAGATCACCAGTAATGCCTGCACTATCCCTTGAGCTATCTCCCTTAGAACTCTCTGGTTGTTTAAGTTCAGTGCAAATAATGGAGGAGAGAACTGCTATACCCAGGACCCAAATTACCACAAAGCCTGACTGTCTTTTGAGAGCATTGAACATTTGCACTCTGACTGGTTTCCAATGTTCAGCTGTTGCAACGATTTGCCAGTTTTATCAAAGTTATGTTTAACTTTCTGTCATTTCATGTCAATTTTGTGACTCACACCTGTTACTACATCTGACTTTAATTGTTGTTTAGCTATTGGTAGAGTAGTTTGGGTGCTGTTTAATATTTAGCCTTTAGATTGGACTACTTTCCATATCTTCAGTAGGCAAATTTCTCCACTCTAGGACTGTCTTGTACACGTCTGTGCCCTGCTCCTTCTTCACAGCTAAGTTCTTGCTAGGGTATCTTTGGAGAAGGAACATGAAGTGTCCACCAACACTCTCAATGCCTTTCGGGAGAAGTGGGCACTGCACTGGGTAGAGTGCTTTGTCTCCTAATTCAACCCTATTTTAATTTAGCCCTCTCCCTCCCTCTCTCTGCCTCTCTCTCACCTTTGGTGTGATGCATTGTCCTCCAAGGGCTCTGCATACAAATTGGACTATTGGAAACACGATTTATTTTACCAGGGGTGGTTAATAGGTGAAATTTTGCACAGGTGATTTGGTGGTGAGAAAAGCCATTCATTTGTGTGTGATAGCAGTTCTGGATATAAAAGAATGAGGAAAAAAGAATTTAAAAAGTATACATCTGAACTTGCTCAATTTTCATTTAGCATTATTTGACAATTTTACTTTTGCATTTGACTGGAGGTAATGTGGGAATGATGTGTGGGAATGTGGGAATGATGTATGGCGTTGAATTCCCCAACCATTTTTGAAGCAAATCAATTCTTCAAGCATGAATTGAGAGACATTGTCATTCATTACAATGTCAGGAATCCCACAGGAATGAAGTGTGCAATCAGCCATTCTACAATCTCACTGGTGGTCATTGTCATCACTCAGTGCAACACTCGGTTATTCACATATGAGTTGATAGGGCAAGATAATTAATTCCTGTAAGTGTGAAAAATTCGACTCCAAGCTTCATTCATGGTATAGCTGGGAAGTCACGTACAAGAGCGACTCTTTCATTTGTTTAAATAGCATTAATTATAAACATTGTACTGGTTTATATGGTTCTAAATCTTATCGATCATATTTGGTTAGTGCAGCACATCCTTTTCCTTTGCCAGACTACACTCAATTCTTTGATGACTTGTGTGAGTGCACTTCAGCAATTCTTTTTCTCATTTCCTTAGGGATAATGGCGCTATTTTCTTGGTACACAATGCCATCTTGAAAGGCTATCACTTCATCTATGTATTTCTAATAACCTCTTGCAGCAACAGGTGTGACATTGATGATTGTGGGTCATCCATTAGTTCCTGCAGCCTTTGGACAGTTAGATCTTGTATATTTTCCTTAATTCTTGCAAGATGTCCATCTTTTCAGATTCAATGTCTCTGTGAGCTTGATGAACGCCAGAGTACAATGAGCTGTTGCTTCTTACTGAATCTGGAAGATTTTACCAGCTGTCTTAGCATCCTAATCTTTCTTCATCAGCAGTACTGTTCTTGATCGCATGTCAGCAATGTACATCTGTCTCTCCTGCTTGTATGCCACTTCCAAACGATGTCTCCACAAACTAAGGAACATTTTTTACAGATGCTTTGAAGCAAATTGAAGTGCTTTGAGAAGGATGCTTTGAAGTGGCTTATGATTGGACATTATTGTCACTTCTTGTCTCTTCCAAACAGGTATTGAATAAAATGCTTAGAAGAAAAGACAATAGCCAGGCATCTTTTCTCTATCTGAGCATAGTGACTTTAAGTTTATGTTAACAACCTGGGTAAAATGTGCAGTAGGTTCTACTTGCTGGATATAGGTAGCTGTCTCGCTGACAAGGTGACTTTATCATTGAGATCGTAATAACGTAGCAGTCGCACTGTCATCACTAATTGTTTGTGCCTCATGAAAATAGCTTCTTGCTATTTACCCCAGTACCACTACACAGCCTTTGCAGTGAGCTTGCATGGACACACAAACTCTGATGTCAATTAGGCAAGAATTTTGCAAGATCATTCATAAATGCAATGACCTATGGCATCGTCTTCACATTTTTTGGTCACTGCATCCCTGCAACAGCTCTCAAAATGTCAGGGATTGTTTCTTCCATTATCTCTTCCTGCTATAGAAAGGGTATTGTGAAACTTGGAAGGGCTCAGAAAAGATTTACAAGGATGTTGCCAGGGTTGGAGGGTTTGAGCTATAGGGAGAAGCTGACTAGGTTGGAGCTGTTTTGCCTGGAGCTTCAGAGGCTGAGGTGTGACTTTCTGGAGATTTATAAAATCATGAGGGGCATGGATAGGGTGAATAGTCAAGGTATTTTCCCTGGGGTGAGTGAGTCCAAAACTTGAGGGCATAGTTTGAAGGTGAGAGGGAAATGATTTAAAATTGACCTAAGGGGCAATCTTTTGACACCAAGGATAATGCATGTACGGAATGAGTTGCAAGAGGAAGTGGTGGAGGCTGGTACAACTGCAACGTTTAAAAGGCATCTGGATGGGTAAATGAATAGGAAGGGTTTGGAGGGATATGGGCTAAATGCTGGCAAGTGGGACTAGATTTATTTAGGATATCTGGGCGGCATGGGCAAGGGTCTGTTTCCATACTGAACAGCTCTATGACTCCAGATCGTAGGAGAGCAGATCTTTCATGATAACTTCCGCGCCAGGAAGATACCAACTATCTCATGTTCCAGAGACAAAAAAAACCTGCAGATGCTGGAATCCAAAGTGGAGAGGCAGGAGGCCTCCACCTGTCTTCACCTAACCCCACTTCACCACCCTGTCCCCGCCACCCACTTTATCAGCAGTGCTGAAGAAAGGTTACACCCAAAACATTGACTTCTGCACCTCCTGATGCTGCTTGGCATTTCCAGCCTTCCGCCCGTCCACTTTAGATTCTCTTCCAGAGCAGTGGAAATGCCACATGACATGTGTAACAATATTTCCCTAATGAAATGCAGAATGTAGCTATAAAACTGCGTCTTTGCAATAAGTGTAGTAAAGTGCAGTAAAGAGTATTACTTTGGCAAGTAAAAACAACATTTCTCAATGATTGGCATGGGTTGTGAGATCTTTTCAAAATTTTATTGAGATCCTTTAGATCAATACATACCCTGTTTTCCAGGCTTTTTCACCATTATCATGCTGCAAATACAGTCTCTCTTGATTACTTTCTGCCAGTTCTTATCTCTGGTTGGTCAGTGGGTGGTACGGTGGCACAGTGGTTAGCATTGCTGCCTCACAGCGCCGGAGACCCAGGTTCAATTCCCGCCTCAAGCGATTGACTGTGTGGAGTTTGCACGTTCTCCCCGTGTCTGCGTGGGTTTCCTCTGGGTGCTCTGGTTTCCTCCCACAGTCCAAAGATGTGCAGGTCAGGTGAATTGGCCATGCTAAATTGCCCGTGGTGTTAGGTAAGGGGTAAATGTAGGGGTATGGGTGGGTTGCGCTTCGGCGGGGCGGTGTGGACTTGTTGGGCCAAAGGGCCTGTTTCCACATTGTACGTAATCTAATCTAATCTAATCTAAGGATAAAGTTGAAGACAATTAGAACCTTCCTTGGCAGAGCCTGAGTGGGTTTCACACAATCACCTGCATTGAGATGATATTCACCAAGAAGACATGCTGACCTGTAAAATGTTATAACAGTGGGGTGAACCCAAATGTTAATTAAACCAAACAGCCAGAAAAGCTCACCTCGCATCGTAATCTGGTAAAGAAAATAACATCAATTTTTTTTAACTCTAAAGGTGAACATCAAACAACAACTATTCACAACTCTAAGCTCACCTTTCTCTTAATTGCTTATTACCTCCCTCCAACTCTAAAATAATATGCTGTTCCAATAAGACACTTATTAAAATTGCATCAATTTAATTTCAAAACAATACAGTGGCTGTCATCTTTGGTATCTGTTTTCTTCCAGCTGAAGATCTCCCTGGGTCGTCATCTTTCATTTTACTACAAATATGTTTCTTATGAAAAGTTACCTTTGATAGAGAGTGTTTCCTAATTTTTTTGGTTCTCTTTCGATGGCAGTTGCTCTCTCTACAATTTTCAATTTGCATTTTTATATCCCCAACATCAGTTCGTCTAATTGGTTTGATGTTGACAACACAATAATTTCAAACGTGATTGGGTTTTAGTATCCTGAAGTATAATTTAAACTGGTTAAATTTGAATTGTTGTCAAAACAGCAACCAACTCAGGTATCCATTTCACCACCAAATGTTACATATTTTTAATTTTCCAGTACACTCTGGGGCCATCTAGTCATATACACAGTCTCAGTTCAGACCAGCATTCAGTCTCTCTTAAAGGTACAGTACATGCCTTTAACTTCATAACAAAATATACATCTATAATTTTCCAGAATTTGTTCAGCAGTCTGGCGTAGTGATCTGCAAATGCTGCAAATCTTTTTTTTTATATGTAGGGCATCCGAGCTAAGGTTTAGACTTGCCTCAGCTGGGATTAGTGGATTTTGCGTAACATCTCCTATGTAGAGTCACAGATCTTCATTCTTTCCATTCCACAGGGCTCCCAGCTACATTTAACCTCTTGGGATGGATATGATTTCATCATATGACTTCAACCACTTCTCATAGGTCCACAAAGCATATGAACTTGCACAAACCACTGATCCACATGCTTTCCTTTTGAAGTTTTTGTAAGACTTTAAGAAATAGGAACAGGAGTAGGACATTCAGCCCATTGAGCCTGCTCCATTTTCAATATCATCATGGCTGATCCTACAGTCCTCATATCCACTTTCCTGCATTTTCCCATAATCCTTGCTTTCACTGGTTCCTTACAGATTGTGTAGATTGGGAAAATATTCACGGCGATCCCATAAGTTGGCACGATGAGTACGTGGTTGGAGGTACATAGCTTGGCATGGAGGGGCTGTGGGAGGAGATGGAGGGATGTATCTTTCCATGAGTAAAACCATTTGAATTTCCCTTTCGTGAAGATTCCCTTTCATCCAAACTATGTTTCAAGACATGCCTGAGCAACTGGCTATTTAGGATGGGCTGAAGGGCTACAATTGGTGATGATATTCAAAAGCTGCATGACTTTGAATGAGTCCTGTGAACATTCCTGGATGTGCTGCTGACGACATGATCGAAACCTGTTTCTATACTTGTAAGCAGTTTGTTTTCTGTATTTGCTGTTGTGTGCTGGCTATTTGCTACAGTGTATAAGAGAGAGAGTTTCATTCTGAGTTTTTGGACTTCATCTCAGACTGGAATCGTGAACAGTGCCAGGAACCAACCTAAGCCCCCAGACCAGTCATCGATCGAGAGGTCCCTAACTTGCAGGACGGTGTGAGGTTCATTGATTTCTATTCCCTCCTTTCCCATCTTTTTTAATTACTTCATAGACGATCATATTTCAATTATTTCTTCGTTTCTTTTCCCTTTTTTCATTATGACTTGATAAATGTTCATATTTGAGCAAATTGCTGGTGTTGAGTCTTCTCGTAACTACATTTAGCCAAATTCGAAAAGAACCGTTTGGATACACTCTGTAATCTGAGACACCAGGAACCCCAACTCCTTCGAAAAGCTGGCCCAGTTCCACAAAAATTTCAAGGAGCTTGCAATGGATGCCTCAGTCCATGATGGATCCAGCCAGATTTGGATTGCAGGGTACAGACTTACACATGCACCTTTATGCTTAGTTGATAAAAATCACGGGCACCAGGAATGGGGTGGGGAAAGGTTTGCAGGGGGACTCTGCAAAATTCCCGCCTATTGTGTTTAGGATGAAACGTAAAGTAGGACTAAGATTAGTGACAGAATTCTAGCATCACTCCGATTTAGTGTCGTCCCATTGTTCATAGATGGAAAGGGATAGTCAGTCCTCACAATGCTGCGGGTGTTGGAGAGTATAAGGGAATTCAGCGAACCTGTGTGGCATTAAAGAGTTTACAATAAAAGTTCAACTAAAATTTTGAGATCCTTCAGTTGATAACAAATCTTCTAAATACTAGAGCAGAAAATATTGTCCCTTTTGCCTGTTTGCAACAAGATTACTTCTATGTTTTGATGAAATTGATGCCATATGATGTAGGAAATGGGGTGCCAAAATGGCAAAACAACATAATCCTTCATTTAAATTACGTTAAGGTAATCTGTACGGTTGGCTTATGTGTGATCTTTATCTATTTATTTTCTATTAATCACTAAATGGAAATAGTTATTCAAACAATATTGAAGTCAACAATTAACTAACTCCATAAACATCCATATGATAATACAAACGCTTTGAAGTAAAATTTCTGGGATACATTTACAAAAAATTGACTGCAGGATGAAAGAATGTCCATCTGCTAATATCACCACTATTTTACCACAGATGTTATCCATTTGTCTTAAACTGGCTAATATATTTGCTAACATAGTATGCAAAGGAATGTCATACAAATACATTAAAACGTTAATCCAGTTACGCTATGAAGAGTCATTTTAAGGCTGCAGATTTCAAGTTAAGAGGTTTCAAAAACTTTATTGCCTGTAAACTGTTTGAGTTCAAGATAGTTGCTATTTTAGTGTAAACTACTCCTTTGTTAAGCAAAAATCTTAGATTGAGGCTTTTTGCACATATTCTACCATCTCCACACTATAACACCTCCAGGATCAACTTCAGGGGAATGACATCTCACAAATCTGTTACCTACTTGACAAATTGCTTGTTTATCATCTTTCAATCATCAGCAAAAAGATTGAAGGTTGCGTTGATCCTGCTATTGTGCAGCATTTGCACAGCAATAACTTGCTGTCTGAAACTCCGTTTGGGCTCTGAGTGCACCATACAGCTCCAGATCTCATTACATCTTTCTCCAAACATGGATAAAAGAAATAAATTCCAATGATGAAGCATGAGTTACTATTGTTGGCATCTCGGCAGTATTTTAAGAGTATATAAAGAGCCCTTGCAAAATTGAATCTGTGCTTGGAGTTATACCGATTTCCAAGGATGATAGTTCAGATTATTCGAGGCCATTTATCTTGTGCCAAGATTTTGCAGCAGGAGTTCTTCAGGCTAGTGTCCTGGGCCTAATCTTTTGTTGCTTCATAAATGACCCTCTTCAAAATGAGGCTAGATGTGAGAATATTAATGAATGATTATGCAGTGTTTATCAGCACTCACAACTCCTCAGATACTGAAGACCTGGACAACAATTTTAGCTTGGGCTAACAAGTCATGAGAAACATAGCTGCCGTACAAATGCCAGGCAATGACCATCTCTAACAACAGAAAATGTCATTATTTGCTTTGACATCATTGAATTCCCCCATTAACAACACCATTGACTAGAAACTTTATTGGACCAGCCGTGTAAACAAGAGATGATTAGGGGCTAGAGACTGCAGCAAGTAACTAATCTGCTGTCTTGCCATATTCTTTTTTAACGTCATTCACAGGATGAAGGCAGTGCTGGCCTGGCCAGCATTTAATGTCCAACCACAGAGGGCGGTTAAGAGTCAACCACGTTGCTGTGTGTCTGGAGTCTCAGGTAGGCCAGACCAGGTGAGGATGGCGGTTTTCTTCCTTGATGGACATAAATGAACCGGATGGGTTTTTCCAACAATCAACAATGACTTCATGGTCATCATTAAACACTTAAATGCAGATTTATTTTTATTGAATTCAAATCCTACCACCTGTTATGGCAGGATTCGAAGCTGGGACTCCTGAACATTACCTGGGTGCGAATAATACCAGTAGGCCATTGCCTCCCGATTCTTAAATATGTGTTGCTGGAAAAGGATTCCTGAAGAAGGGCTTATGCCCGAAACGTCGATTCTCCTGTTCCTTTGATGCTGCCTGACCTGCTGCGCTTTTCCAGCAACACATTTTTAAGCTCTGATCTCCAGCATCTGCAGTCCTCACTTTCTCCTGTCTCCCCATTCTGCCCACTTTCTACATGTCATAAATCAGGAGTGACTTGCCTAATCTAGACTCAATGAATGGTCAATTGTTCAGATTGTAAACTTTCCAGTGAGAACACTTAAACAGGCACTTCTGGCTCATGTGGGACAGTAACAGTGTCCCTAACACTGAACCAGGAGGTCGAGTCTGGAATAATATCTCTGAACGGATTGATTAGAAATGATCTACTGCCTCAGATTCAATACAAAATCCAACCCTATATGAATTATCTTTTGAGATGAAATGCATTTGTGGTAAATAGAATTCCAGGCAGCACATTATCACAAAAAGGAGAAGAATGTACTGTTTGAATAAGCCTTGTCTCTTGAATCTGTATGTTAGAAATGGACAGCCAAGTGCACCCATTCTATGTTCCAACTTCCTCTGAAATTATTTTTCATACATTCTAATCAGAATTAGAAAGCAGTTGGGACAAATTCCACTCCAGAGGTTTGATCACTCCATTCAGGTCAGATTCTCATTGAGGAACTGAATGCTGACAATGCAATGTTCAGTCATTTTATCAGATGAAACGTTAAGATAAAGGTGGAAATTTAAAGAAAAAATTGACAATTTGAAAATGAATGGGGCATTTTTCCTTGTACTCTGGTCAACATTTACTTCTCAACCAGTACCTTAAACAATGGTTTCTGCATTCTCTACATGGCTACTTGTAACTCCTTCCTGCTGGTTGCTGTGTTACAACATCAATTTAGCAGTACTGCTTTGACTGTAAAATGGTCTAAGACATCCCGAGGATATGAAAAGTGCAGTCTAAATGCAAGTCTTTTATTCTTATCAGCCAGGGATCAGCAGCTGTCTTATCCACTGGATACTAACAAGACCAGTAAGTCTCTCAAATTTGACTGTACATGTTCAAATACACTGCCCACCATGGAAAATTGGGAGATTTTGTAAATATGCTTTCATGCATCATATAACACAATGTAAAGGGATTTTTAAAATAGATTTAGTACAGTACTTGTCTGAAAAAAAAAACAAAAGATGTGCCTTTTCAACCATGATTTGTTCTGTTAATAACTGCTCCCACTTCAAAAGAATAATAATTGTTGCCATTTTTGTTAAAAACTGGTCATAAATTTTTTCTTAGTGCGAAACCAACTGGAATTTATTTTGTTGTTTGCCTGGACCTCCTAATTACAACCAAATGATATTGCTGGAATGGAGTGTCTGACTTTCTTTGTCTGTATTGGGTAGTGCAGGATGCAATGGAAATAGAACGCATACACGTCTGAGAGTGTGGCTTTTGTGGACTACAAAAGACTGATATTAATGAAATGTTAAAATCAGGGGCAAAGTAAGGCCATATGAAAATGATATCTCACATTTTGCCTTTGTAATATTGGCCAAACTGTGAATGTTCGCCATCAATTAAGGTTGATAGGGAACAGCGGAATGTGGCTGGTTCTCCATGAGGGGAAACAAAGGTAATTTTGATGAAAGGTTTTGGGAAGGGAAGCTGGTTTCCAGTGGTGTTTCACAGGGCTCAGTGGCAGCTCCCTTGCTATTTGTGGAATACATTAATATGTATTAATGATTTAAATTTAAGTGTGTTAAGTATATTTAAGACATTTGCAGTCAACAGAAAAACAGGCTGAATAGTTGATAGTGAAGAGGCTGCCAGTTGCAGGATGATGTTTTTTTTATTCATTTGAGGGATGTAGGTGTTGCTGACTAGACCAGTATTTATTGCCCATAATCCCTAGTTGCCCTCGAGAAGGTGGTGATGAACTGCTGCATTGAACCGTTACAGTCTTGCTGTAGTTTCATCCACAATACCCTTAGGGGAAGGAATTCTTGGCTTTTGACCCAGTGACATTGAAGGAACAACAACATATTCCCAAGTCAGGATAATGTGTGGTTTGGCAGGAATTTTGCAGTTGGTGGTGTTCCTCCGGATCTGCTGCCCTTGGACTTCTAGTTGGAAGTGGTCTTGCGTTTGGAAGGTGCTGTCTCAGGATCTTTGGCAGGTTTCAGCATTGCATCTTGTAGGTACTACAAACTAATGCTACTGAGCATCAGAGGTGGAGGGAGTGGATGCTTGGGGATGTGATGCCAATCAAGAGGGCTGCTTTGTCTTGGATGGTGTCAAGCTTCTTGAATGTTGTTGGAGATACACCCATCCAGGCAAGTGGGGATTGTTCCATCACACTCCTGACTTGTGCCTTGTAATGATGGAGAGGCGCTAAGGAGTCAGGAGGTGAGTTACTTGCTGCAGTGTATATAGCTTCTGACCTGCTCTTGTAGCCACTATGTTAATATGGCGAGTCCGGTGATATCAATGGTTTGAATATGTTGGAAGAAAACTGGCAAACAGAATTCAATCCAGATAATGTGAAGTTTCTCATTTGGGGAGAGCAAACAAATCAAGAGACAGCACTATAAACAGGACGATATTGAGAGAGGTAGAGAAAGTGAGAGAGCTTGGAGTCCATTTCTCCATTTCCCTGAAAGTGGCCAAATGGGTAGGTAATGTGATGAAGAGCATTCCTTTTGCCTTCTTTATCATTGGACAAAGTTTTAAATACAAAAGCAGGATGTGATGCTTGAACTAGATGAGACACTGGTTAGGTCACAGCTGGAATTTTATGTAACTTTCTGGTCAACACATGACAGAAAGGACATAATTAATCTAGAGTGAGTAACAGCAGATTTATAAGTATGTTACCAGGGTTTGAAAATTGCAGCTACGTAGGAAGGTGGGACTCTCGGGATAGCGACACGAAACAGAAGACAAATAATGATTGGGGTACCCTACAGCCGGAGGACTCAACATTAAGTTCTCCAATTTCAAATAACCTCTCTTTCCATCGCCCAACACCCTTCCCAACCCATCCCCCTCCCTTCCACTGCTCCCTGCCACCATTGACCAACCTCTCATTGACCAACCAGGTCGTAACCTCTACCTGTCTTCACTTGGCCCCACTTCACCATCCTGCCCCCACCTCCCCCCTTACCCACACCTATCCCCAGTCCTGAAGAAGAGTTCCACTCAAAACATTGACTTCTGCACTTCCTGATGCTGCCTGGCTTGCTGTGTTCTTCCAGCTTCTTGCCTGTCTACTTCTTGATTATTAGGCAGCCACAGAATCATAGAATCATACAGCATGGATACAGACCTTTTGATCCAACTTGTTCACGCCAACTATGTTTCCAAACTAAACTCGTCCCACTTGCCTGCATTTGGCCCACGTCCCTCCAGACCCTTCCGAGTAATGCACATATCCAAATGTCTTTTAAGCATTGTAACTGTACCTGCATCCACCACTTCCTCTGGCAGTTCATTCCACACACAAACCACTCTCTGTATAAAAAAAAGTTACCCCTCATGTCACTTTTAAAACTTTCTCCTCTCACTTTAACAATATTCCCCCCTAGTTTTGAACTCCCCTGCTGCAGGGAAAAGACTGTTTTCTATTCACCTTAGCGTGCTCCTCATGATTTTAGAAACCTCTATAAGGTCGCCCCTTGACCTCCTATGTTCCAGTGAAAGAAGTCCCAGCCTCTCCAGTCTCTCCTTACATCTCAAATCCTCCATTCCCAGCAACATCTCGGTAAATCTTTTTGGAACCCCCTTCAATTTAATAATATTGTTCCTATAGCAGGGTGCCCAGAACTGTACACAGTACTCCAGAAGAGGCCTCACCAATATCCTGTAGAACCTCAACATGACGTCCCAACTCCTATATTCAAGTCCCTGGAACTCAATCACAGCAACACTTCAATCACTACCATCCTCAACAAAACCTCAATTACACAATATGGAAGACAAAACCCACACACGCTCTCAGTTTACAAATTAAGTTCAGTTTTGTTTTGGTTTGAGGGAGTGGGATGTGCATGTTTATGCCTCTGAAGCCTTTTTTTGTATTCACTCACAGGATGAGGGTGTCGCTGACTAAGCCAACAGTTATTGCCCGTCCCTAATTGCCCAGAGGGCAGTTAAGAGCCGACTATGTTGCCATGGATTTGGATTCACATGTAGGGCAGACTAGGTAAGGATGGCAGATTCCCTCCCTAAAGGACATTAGTAAATTAGATGGGTTTTTCCAACAATTGACAATGGATTCCTGGTCATCACTAGATTCTTAATTCCAGATACTTATTGAATTCAAAGTCCACCATATGCCGTGGCAGGATTCAAACCCAGGTCCCAGAATGTTATCTGGGTCTCTGGATTAACAGTCCAGTGACAATACCACTAGGCCATTGACTCCCCTTAAGTTCAGATGTAAGTTGAGCATTGGTCATCCATTAATCCTTTAATCAGAGTGTGTTCTCTTGCTAAGCATATCGGTAGTGTGAACCTTTACCTCCAAAGGTGTTTGGACTCCTGAATGATCACATAGTCAGACAGAAAGGGTAGCTGTAAATGTGGAACATGAGTGAAAGGCTCTATCACGAGGTGTTTACATTACCTTTGCTCTCAGTGACTTCCTCACTTTAAAGTGTTGTGTTATGTCTACACATGAGTGCAAAGTTTGATTCCTAACACCATCTACAATCCACAATGCTCTCAGAGTGGTGCAATGTCTTGCCAACGAAGGAACATAGTACTAATGGAAGCACATCCTGCAGATACCATAACAGTCAATCAGATGTAATGACAATTGAAAGTGCTTATATATTGACAGATGTGAATATGCATTTGCAATGATGTCTCACTTGTGTGCCCTCCAAACTTTGAATTTTTCTGGGCATCGCACTGCAGTCCCAAGGTGTGCTGCTGAGGTGGAGGAAGTCTGCTCTATAGTGGACCATTCAGGCCTGGAAGATTCAGATGGGACGTCCTAGGAGTGTTTGTGGCTAGAGGGCCCAGATATGCTGACAGAGATGGGGGTTCACCTTTTGGGGATTTCAAGCAGGGTGGAGTGGAGGGGCCTGGCTCTGCTGGAGAGGCCTGAGGGGAATCTTTTTGGAGGAGATGCTATGCATAGGTCTTTCTTCAGCTGGATGTCGACAGCCACCACCCTTTCTACTGTAGAAGAGATGGAACCTGGAGTGCTTTATTGTATTGCTACTGATATTAAACAACAATGGCTAGTGATATGGTACAATTCTACTTACCTTTCCAGCAGCCATGAGCATTGTCCTAGGCCTGGCTTTCTACAGCAGTCAAAAACCCATCCATAAAGATCATTAGACCCATACATGCCAGAGATAGTATGATGCTGATGACATTGGTGAACTCTTCCAACCTTTGCACCAGTTTGTTGAGCACCTTTGACAAACTTGCCTGTTGTTACTATGACTGTTTGTACATTTGTATGAAATCATCAATGGTTAACCCTATAGGTTCATCTCCTACCTGGTGCTGAGCAAGTACCAAGTCACCGGCAGTCCTCTGAGTGCCAGTGACCTGGAGGTTTTCTTCCCCGACCCACCTTCAAGATGCACCAGCAATGTGCTCACCAGATTATGCTCCTGAACTTAAACTTTCCTTTTTCTTGTGTTAATCCATTGAACCCCTACAGCCTGGAACCAAGCTATTCGGCTCTTTGAGTCCACATCGCCCCTTTGAAGAGCCATCCAGACCCAATCCCTCACCCTATCCCTGCATTTCCCATGGCCAATCCACCTAACCTAGACACCTATTGGACTGTGGGAGGAAACTGGAGCACCCAGAGGAAACCCACACCGAGATGGGGAGAATGTGCAAACTCCACACAAACAGTCACCTAAGGCTGGACTCTAACCTAGGTCCCTGGTGCTGTGAGGCAGCAGTGCTAGCCACTGAGCCACTGTGCTGCTCCTTTTTTTATCTAGAAAGAGAACTCACCTGAGAGAGGAGAAAGCCTTGCTTCCTCTGCGGGATCTGTGGCTTCTTTGTCAGGGGTAGGGGAGCAGCCAATGGGCTGAGGAAATGATCTCATGGGATGAGAGCTGTATTGGTTCCACTAGTGTCTGTACAAGAGAAGATAAGCCACTAGCTGTCCAATGGGAATAGAAGCTTGAGCATGATTAGATCAAATTGAAAGAGCAGTGCAGTGCAGTGCAACACAATGAAGTTCATTGATTGTCTTAACATGGAGAACTCCAACTATCTTCAGGTCACCAACCTGAAACATTAACTCTGATTTCTCGCCACAGACGCAGCCAGACCTGTTGAGTTTCTCCAGCAATTTCTGTTCCTCTTTCTGATTTCCAGCAACCACAGTTTTTTGTTTTATTTTCAAACCTATACTGATCTTCATTAACTGCCCTGGGAAAGGCTGTCAGTGCGCTGTCTTCCTGAACTGCTGCTGTCTGTGGTGGTGTAGGTAGACATTGCACAGTTAGGAAGGGCATCTTAGGAAATACAAACCGAAGTAACTGCAGATGCTAGAAATCAGAAACAAAAACAGAAATTGCTGGTGAAAGCTCAGTAGGTCCAGCAACATCTGTGGAGAGAAATCAAGAGTTAACGTTTCGGGTCCACTGACCCTTCCTCATAAACCAGGGAATCTTAGGGTTTTGATTCTGCAACAATAAAGGAATGGAAATATATTTCCAAGTTAGGATGCTCTGAATCTTGGAGGGAAATTTAAGGATGGTGATGTTCCCATGCATCTGCTGCCTTCGCCTTCTACATGATAGAGGGTGTAGGTTTGGAAGGTGCTGTTGAAGGAGTCTTGGTGAGGCATTGCAGGTGGTACATACTGCTACCAATTTGCGAAGGGAGTGAATGTTGAAACTGGGGATGGGATGCCAAGGAAGCAGGCAAATTTATGAATGAAATGTGCTCATCAAGCAATTTTGTGTAACATTAAAATAAAGAAGCAATATATGTTCATTGGATGGGAGGTAACTTTTACCTTTGAATCTGATGAAAAATGGAGCGACTGGTTGTGATACACCTTTCCTTTCCAATTTTCATTTCGCTATCTGTATAATCACCGAATATAAATCTTCCAAACGGGTCCATACAACTGAAAACAAAGATTGTATTCAGCAATTTGCATGTAACGTTTGAGCTATTAATTATGCTATGCACCATGCATACATTGGGGACAGAGTGTGACAAGTTCCAAACAGCCCTCTACCACAAAGAGAACATGACAAAAATGCAATTTGTCCACTCTCTCCACAGTCCACTTAGAACAATGGACTAGAAAAGCAAGTATAGTCTCAGTGTTCAGAGATGTAGAGTCATACTCAGTGCCAAATAAACTAATTTACTACAGCTGTACATACTTCTTAAATCCGATTATTAAAACTGAGTTATTTTGGATTGGACACAATGTGTATAAGACCCATCGCCTTACACGGCTGAAAATGGTTAGTGTTTAGATGAAAGATAAAAATCACTTCATAACCAGTTCCATTTTGGCACAGTTTAATCTGTGTAATTTAACCCAATCATAATTATGACACAGTACTAAAATCAGATTCTTCCTAACGTTTTCCGCCCTAAACCTTGACAAGTTTCTTTACTGCTGTTGCTAAAGTCTGAAGAGTTTTATTTACTATGCTTTCAACTTCCATTGTCCACTCACCTGTGTATGCTCTACATTTGACCTGTACTTTCTGTGTACCCCTCTCCATCAGTGTCGGGCAATACGCATGGACATACACAGACTTTACAGCACAGAAACAGATTATTCTGTCCAAGGGGTCTATGACAGGATTGGTCTGGTTAAATGATGAGAAATGCTGCAATTAATGGAGGCATGCACACAATACAATATGTGGATTTTGATGGAGATCTGCAGAGACATCAAAATGTCACATGGAGAACACATGCAACTACTGTGTATACATAATAAGGTTTAACTAAACTGATGTTATGCTGTGCAAGTAATAGGAACGAAAACATCAAGGCAAGTTGATTTTACCTATCTCTACACTTACAAATGAAGCTTTTTATACTGTAAAGTACAGATATTTAAAACAGAGTTTTTCTTCTGTTGGTATTATTTCAGTCTCTAAAACATGAGTATACAATATGAATGGTGGAAATTTGAGATAAGAATAAAAATGCTGGAAGTATTCAGCATGTCTGGAGAGAGAAATAGCACCAATGTTTCAGGATGTTGTGATGATTGATCAAAACCCCGAAGTTTTTATGGACAGTTTTGCTTTTAATTCCAAAGTGTTGTTTTTAAACAGAGAACTGCTACAGAGAAAATGCAGACTTAAATTCAGTTACGTTCTGGAAAAGTTCTTCGTGAAGCCAATGGAATGGCACACAGGTAGATTGTCAGGAAGAACTTTAAACAAAGTTTGGAACTGTATTGAACTAGAAACCTTTCCTGGGATCTAGGTATAACATGACCCTTTACCAGAATTGAGAATGTTTCCTTCTTTATGGCTGCAAATAATAGCATATTCCTGTTCAATTCATTTGTCTTGTTTTTGTCATTCATTTTAAACAAGTAGACGATCATACCACATGATAATGGCAGCTAATGAAGCTTTGGAGGAAAATGTTAAGTTGCTACTTGCTATTATTTGTAATTCAATAGTCTAAAGAAGCAAGAGAGTCTCAGAATATTTTCTGAGGCAAATATATCAAGGGATATGGAGGAACTGTGGCTAAATAAAGTGGAAATGTAAATCACAAATGATCTAAATGAATGGTACAACAGTAATAATGATCCAGGATGAAAAGGCAGAACATCTTCTGTTTCTCTATTTTGTAAATGAATGATCTGTACCAGCTTACCTCCAATATATTTGCTGGGAAAGTGTAGATTGCACTGAAAACTTGAAAATCTTCTCTAGTTGCAGTTTCTTAAACATGATAGCCAAGAAATTCAATTAAGGTTGAACAAAGCAAAGAAATATATTTCAATTTATTTTCTTTATTGATTAGAAAGCTATCTTTTGTAATCTTGTATTTGCTTTGAACTCATTGTAATTTATGCGACAGTTTCCCCCTTTTTGCTGCCTCCTATGACTATCCAATGAAATATGATTGGAGAGTTTAAGCACTATGCTAAATAAATATGCAAGCTCTTGTCAGCAATATTTTATGATTGCATGATGTCATTTAAAATAAACACACTAACATTCTTGTCAAAAATGGAAAGTGAAGAATTTGATGCATGTATTATACAATCAAGGCATTACCAACTAGGATTACTAAGCAACAGAAAACCACCAGGACTCAGTATTAATTGGTGTTAATGTGGAATCCCATTAAGAAATTATACAAAGTTTGTTGCTGTGAGAAATGGAACATTTACATGAAAGGAAAACACAGTTATTAGAAGAGCAAGTCAGAGGTTAGGAATTTTCAACTCATCTCCTGACTCCCATCATTTACAATGCACAAGTCAGGAGTGTGATGAAATACTCCCCACTTGCCTGAATGAGTGCAGCTCCAACAACACTCAAGAAGCTTGACACCATCTATAACAAAGCAGCCTGTTCGTTTGGCACCACATCCACAAGCATCCATTTCCTCCACCACAGATGCTCAGTAGCAGCTCGCAACAAGTCCACACTGACCATGTTCCCAAACTAAACTAGTCCCACTTGCCTGCATCAGGCCTACATCGCTCCAAAATTTTGCTATTCATATACTTAGCCAAATTTTTAAAAAAATTTTGTAACTCTACCAGCATCCATCCCTTCCTCTGGCAGTTCATTCTACACAAGAATGACTCTGCATAAAAAAAAAGTGCCCCTCATTTTCTTTGTAAAACCTTTTCCTCTCACCTTAAAAATACAAACGATGCCTCCCAGTGTTGAATACCATCGTTCCCCCCACCCCAACCCCAGGGAAAAGACCTTTGCTATTCATCTTATCTTATCATTATTTTAGAAACCTCTATATGGTCACCTCTCAACCTCCTATGCTCCAGTGAAAAAAGTTCCAGCCTATCCAGTCTATTATTATAACCCAAGCACTCCATTCCCTGCAACATCCTGGTAAATCTTTTCTGAATCCTCTTCATTTTGATCATATCTTTCCTATAGCGAGGCGACCAGAACTGCATGCAGTATTCCTCAAGAGGTCTCACCAATGTACAACCAATGTACAACCTCAACATTACTATACTCAGAGGTCTGAGGAATGAAAGCAAGTGTGCTAAATGCCTTCTTAACCCCCCTATCTACCTGTGAAACAAATTTCAAAGAATTATGTACCTAGGCCTCTTTGGCTCTCTGTTCTACAATACTACCCACAGTTCTACCATTCAATGTACATGTCCTGCCCTTGTTTGTTTTAAGAAAATACAATACCTCGTATTTATCCAAATTGAACTCCATCTGCCACTCCTCGGCCCACTGACCCAATTGATTAAGATCACTTTGAAATCTTAGATAACCTTCTTCATTGTCGACTATTCCACTGACTTTGGTGTCGTTCTCAATGTTAATAACCATGCCTCCTATATTCTCATCCAAATCTTTTATATAGATGCCAAACAAAAGTGGACCCAGTATCAATCACTGTGGAATACCGCTTGTCACAGGCCTCCAGGCCGAAAACAACCCTCCACCACTACCTTTGTCTCTTACTATCAAGACAATTATGTATCCAATTGGCCGAGCTCACCCTGAATCCCATGTGATCTAACTTTACTAATTAAAATACCATGCAAACCTTGTCAAAGGCTTTACTAAAGTCCATGTAACCAATGTCTACCCTTCTGATCTCATCAATATTTTTGGTTACTTCCTCAAAACATTCAATCAAGTTTGGTCATTCGACATGAAATAAGTGCAATAAAACGTTTTCCTCTCACCTTAAAAATATGCCTCCTAGTTTTGAAACCCCTTCCCCCAAGGGAAAAGATCTTTGCTGTTCATCTTCTCCGTGCTTTCAATAATACTCACAACACTGATGCGGTTTTTGCACTGATTTTATTATATTTCTGTGTTCAACTTACCACTTTTCCTTCTAAACATTTCTTATCTTTCTTTCCACGAGAAATTGTAAAGCAATTCCGGTATCAGAACTGTGATTATTCAACGTCAAGCTACTTGAGAAACCATGAGTTTAAATTTCCATAAATTAGTGAGTTTTGGTCAGGTAGGGTGTTAAAATACAAAATAAACATGAACATTCAATCTGAATACCTCCAGTTTTAAAGGATGTGTTTTGCAAGAGCTAACCAACTCCCAGGAGGACGGTTTGCTTAGCGAATTGCAAATATTTTAATGTGATTATTAGCCTCATATATCGGGATTTTACATTGGCTAACCATCTATCCATCGCCTCAGCAAATCTGGTAGCTGAACGGAGGTGAGAGGTAAGAGCCTGTTTGCCAGAGACCAGGAGTACTTCCTCCCAGTGTCCCAGCAAAGTTGTTCCCCTCTCCACATGATCAGAAGACCATTTGTAATGTCTTCCCTTGTGATTTCTGGTGCATGTATGGAATGAGCTGCCAGAGGAAGAGGTGGATGCTGGTACAATTACAAATTTAAAAAGCAGCTGGATGGGTAAATAAATAAGAAGGGTTCGGGGGGATATGAGCCAAATGCTGGCAAATGGTACTAGATTAGGTTCGGATATCTGGCCGGCATGGACGTGTTGGAACAAAGGGTGCTGTATATCTCTATGACTTTACCCTACTGTAGTCAGACCCTTTCTGTTTCTGAAACCATCACGAGTAACACTTGACTTTCTAAGCACATTGTACTCTTGCCGCTCTCCACCCTTTGCAATGTATGCCTCACCAGCTCTAAGGGGAGGTGATGACATAACAATGTTATCACTGGACCAGTATGCAGTCATTGTTTTTACCCAGTAATCCAAAACCCCAGGTTCAAAACTCACCGTGGCATTTGGTGAAATTTGAATTTGATTGAAAAGAACAACCACTGAAAGATTATCCATTGTCAGGAAAAATCCATCTGGTTCACGAATGTCCTTACCTTGTCCAGCCTATGTATGACTCCAGAACCTCAGCAATGCGGTTGACTCTTAAATGCCCACTGGGCAGTTACAGATGGCAAACATGCTGGTGCAGCCAGCCATGCCTGCCTGCTTTGAACAGATAAAAAAGGAAACAACAGGTAAACTGCCTGTTTTGAGGCTATGCCCCTTCCTCTCCACTTCTTTCTCAACACAGGGCCAAAGCTTTCAATCAGCTTGGCTCCTGGCTGGGACCCTGTGGTTTAAAATAACACACGTGCACATAGTGGAGGTAACATCCCACAGAGTTTAGAAATCCTCACCTACTTAGAACTTCCACCGCAGTAAAGGTTAATGAACATGTGTTTTGGTTCTTTACTGTGGCACTGTTTCAACAATTTTTTAAAATGATCTCTTTCATGAAAAACTGTTCTTAAATTTATAATTGAAAGTGTATTGATTGAGAACATCCAGTGCAAAGTGTTCAGCTGAAATCCATCGATTTTGCAAACTTAAACAAAAGATTTAGAATCCTGGAAAAGCTCAGCAGGTCTGGCAGCATCTATGAAAACACTGACTCCAACTGGACTGGAAGAAATAACTAGAACCAAAGGGAGAAACATCGCATAAATAAACATAAGTCAACATTCTGGGGTTTTGCTAAATTACCTTCCATAGATCTTTAGCTGCTTTGCTGAAGAGATCAAACATATTGAAAAAAGTAGAACAATTTATAACAGCAATGGGAACAACTTACTGATGGAAATAGTCTTTTTTTATTCTCAGCTGACTGGGTTGTGTTGGAGGAGAGTTAAACATTTTATATGCACTATTAACTGCCCTGCTGTACAAGGCTGACTCCTAAACCCTTAATATTTCCTTTTATATATAAACGTCTGGGTTGAAATCCATCTCATTGAACAAATATTTGATCACCTCCTCCAATTCTCCCCCCATAGCGTAGTATCTCTTCCTTTTCCCTGTGGTGTTTGATTAGCTTGTCTGGTCACAGATCCTTGTACAGAGATTGGTTGCTTTAGACTGTGGGTAGAATTGTGAACCAACTCCTGAATCCTAACTTTTGGAGAAAGACATTGAGAGAGAGATTTTATATGATGTTCCTAGCTATGACTACATATATAGTATATATTGAAGATTCTGTAAAGTTCAAAGATGTTTTAAGTCTTGAAAATGAACTTTTAATTTAGAACCATTTCTACATTGCTCTTAGATAAATTATGAACCCAACAATTCAAATCAAACTCAAAATTCCTTCTATGAACTGATTTGCCACTGTTTCCTTTGCTTAACATTGTATTGCTAGGAGTCTATGCAGGACTTTGTATTTAAAGAAATAATTATTCAGGGTGGAAAATATAAAGTAGGATCACATATTTACAACAAGGGAACAATTGAGGTTGAAGATGTAAGGATAGTTCAGAAAATGTTTCTTTCTTTATGTTAGGTTTCTTTATGTAAAAGTAAATTAAAAGATGAGAAGATGCCTTCTTAAGTAGAGATAAAATATCCCATGACACAACTTCAAGAGTCTGCAAGTTCCTCCTGGCCAAAATTTATCCCTGTATCTGATGCCACTAAAACAGTTTCTTTTTCTGGGCATTTATCTCATTATTACTGTGTGCAAATTGGCTGTTGTTATCAGCCTCATTGGGAAAGTGCAGCTTTCCCGCGGACAGTGGCCCAAGACTGCCCAAAGTGGAGAAGGAGCGTTCGGGAAGGTGTCCAGCACCTCATCACTTGCTGTCGGGAAGAAGCAGAAGCCAGGCAGAAACAGCGAAAGGTGTGTGCTGCCATAACCCACTCCTTTCTTGTGAGCACCTTCAGGGCCAAGTGTAACAGAGCCTGCAGTCAGTAGATGTATTGGTCTGTTCAGCCACCTAGAGACTCCTCCTGAGAGTGGAAAAGCATCATCCTCATCAATGAGGGACTGCCAAAGAATGAATGACTTTCAAAGTACTTTATTTGTCAGTAAGTAACTTTGTGATGTCCTGTGATATTGAAAGGTATTGTGCAAATTCAAGTCTTTCATTCGAAACCATGTTGAAAATTTATTGGCTTTACAAATCAGGGGTGATACCTTAAAGAGAAAATGGACAGTATAGACAATAGGAAGGACTGAAATGGAAAAATAGACGGTGTAAATTTACTGGTCATCACAAAGTATGTGCTGAAGTTAGGAGATGTGAACATGCAATAATATGATTGAACAATGTAATCACGTTTATTAGTTCAAGCATGATTGTATAATATAGCCATGCGTACTAACTTAGTATTAACCACGTGAACATGATTGGGTAGAGATAGGGGTGAGCGAAATATAACCCAGTGAAGGCATACCATTATTTGTACGTACAATCAATTGGAAGCATGTTATCTGTAAGAATAGCATAAAACCTTTGTTGTGGCAATGAAGATTTGAGTTGAATGCCATTTTTGGATATGTACATCTCCCTCACATGTATTAGTTAACATTTAAACAAAGAAACCTGATTCTTGTCTGCTCTAAGAGGAAATAATGGATTAAACTAACTCTTTCAATATCATTTTGAGCACATTTTCAACAGTTGAAATTAAGACCAAACAACTATACAATTAGAGAGGGGATCGAAGATCGGGAAAGATCTGCTTTAGCTCTTGTCGAACAGTTTTAAATGTGAATGAGGATACACCTAAGGTCAGGGAGGTCAAGAAGGGTGAACTGTATTTTTTCAATTTGTTTCCTTTCTCGTTTGTATGTTCAATGATGCAAACACACATAAACAGATGTCTAAGTGAAACCATTATGTTGGACTATTGTTTCATTTGACCTTCTGTGTGACATTTGCACCAACATACTTCTCCCAGGCTATTTTCCATTGTTGTCTGTGTGACATCAGCAAAACTCATCCTGCTCCCTTTCACTTTCGTCGACTCATGAATGGTCATGGGAAACAGAGCTTTACAGTTTCAGATGATATGAAGCATTGTTTTGTCAGTGTGTGCGTGACTTGCAATCATGTTCATACCCAATGACTGCTGCCTTGGGCAACTTATTATTTTGCGACTTGTGTTAACAAAGGAAAAAGAAGCCCAAAATTCTAGCAAATTAGCCTTTCTGTATCCCTTTACATTGAGTTATCAATTAACATGGATATTTAGAAAGATCTAATGCTTTTACAACAGGATACCATTCTGTAACTCAGACAATCCCTTTTTTTGTGTGGTACAAGGAATTTTATTTAACATCTTCTTTTGGTGCCAAAGAATCTTTCGACAAAATCTATTCTTGATTATTCTCCAGAATCTCTTACAAAGAGCTTTTGATAGTATTAACAATGGAAAATAATGATATAATTAGACAGACAACCACAGAAAATGATTAATTCTAAATAACAAAAATGAGTGACAGAGCTACTGAATAGTTTGTACATACATAGTCAGATGCCACGGGGACAAGTAAAGTTAGAAAGTCAGAATAATATTAGAGCCAATGTGAGGAGAAGGGGAAAAGAGGTAGAAAAGGGAGGAAGAGAGAAAGTGAGAGAAGGAATGGAAATGAAAGAAAGGGAGAGAAATAAGGACTATCACAGGGAAGGATGCAGGGATGGAAATAAAAAGACAGCAAAGAGAAGGAGGAGGTTAATGAACACATTTAATAGACAGAATCACTGGAATTTTGTTTTTTAAATTCTTCTGAGTGTCATATTACTTGCTTTCAAAAGTGCATCAATCCTTCAATAAACATATGTTTTTAAACAAATTATTTTTCCATTATAGTCAGCAATCAACAATGAAGAAAAATCAAGAGGTACAGTCTTTACAATGCAGTTAGAAATTAATTGGTGTGCTTATCTGCCCTGGTCTGACTAGGACAGCCCACTCTCCTGTGCCCGGCAAAACAGTGGCAATCCTCAGCCTGAGAACATCACTGCAACTGCCATTCTTCCTGTGCTGTTGGCAATTGAGAGGATCCGGGCTCTGATTGACCAGAAGTTCTCAAGCACAGAATTTCCAACTTCTGGGGCTTTGATCACACAGGAGGTCCAATACTGGGCAGCTAATTTCACAGAAGCAACACGAGGTTCCCATTGATTCTCTAACTGCAGTGAAGGACCCCTGTCACGAGATTTAATTTCTGGACAGTGTTTCACAACAGACCTGTGCTACCATCTGGAACCTCTTTGAAAAACTCCTGCTTCCCTGTGACCACGTGGGGATGCATTGCCAATGTCTGCCCCGAGCAACTCCTGCCCCGAGGGACTATGGCTTAGCGGTAAGCACTGTTGCCTCACAGTGCCAGGAACCTGGGTTTGATTCCTGCCTTGAGCGACTGTGAGGAGTTTGCACATTCTCCCCTTGTTTGCGTGGGTTTCTTCTGGGTGCCCCAATTTCTTCCCACAGTCCCAAGATGTGCAGGTCAGGTGAACTGGCCATGCTAAATTGCTCATAGTGTTAGGTACATTAGTCAGGGGTAAATATAGGGTAGGGGAATGGGTCTGGGTGGTTTACTCTTCAGAGGGTCGGTGTGGACTTGTTGGGCCAAAAGGTCTGTTTCTACACTGTAGGGAAACAATCATTAGCAGGGATTATAGAATTATAGAATCCCAACAGTCAGAAAGTGTAGTTTGACCCATCGAGTCTGTACTGACCCTCCAAAGAGCATCCCACCCTATTTCTGTAACCCCTCATTTAGCACGGCCAATCCACATCACCTGCACATCTTTGGACTGTGACAGGAAACTGGAGCACCCGGAGGAAACCCCTCTAACACAGGGAGAACATGCAAACACCATACAGACAGTTGCCCGAGGCTGGAATTGAATCCAGGTCCTTGGCCCTGTGAGGTAGCAGTGCTAACCACTGAGCCACCATGCTGCCCAAAATGTCCAGACAAAGAGCAACTCTGTATAATGGCAAGTATTCCCTGGCCTCTTTCTGTTCAGTTCTGATGGAGGGTTAAATGTTGCCTGAGTTGATGCTGACATAAATCTTTCACCAGAATGATCAGAGGCCGGAACAAGACCCAAAATGCACATTTCAAATCTTCTCCGTCTTCCTGGTTCTGAAGCCACCACCACTATGCAACTTGAAATTCTGAGCTTTGAGTCCCAAGAAATGGGTCTGAAGAATATTGAGGGTCTCTCCTGTGCATTGTTAGTAAACTGAAATTGAAATTGTCCACAGGGAAGAGATGGGAATACGAGTTGTTCCACATTGTTCTGAGCTCTAACAGCTTTCTCTTAACATGGCATCACCTGGTAAGGTCATTGTAAATTCTCTTGCCATGTGAGAAATTGAAGAAAATGAAACTAACAGTCAACTCAACCTTCTTTCTCTGTGCTTGGCTCCTGCCTTTCATTTTGGTCTCCTTGCCTTGGTCCTTATTGATCTGAATCAGTTTGACCATGTGGATGATCCAAGCTTGCTGTGGAACATTCTAAAACTCTTCAAATTTGTTGCTTCTTGATGTTACCCACGTATCATATTCTCTGCAGGCAGTTCAATTTTAAATCACACTGAGTCTTAGACTAAAAGCCCTTGGTGCCCACAATGACCACTGAAAATGGGAAAGGATCAGAGTCGGGTCACAATAACAGCAGTAGCTCAGCCTCAACAAATTTCCAATGAAAATTCTGCTTTGTAGGAAGGTCAAGACCAAACAGCCAAACAAACTGAAAAGGAACTCACAAAATACATCAGGTGGTTGTGGAATACAAGATCATACGACACAGAATTTATAGCAAAAGGTTACAGTGTGATGTCACTGAAATTATATATTATATCATTTCATTTCAATGATAATCATACCATTTCAATGGCATCACACTGTAAACTTTTGCTATAAATTCTGTGCCATATGATCTTGTACTCGACAACCACCTGATGAAGGAGCAGTGCTCTGAAAGCTAGTGCTTCCAAATAAACCTGTTGGACTATAACCTGGTGTTGTGTGATTTTTAATTTTGGTAAAAACAATGACTGCAGATGCTGGAAACCAGATTCTGGATCAGTGGTGCTGGAAGAGCACAGCAATTCAGGCAGCATCCAACGAGCAGTGAAATCGACGTTTCGGGCAAAAGCCCTTCATCAGGAATAAAGGCAGACAGCCTGAAGCGTGGAGAGATAAGCTAGGGGAGGGTGGGGGTGGGGAGAGAGTAGCATAGAGTACAATGGGTGAGTGGGGGAGGAGATGAAGGTGATAGGTCAGGGAGGAGAGGGTGGAGTGGATAGGTGGAAAAGGAGCTAGGCAGGTCGGACAAGTCCGGACAAGTCATGGGGACAGTGCGGAGCTGGAAGTTTGAAACTAGGATGAGGTGGGGAAAGGGGAAATGAGGAAGCTGTTGAAGTCCACATTGATGCCCTGGGGTTGAAGTGTTCCGAGGCGGAAGATGAGGCGTTTTTAATTTTGTCCACCCCAGTCCAACACCAGCATCTCCAAAACACAAAATACATATTACTTTCTTGGAACAAAAGAAACATTTAACTGATTTTGTGGCATTTCATCCCAACTATGATTTCTGTCTTATATCCATAGACATGAAGTCAGACATGGAATGGGGCAGGGTGACACGGACACACAAGATGGTTGCTGAACCATAAGTTGGCCACTTGACACACAAGATGGCCACCGGACCACAATATGGAGAGAGACAACAGAGCAAACACAGAAACTATTTGGGGCCACCAGAATACCAGCACAATGCACTCACAACCCAGTTGATTAGTTTAAGGCAGGTGGGAGAGACAATACACATGAGTAGCATATACTGCCCGCCGAAGTGTCTGGATCCAGCCTACAGCTTTTATAGAAATGGTAGAAACATCTTTTATAAAAGGTATACCGATTGTAATGTCTATCTTGCTACTGAGTTAAAATAAAATTAAGTGCATGTCTACAGAGAATAAGTATTTAACCGAATTAACTGTTGTCAGGGCCTGCTGCTTGTGTTGAAACAGCCAGAGGACAAGGTAGTGCCTGTCTCAAAAATCCTGCCCTAAACCTGCTGTTAAGAGGGGTAGCCCCCTCCCTCCCCACACGAAGGTTGGGATTTGAAGTGGGAATTGAGGCGCCAAGGGCACTAGGAGCTGTGAAGCACAAGTGGCAAAGTCGGGTAACATTGGACTCTGTAGGGGCGAACAACACAGAGTCCAGTTAGAGTTTAAGTTAAAAGTTGGGTGTTGTTTGTACTTGTAATTTACAATGTGGTGAGGAAGGGGAGCTGATCACTCTGACCAAGAGCCAAACCTCAATGGAGCGCACGTTACCAAGGTGGGGAGCGTGGACACTGTGAGTAGCTGTGACACCCTGTCAGTCCGTAGTAGAACGTCAGAGCTTGAATCGTGGCAGTGGCCAGGAGGGTAAAGGGTCACACCGCTAGAAAGCACACCGAGCTAGTGGTAAGTTTTTGGGCCTATCAGGAGGTGATGGAAAGATAAAGCACACCCTATTGAGCCAGCATTCCCAGTCGACCGGTAGGAATCGACTAATAGTGGTGGCCGGGAGGGTAGAGAAGTCCCACGGGTAGTGAGCATACCTTGCTAGGAGACTGTTAAGTCTGTACGGACAGTGCTAGGACAGCATATTGGCTGGGGGTAGAGAAGTCCCCAATGGTTAGGAACACTTTACTGGTGGTATCTGGAGGTACACAATCTGCTTAATGGCAGATCAAAGTTTTAAGATGGGATACTGCAAGTTCCCTTATCGAGAAATGCAAGGCAGACAGACAAGGGCTGACAGAGAAAATGAAGAAAAGTGGTTGGGATCCATCCCACACTTTAGCACAACAGAGAGAGTGGATAGATAAACAAAAATGAAATAAAACTAAAAAAGATAGGGGTAATGTTAGTGTACTAATTACAAGTGGATGCCTTCACTAGCAGGTGGAGAAAAGACCAAGAACGAATTGAGGAGCTGGAGGGCAGGATAAAGGAGCTAGAACAAAGATTAGAAAAAGTTCAGAAAGAAAGGGAGATTGACTCTCTCCCCTCCTATGAAACCATCCGGCAGGGACAACTGCTCCCTCTGTTGGATGAACCATGCAAGAGTATAACTTAGCGCCTGTTACCAGAGGAGGAACAGACTCTCAGCCCAAAGCAAATTATAAACCCTTCAACTCAGGGAAGAGGCAACAAAATGTAGCCTGCCTGGGCAAATTACAGCCCCAGAGCGCAAACACCAGGTGCTGGGAAGAGCTGGATAGTGTATGGATGGGGCACCAACTACACCTGAATGACAAACACCAGCTGGTCTGGGCAGCTTGCCCAGCGGACATCTGGAGACAGGTAGCTGGCGGACCCGATGCCACAGCAGCCCGAGACTATAGGGAGGATGGTGGACACATGTCGTTGCCCTTACAGCTTAAATAGATGCCCAATAGGCTCTGTTCACTAATTATAAAGAAGAAAACCAGAGGGTTCTAGGAAATGCTCCCACGAACTGGAGCAAGATCACGACCACTCAGTAACTTAAAGTAGAAGGAGCCTCCGAATATGGGGAATGATTATTTAGGGTCTATCAGGAATGCTCAGGGCAAGCAAACCCAGATCGGGGGAACAGGGCATTCATCCAAGCTTTAAAAAATCAACTCTCTAGCGTCTGCCAAGAATTCCTGACAATGGGAGTAATAATGCCCAGGATTATGATGATCTAGTTGAATGGGCTACCAGGGTGCAGGAGGCAGAAGCTCCTGCGATAAAGGCAAGACCTGACAAAACAGCTGACTGGAATGGACACAGGAGTCGACTAAAACTATCCTGCCACAACTGTGGCCGACAGGGCCACTTTGCGAGAGAACGTAGGGCCCCCATGAGCAGGGAACAATGTAAAATACTGCAGCCACTGCAACAGAATAGGACACATGGAAGCAGCGTGCTGGGAAAAGCATCCCCAAACACCACCTGGAACAATGCGGAACCACTGCAGTCCCGAGGTCAGCAGAGCTGACAACCAGCTGCTCCCATTCATGAGGGTAAAGGAGAGGGGAGAACCTACGTACCCGCAGTAATAGGAGGGAGGAAATGTGAGATGCTAGTAGACACACAAGCGGCCGTATCTATCACAAACTTACTCTTACCCCACACAAACAAAATGATTCATTTAGCTGGGTAGGAGGGGATAAAACATCAGCTTCCTAAGTGAAACTACCCTTGTAGAAATAAACAATATATATATCCCCATGAAATTCTATGTGTGCAAAAATAACGAGGGCACCATAATGGGCAATGATCTCATGAGAGAATATAATGTTCTAATCGATTGTGCAAAAGGGAAATTGATTTGGCCCAGACAGCACGCTCGAAATACCAAGATTGGGAAAATTATAAGTCGCTTTGAAGCTATTAAAGTGGTTACAGTCGCTAGTAGGGACTGAACCTCGAAAAGGGGGTTTCGGAGCCATCGGCACTTCCGTCTCCAGAGCATGGGCAGAAGCAAAGTTAGATACAGGTCTAGTTAACATAGACTGGACAAAGGTTCCCAGACCGGAGCCTAAGCCCCACCGGCAATACCCAATAAAACCCGAAGCAGAACAAGCAGTTGCGGAGATAGTGCAAGGACAAGTGAGACAGGGAATCCTGAAAGAAACCACGAATACGACTAATTCCCCAATGTGACCAGTAATGAAGCCTGATGGGATTATACAGGACGAAATAAGGTCACCCCCAAATTGCACCCCATTGTAGCAGACCTCTCTAGCACTTTAAACAGCTTGGCCCCCAAACACAAGATTTTTACTCTTTCAGACATAGCCAATGGGTTCTGGTTTATTCCGTTACACCCTGAGTGCCAGAAGAAATTTGCTTTTACAGTAAGGGGCAGACAGTACACATGGACTTGCCTGCCACAAGGGTTCCACAACAGCCCCACTATTTTTCATAGGGTGATGAGTGACATCTTAAATAGAGTACATTTACCAGAGGGTGGCACTGCCCTTCAATATGTAAGTGATATCCTAATTGCCTCAGAGTCCAAATCAGGACACCAGGAAGCTTTATGTCTAGTATTACAGGAATTGGCAACCACAGGGTTAAAAGGCACAAATTGGCAAAACATAAGTCTTTTACCTGGGACACCTTATATCCCAGGGACTCAAAGAAATACCCAATGACCGCAACAAGGCAATCCAACAGATGCCACGACCTGCCACTGTCAGGGGAGTCAGAAAAGTCCATGACTACATAGTGGCATGGGGTAGAAGAGGGTTCACCACTGCGGGGGGATCCCCTATCAAACACCAATTAAGAATTCAGGCACTATTGCGTGCCAGTGAATAGGCAAAAGAGTCTGCAGCAATAAAAACAAAAGCCCAACAAAAGGAGCTAGCAAAAGAGAGCCCAGGTTGGCTTAAATTCAAAGGAAACCAGGCAGCAGACCAAGCAGCTCAGAAAGCCCTAGAACAAGAAGACATTAACGAGACTGCAATAGCCATTATTGAATTAGCAAAAGGCGCTATCCAAATTCAGCAGCTACAGGAAGACACCCCGCAGGAAGACAGAGAGCAATGGAGACTGCAGGGGGTATTCAAAGGGGAGGATGGTATCTGGAGGTGAGCAGACAAGGTGGTAGCATCAGCGTGTATACAGAACACATTGCTTGAGCTGCACCATGGGCTCTCCCACACAGGTGGAGAGGCCATGATAACAAGCCTAGGGAGAGAGTGGTGGTGGAAGGGAATGGGAAGAGACGTGGCCAAGTACTGCTGCAGATGCATGGTTTGTGCACAACATAGGGAGACCCATAAAAGTTAGGATGGGGCACCAGCCCAGACTTGGGGGACCCTGGGAACACCTTCATATAGATTTTACAAGACCACTACCACCCTCCTCTGGGAAAATGTACTGCCTGGTCATTGTAGACCAATTCACCCGGTGGGTAGAAGCATTCCAAACCAAAAGCTACACTGTGACCACTGTAGTTAGAATATTAGTGGAGGAGGTAATCCCGAGGTGGTGGGGTACCCTCTGGATCAACTCCAACCAAGGGACACATTTTAAAGTCAAGGTCATGAAGACTGTCTGCCAATTACTTGGCATTGGACAAAACTTTCACATTTCTTATCACCCTCTGATGATCCCAGGGATGGTAGAGAGAATGAAAAGAACGCTCAAAAATACTTTAGCTAAGGCTATGCAAACCTCAGGCAGAACATGGGCTGAGGTGTTGCCGACCATACTAATAAAATTAAGATTCGGAGATGCTGGTGTTGGACTGGGGTGTACAAAGTTAAAAATCACACAACACCAGGTTATAGTCCAACAGGTTTAATTGGAAGCACACTAGTTTTCGGAGCAATCACCTGATGAAGGAGCGTCGCTCCGAAAGCTAGTGTGCTTCCAATTGAACCTGTTGGACTATAACCTGGTGTTGTGTGATTTTTAACAATGAAATTAAGAGCCACTTCAAATCAGGCAACTGAGCATACACCATATGAATTAATGACCAGGCAAGCAATGCAATTGCCAGAGACAGTAATCACAGGTGACACCGATATGGGTCCACTAAAGGACAGAATTCAGTGATATGTGATAGAATTGAGTTCCCAATTGAAAGGGATGTGGAAATCTGTAATTGATAAACAGGACAAAAAGAACAGAGCAGGGGAACTCAAAACCTTCTCTGAGGTCCCAGCAGCAGGAAGCTGTGTCCTGGTGCGAGCATTACCTTACAAACCAGGCTTTACCCCAAAATAGAATGGGCCATACGACATGGTAATAGATCAGGACACCTGTGCCTGCCTGGACATTAAAGGGAAAGGCACATGGAAGCACTGGACCCAACTAAAACCGTTTAAAAACTCCTGTGCCCAAACTAATGTCATTGACCATTCCCCAGGTGCAGACAGGAACGGCGGACAAGACAGTCATCCCGGGAGGAATACCGAAAACACAACAGAACAAACCACACAGAAGCACAACTGCCCCTCCTGACGAAAATAAAGACTTTGACTGATAACTTAATGTAAACTGCAAAATGTATATACTGTATGTATTTTACTGTGTTTAAGTGTTGCAACTGTCAGGAGCATGAGAGGATTTGAAGATAACCTCTTCCACAAAACCCACCTAAGTTTGCATGGGAACCGAACTGTCTGCCACCCACTGGCATGATCAGTAGAATCCCTATTTGTGGCCACCCCAGGGTTACGCCTCGCAACCTGTATACAGTGGACACCTCGAGAGCACCATGTAAGGGGCAGATAGGGAAATACAAATGAGGACTCCAGGGTAGATGTGTGCAGCTGGGCAGGACCATCAGCCCATGGGACCAGGTCCCCCAGCCAAGGGAAGGGAAGAGCCATTTAAAACCCGGTAATTGCCCACTCTGTTTCACAGGGCAGAAATGGGGATGCGTTTATGCCCTGGTTCCCAAATAAAAACACATGCATCCAGACATGTGTTTTTATCAGCACTTATCAGCACTGCACCGGGGGACAGTTTACCTGCACCTGCAGCGAGCAGGCATACTTGAATGTGACCGCAGCCTGACAATTCATATGTGGTCAGTGCAATGGCACCCATGTGAGCTCTACCACATGGACATACCCGTTCGATACTTACCAGCTTAGGGGGACAACCCAGGGGATCAGTGATGACATAGATGGACAGACAGACAGAAGTATGACTCAATGACAGGACAATGTATGTTACTGAGTGGCGAAGGGATTTGTTTTTCTATTTAAGGGGACTTAAGTGACAGATGCACCAGACCTCCCAAACCTGTTTGCAGTAGGGACAATTGCACCCCTTACTGTACCATGGCCCAGCGGGGGACATGTTCGGAGAAGGATAGTGACCTGCTCCATCAGTTAGAAGGTCTGTGCTGACTGGCAGGACGCCACCACTTTGGAGTCATCACTGGGATATGGATTCTTGGGATCTCTATCTTTGGAGGGCACAGCAGGGGTCGTCAGCGCTAAAAACCGAAATTACCTTGTATGTGACCTGACTATCCTAGGCAATAGTACCTAAAAAGCTATGAAAGCAATTAACACAGAGCTGGCTGAACGCAGACTCTACACACAGCAGACATGTTACACGGTGGATTATCAATTAGTACGGCAAGGGGGAGTTTGTACAATTATTGGTGACAATTGTATTATCCATATTATTGATGCCCCGTATAATGTTACAGAAGCCATCAAGAATATCCTAGACCAGCTAGACAGTTTTCGACAGGGAGCCACAATTACAGACAGCTGGTTAACTTGGTTGTTAGGTAAATCTTGGGGACTCTATCTGGCACACCGGATAATTCTCCTCATTGCACTCATGCTAGTATTCTATGTGGGCCTCGGGTGTTTCAAGCTCTGCTGTAAGGTGCTGCTGATGAGAACTGTATCAGTAGCGAGTGTCGCCACGGAAGAGCCCCCAACAAAACTGGCACTCCATGATACCCCTCGGCATGAGGAGCTCCTCGAGATGACCTACCTCTGCATGTAAGTTGGGTGGTCTGCGGGAGATCTCCGAAGTTGCCTGTGTTTAAGTGTCATTACTTAAGGGGTGAGTGAAGTGGGAGATGGAATGTGGCAGGGTGACACTAGGCACACGGACACACAAGATGGCCGCTGAACCATAACTTGGCCACTTGACACACAAGATGGCCACTGGACCACAATATGGAGAGCACAATATAGCAGAGCAAACACAGATACTATCTAGGGCCACCAGAATGCCAGCACAATACACTCACAACCCAGTTGATTAGTTTAAGGCAGGTGGGGGAGAGAATACACATTATTGGCGTATTCTGCCTTCGGAATTTCTGGGTCCAGCCAAAACTTTGATAGAAATGCTAACAGTTTGATACAGATTCAATATGGAGTGCTAATAGCCATGGCTACAGTAATCATCCTTCTCAGGAAGAGCGATTAGCACCCAATACTACAGCAATGGACTTCCGCACAGACATTGAAACTGACAATGTCTGCACTGATACTGACAATGACCGCACTGAAATTAACAAAGGCTGCGCTGGAACTGACAATGACTGCATCAAAACTATCAATGATTCTGCAATGTTTACAACAAACAAACTATGTTATAGAAACAATAACCTCATCACTGACCTATTATATCACAAAATATATAAAAATATCTTAACATGTGCTCCGGGTTGAGAGAAGACTCGCAGCTGACCACTATGCTGTTGGTGTCCTTCTCTCCCTGGAGCTCCAGTATTTGCTTGTACAATAAACTCTGTTGTTGAACTCTGACTCTAGCTCCAAGGCTGGTGATTTTCCCCACAACATACACAGTTATAACATCAGTTCCAGCTGGGAGGTTTTCAATAACACATGATTATGACATTGATGTATATATTACCTATAAGCAATGCAGCTATTTTGTTTCACAGAACCATGCATGCCAAGACAGCATTATAGCAAATTGTGGAAACTTGCAATTGAGCTGTTAATATCTCAAACAGAACAAATGATGCTTGCATTTGGCTTGATGTCATTCATCTGAATTCTCAGAAAAGCGCTCTCCTTAAACAGAAAAACTTCTGTGTTCAGGTGCTGACAGATGTCTTGTTTGAAACAATGAGCTAAATGTAGGCTGGAATATTTAGTGAGGGAAGAGGAGCAAAAGTAAATGGGGCGATAACGAAAATGAAAGTAGCGAAGACGTAGCTGGAGTTTGTGTGTGGTTATTTTTTCTGGAACTTAAAAGAGGGTGATAAACACAGGGCTTGGAGAAACGAGATCATGGTGGGAGATTGGGAAATGCTTCCGAAATTCTACATACAGCCTCTGAGAAAGTTTCAAAGATGGGTCACTTGGCTAAAGAACAGAGCTTCCTCATCAATCTCAATTTGATAGATGGCAAAATGGTGCACAAGATCAGTCGGGCAGGAGTTGTTTTTTTTTTGCCATTTCAGTGTATCTTTCTCAGCGTTTCTGTCACATGGTAGCAAGCGTGGGCTTCTCTGTGTATCGTAATTACTGGACCTCAGGACAGGTTTGGAAGTTGGTCGCAGAACATTAGAAAATCTCCTGAGTAAGTTTAGCAGAAGGACGAAGCATTCAAGGCAGGCCAAGATAACAATTTTTAACATTTCTCATCTCCTCCAATTTACCCTTCTGAGAATCTGTGGTCCAATTAGAATTTGTCCTTGAATGCAGGAAAACGTGCCTGAAGCAGTGTCCAGTGTATCTAAAAATGCATTGCCAACCTGGTAAAGCTACAACACAAGACTGCATGCAGATGACAGACAGAACTAAGCAATTTTACAGCCAATTCATCGGATCAAAGACCTGTAGACCTGTTCCATTGAGCTATGTATGTTAGTGGACAGCTAAACCAATAACTAAAGAAGGAAGTTTCACAAATATCCTCAGCTTCAGTGATGCTGGGCACGATAGTGTGAAAGAAAAGGTTGAAGCATTTACAACCATCTTTAATAGAAGTGTTGAGTGGGTGAGAAATGTTGGCCTCCTCCTAAGATCCCCAGCATTTCAGCTGCCAGTCTTCAACCAATTCAATCTGGAGTTAGCCACTGTACTAAATTGGACCAACTATACAAATACTGTAGCTGCAAGAGAGGAACAGAGACTGGGAAGCCTGCATTAAGTATCTCACGTCCTGACTGCAAAACGCCCAGCTGCCATCTGTAAGGAACAAGTCAGGGGTGTGGTGAAATGCTCTTCATTTGCACGGATGGCTGAGATTCCAATGTGTTTGAGAAGCTGAACACCATCCACCATAAAGATATCTGCTTAATTGTTCTGCCACCTTCCATCTTCATGACAGCTACTGCCTCCTACAGCAGCAAAGAGTGACAAATACTGCTCCAAACAATAAACCATCCTGACTTGGAACTATTTTTCTGTTCCCTCACAGTCATGGGGTCAAAGTCCTGGAACTCCATTCTTTATCACCAATGATTTTCATCTATTAAGGGGGGGAATGACAGGAGGGAGTACTGACTTTCCTTTGAGCAGGCTCCACGTCAGGAGTGTTTGAGTTTGGCCTTTTAGTTCTCATACTTTGAGAAGCTGAGATTGATTGGTGAGTTGTGGACCACTTGAGGATGAGCTGATTTGATCCTTATCTGACCGAGTCCTTACTCGGAGCAGGTGATGCTCGTCTCTTGCCGTTTTCCAGTAACTTTTACTTTGCTTAGTTATGAAAACAAACAGAAAATAAAACGTGAAGTGAAGATTTTTTTTGCATCATAGCTCCATCATTCCACTTCAGAAATTTGGTTTTACATTCACATCTTCGTAAAGAAGAGTTTTCAAGATTTTAAAGTGCTGGATCAGAGGCGAACAGTGCCATTGCTGCGCAACCATGAGCAGAAGTGACAAGTAGCAAAACATATCAGTTTAAGAGGTGTTTGTGTCTTTGCTGTCAGGAAAGTGGCCATTTATTGTATTCTGGCGAAAATTCTAAGCAGAAGAAATGTGTGCCTGTCTTGTCATTTAATTATACAGGTACACAATCCTTTATCCAAAATTTCAAAACCGAAAAGCTCAGAAATCTGAAATTTTTCGTGGATCGTGGTGCGTCATTTTGGCGTGCGAATGGTTGACTTAACTCCACACCCACTTGACCCACGTCCCTCAGGTGTGATGTGGTCCAGCACTGGCTGGCATCAATTGTGTCTCAGCGCTCGTACTATTCACACGTGCTTCTGCTGTTAGGTAATTGCTTTTTCACTGTGAAAATGTCATTTATTCCGAAATCTGAAAAATTCCGAATTCCAAAAGACAACTGGCCCCAAGGATTTCAGATAAAGAATTGTGTACCTGTATTCGGTAGCGGGTTTCACATCACAGAAAGCGGTTCCTCGAAGGATTACTGAGTAACAATACTCGAGTCACCAGTACTGTTTGTTTCTTAGATGCAAACATTTATAACTTTTCCAGTCAACATGCAAAATTCACTTTCTGTCATAAGTAAATATTGCTTTTGGTAATTGTCCTTTATAGAACTGCAAACTCAACATCTAACTAGACAAAACAGAGTACCAACACACTTTAGTCATTTGAAACATAAAAGAAACAAGGAAATGAAGTGAACTGGGCAGTAAATCTGAACAACATATTGAGGAAAAATGAAATACTTTAAAACCATAGATTTGGAAGTGCAGGATTTTTAAAAATTGCAAATGGCTGATCGGAGCATAATAGACAAAAAAATACTTTGTGTTTAACAAGTTCTTGAATTTAATTGCAGGGGAATTTGTACAAGGTTTTAGCCTGCAGTAACTGCAGTGAACATACATTCCATAGAGTGACACCATACATAATTCAAGAAAGGTTAGTTGCAGCCTGACAAAAGTGTAGGTGGAGATGATACTGTAGCTGATGCTTTCACTTTTGCTGAAGGTGAGCAAACTACATGAGAAATCAATTAATCTTATGTGACTGACCTTCAGGAAATGTAGCATACATAGCTGCCTAGGACTTTTGCCTGAAAATGAAAAATGTAACCCACATTTTCAGGCACTGATTTCAGATAGTAATTGGGATAATAATTTAGAAATTCCTGAAGCAAGAATTTTGTGCATGTTCTCCACTCCCCTGCTTCTGGTCTGTCTCATGCATGGATACGGAGGTTTACAACAGAGTTTAGCTTACGGCGACTGGGATAGTGCTGCAGCTAGATTACGTGGGTCTGAAACAACATGAGAGAATGTTGGAGAAACTCAGCAGGTCTGCCAGCACCTGTGGAGAGAAAAACAGAGTTAATACTTCAAGTCCATCATGTATTTTCTTCAGAATTACTCTTCTAGAGTCATAAAGATATACATCATGGAAGCAGACCCTTCAGTCCAACTCGTCCATGCCAACCAGATATCCTAAATTAATCTAGTCCTATTTTCCAGCTCTTGGTCCATATCCCTTTAAACCCTTTCTATTCATATATCCATCCAGATGTCTTTAGATGTTGTAATTGTACCAGCCGCCACCACTTCCTCTGACAGCTCATTCCATACACACACCACCCTCTGCATGAAAAAGTTGCCCCTTAGGTCCCTTTTAAGTCTTTCCCCTCTCATCTTAGGGGTAACTATTCAAATAAATAGCTTGGAGCCCTCCAATTCTAATTTGGAGTTGGGGACTTTTCCAGAGGGTTCCATATGTACTCTTATGATGTTATTCTCCTTCTTTCAGTATTGTACTCATTCAGGGAAACCTGATTTGCAATGGCTTCCATGATTATCACAAGACCCTTAGACACAGGAGCAGAAATTAGGCCAGTCAGCCCATGGAGTCTGGTCTGCCATTCAATCGTGGCTGATAGGTTTCTCACCCCATTCTTCTACTTTCTCTCAGTAACCTTTGATTCCCTTGATACTCAAGAACCTATTTATCTCAGTCTTAAATATACTCAATGATCTGGCCTCCATTGCCTTCTGGGGCAATGAATTGCATAGATTCACCACGCTCTGGCTGAAGAAGTTTCTCCTTATCTCCGTTCTAAAAGGTCTTCCCTTTACTCTAAAGCTGTGCCCTCGGGTCCTAGTCTCTCCTGCCAATAGAAGAATCTTCCCAAATTCCATTCTGTCCAGGCCATTCAGTATTCTGTGTGTTTCAATTAGATCTCCCCCTCATCCTTCTAATCTTCATCAAGTATAAACCCAGAGTCCTCAAATCCTTTCCAATTTCCCTATAACTTATTGTTCCTCTTCCTCTGCCTGTTCTTCTCCTGCATTAGGCTGTTGAATGCAGCATTGGAAAACTGACAGCCCACTGTCTACCATTCTACACTATCCTCACTTTTCTGTAAACCATACACAACTTTTCCAATGCATCATACTGTTGATTTCTGACGGAATCCATTCCCCTTTTAAGTTGCACAATCTAGCTTTCCACAGTATCCAAAAATCAAGGGTCAAGGAGATCTGATCTGTTCAGAAGTGTAGCCACCTAATTTTCATTACCAATATTTGTAAGCTCACTACTCTGTTGAAGAACAGGAATCCTCAGCTTCTCCAGTGACCCAGTGTGCTGGTGTGTATGCCCTTGATGGCAGATTTGCAATCTGATCCCTTGCTGATCCACTGGGACTCATTCAGACAGGGGAGCACAGTTCCCCTCCATCAGCATTTGCAGGGAAGAGGCCGAGTTTCAAGGGGAAAACTGCCCTTTATGTTTCCTTCCTCTGTTCTGATATCTGCTGATTCCTCCATTTTGTTTCAAAAGAATGATAAAAGCACTGCAGTGGTGCTAGATTGCAGCCACACATGTGACAAATGATATGCACCCATCTGCAACAACAGAGAGCACACCACAATGTGAAACTACACAGCTGAGTCATGATAATTGCATAAAGACTAGATCTGGACATTATGTTGGAGATCCACCAAAGCATTATCTTATTGCATCGAGATAATATATTCACATGCATGCTTGTACATGTTTAACAGAAAAGAAAAAAATGATGGATTATTGCAGTGATTTCAGACCAGACAGACTGTGTACCTTTAAGAAATCTTTAGGTGACATCAGGACATGTGACATTCCAGCATAAAAATACCCACTTTATCTTCACTGATAGTCAGTACCAGTAACACTTGTGGTTGTATTAGTGCAAACAGTATCTGCCTATTTGCAGTCTCTGCATCTTTGGTTTTTTTGTAATCAGTAAGTACAGAATCCAGATTATGTGCAAGTACAAAATATTATAGCAATGTAACTCGCTAGTAATGCTCATAAACGTCAAGACATCTGACTTAAAAAGAACCCAGTCTTTATGATACATGTTGTAAGGGCTGATATGTTGGGAAGCATTCAGGGTAGTAGGTGTGTACCCAAGAAACCACGTAGAGTACAGGTTAGCAGCAGTTACTTGGAAAGCATTGCACAAATTTGGCCCCTGCTGAGGTATGCAGCCTGTCAGCAAAACAATTCACATTGCATGCTAACAATCGTTTAAATGAGCAGACTGCATGGAGAGCATTTGCTACCTGCATTTCTTGGAAGGTGCTTGGATTAATTATGCTTAATGTCTCACATGCACCATCAATGATTTAGACTTTTGATTTCATAATTAACAAAACAGATGAACTATTTTATTGTTATGAACTATGATTAACATGGAGTTCATATATTATGTCACTGCTATTTGCAACTGCATGATAACTCTGTGGATATAAAATTCCGATGCGTCAAATGTGTTTCTTTTTCCTTGTTGGAAAAATTGTGCAAACACAATGAGAATCTTTTTGTATGTACTTATATAATATTTTTATGAACAAAATATAACTTTGTAACAATAACACTTGGTGATCCAGGCACAGCAGCTATGAAAAGAAGTGACATGTTAATCTATGACAGAAAGCTTTTCATTTGAAAGGGTTGGAGGGTTTGAGTGACAGGGAAAGGCAAAATAGACTGGGGCTGTTTTCCCTGCAGCGTCAGGGGCTGAGGGGTGACCTTACAGAAGTTTATAAAATTATGAGGGGCATAGATAGGGTAAATAGACCCTATCTTTTCCCTGGAGTGGGAGAATCCAGAACTGGCGGGCATAGGTTTAGGGTGAGAGGGGAAAAATTTAAAAGGGATCGAAGGAACAACTTTTTCACGCAGAGGGTGCTATGTTAATGGAATGAGCTGTCAGAGGAAGTGGTGGAGGCTGGTATTATTACATCTTTTAAAAGGCATCTGTTTGGGTAAATGAATAGGAAGGGTTTAGAGGGATGTGGGCCAAGTGCTGGCAAATGGGACTGGATTAGGTTAGGATATCTGGTTAGCATGGATGAGTTGTACCGAGGGATCGGTTTCCATATTGTACATCTTTATGACTCTATGACTATAAGTTAACAAGGAAAATGAAAGAAGACACGGAAAATATTAAAAATATTAATCTGAATATCCAATCTTGTCAAATAAAGTTATTGCATCATGTCAAGACCTTGCTTCAACGGTAATCAGTGGCCACTGTCACTGGATTGTGACTTTGTTTTAGACTGCATATATGAGCTGACTGTTTAATCTGAATGGATCAGGGTAAAAGAAAGTTTTAATATTAATTTTACTGGTATAGCAAAGGGTATTTGTTGGCCAGGACCATCCAATCTCTAGATTGATGAACCCTTGCAGAAGTCCAGACTCACTGAACTTTGTGGGAATTACCAGGGAAATTTGAATTTCCAATGGGTTATTTCCTGCCTTCTTGGAACCCTCCCTTAGAAAAGCCAGCCAGAAAAGTGGAGTATTGTTGAGGTGGAATAAAGCAGGAACAGATTGACAACCAGATAATGTTATTTCATCATGGAAGATCCAGGTGACTAAATCTTTGGCAACCACCTGTACTGAAAATTGAAGAGGAAACAAGCTTTACTTACATAGGACTGTCTCTCATTTAGATCAGGAAGGGATAATAATGGTATTGAGGAGAAATACTGCATTTTGGACTGGCTCAACCTCTGTATGAATGGCCCTTGACTGATTGCAAGAATAGCTAATGGATAAAAGATAACTGAATTAACTCCTCAAAATACCTCCAAAATGTAAAATTTGTGTATTAATTTTGTTTTAGTTGGTTCACTGGCTGTATATGTTGCTGTCTGGGCCAGCACTTGTCCTTGAAAAGGTGGTCTTCTTGAACCGCTGCAGTTCATATGCTATAGATAGACCCAATATGCCGTTTGGGAGGGATTTCCAGGATTTTGACCCAGCCACACGGAAAGAACAGTGGTATATTTCCAAATCCGAATGGTGAGTTTTGGGGAGCTTATAATGTTATTGCAATGCATCTGCTGCCCATGACCTTCTAGATGTAAGTGGCCGTGAATTTGGAAGATACTGCCTACGGAGTCTTGGTGAACTTCAGCAGTGTATCTGTAGATGGTACACACTGTTGCTGAGCATGGTAGTGGAGGGAATGGATGTAATGCCAATTAAGCAGGTTGCTTTTTTCACTGGCTGGTGTCAAGCTTCCCGAATGTGTTGGAGCTGCAGTCACTCAGGCAAGGAGAGCACTCCATAACACTCCTGATTTGCACCTTGTGGACAGGCTTTGGGGATTCAGGAGGTGAGTTATTCATTGCTGGATTGTTAACCTCTGACCTGCTCTTGCAACCACTCTAGTTGTATGGCTAGTCCAATTCATTTTCTGATTAGACAAATTGCACAGAAAGTTTCTGTAGAAATATATTAAACCAATATTCCATAGAATAAGTTCAACAAACATGCAAGGAATAGGGTGGAAGATAATTAGCCATTATATAGATAGTGGTAGTAAACATAATGAAGAGTAATAGTTTCTGAAAGGATGTGGCATTTTTGCTGACATTTTTGCGATATTAGGTACTTCTCTAACCATGTACTTATCTGCTCAAAGTACACAAGGATTACTGGAAGGTGCACTCTCTAATTGACTCATTGTGAATTAAAATGAGATACAAATTCTGATCAAATATGCAGCTAAATTTCTCACATGTACCTTCAATGGGCTCTCTACTAATGCACTTTGTTGACAAGTTATTTCTGTTTCATAAAATGAATAGAGACCTTGATCAGATAAGTTATTCAAAACTGTAGAAGTTGTAAAAGGAACAAACCAAAAACATTAAATAAATTATGATTTCACAGTATTTTGTTAAATGCAAAGTGGTCCATCACCATGGGGAATCAACCTATTAAATATAGAGGAGTAAAGAATATTCAGCAATAGTGTTTTCTGTGAGGCCGCGTGGTAAACGAGAAAGAAAGACATGTAGTTACATCAGCAATGCGTTTCTTAATATTTATATTTATGCTTCAAAAGCCTAAAACAGATGTAGGTGCTAGAATTTAAGTATGTCAGAAAGGTTTGACAGTATATTTTGACATGGGAAAATTACAAACAGCTGCTTGCCAAATTTGTTTAAATGCAGTGAAGGGAAATTCTGTTTTGAATTTCAAAACTATGTTTCAAACACTGCTGATCATTAAGCCAATTTCCTGTGTAGTGTTTCTGTGTTCAAATACATGTTTGGAAAATACATTAAAACCTTAGCCATTTTCAATCATATCAGTTGTTGTATTTCTTTGTACATCTTAAAAAAGATCTCCTATAATTGCAGCTTTTGCATGGATTGTCATTTTAACTAATGGTGCATGGGAGGTTAAATTTTCAACTACTTGCTACCCTTTTCTCATCTGATTAAAGTGGTAATTTAATGGTTACTAATTTACAAATGAGTGGAATAGTTCGTTTCAGTTTCTGTGTATTAAAATCCCTCATAATTTTTGAAAACCTGTATCAGAGCTTCTACTCTTCTCCATGAAATGTGGCCTGCTTTCTCCAGGTCTCCTTGTAATTATACACACTTATGATTGGCATGATATTAATAAATCTCTGCTGCATCCTTTGCATGAATTTAACATTTTACTCAAGTAAGCTAATCCAAACTAGATCCACATATCGTGTAATGAATTCAAAATAGTGAGGATGATGGGGATTTGAAATAAAAACGGTTCCTGGAAAAGGTCAACAGGTCTGGCTGCATCTGTGGAGAAGAAAGCAGTAGAGAGTTAGTCTTTTGAATTCAATTTTTTTTTGGAAATTAAAGAGCTGAAAAATTATGTTTTCTTTGCTATTCCCAACTTAGAACAAAGAGCAAGCGGAACAGATGGTAGAGGTGCTCACAGCAAAGTACAAGGGGAGGGCTAATGGCATTAAAGGAGAGATATAGATGTAACATGGGTGTTAATGATAAGTGTGAATAATAAAAAATGTGGAGAAAGTGAGGACTGCAGATGCTGGAGATCAGAGCTTAAAAATGTGTTGCTGGAAAAGCTCAGCAGGTCAGCCAGCATCAAAGGAACATGAGAATCGACGTTTCGGGCATAAGCTCTTCTCATTCCTGAAGAAGGGCTTATGCCCGAAACGTCGATTCTCCTGTTCCATAATAAAAAATGTGGCAGCTTTGTTAGAATAGTCTTCTTGACATTGGTGAGATCAAATACAGACACGGTGACAGATTTGAGGAACACCTCTGCTGTGACTGTAAGATTGACCTTGATCTTCCTTTTGCTTCTCATAAAAATGCACATGCTGATTTCTGTCCTAGGCCCCTGTGGCAGTTTTCCAATAAATCCCAACAAAAAAAAAACTTATATTTCACTTAATCACTTCATAGCATTAAGGACTTAACATTCAGTTCAATAACTTCACAGCAAACACACTTTTTTTCCATTTCCTTTGACCCCCCACCCCTCTGTAGATCATATTTCATAGACTAGATCATAGACTATTTTTCTACTGGTCATACCCATCATTAACACCTATTCTGCATCTACATTACTTCTTTATCACCACTAACACATGCTTTATCTTTCGCTCTGGGCACCTTTTGTTCCACTTGCTCCTTTTCCCTTTTTGTCAACAGCATAAAAATGACCATTTTATAGATTCCTTCAGTTCTAAAGAAAAGTCAATGAACTCAATACATTAACTCTGTTTTTTTCTTAATCTACAGACGCTGCCGAGCCTGCTGGATTTTTCCAGCACTTTGATTGGCAAAGGTTTAGTTTTAGTAACAGCACCAGGGCCTTCTGAGAGGCAGTGACTCCTCTCCCTCAGCTGGACTTAGGACTGGCCCCGGTGTAATTTTCAACATGGCTATTTGGTTAAGGAAATATGCAGTGTGTTGGCTGTGCAGGCAGCTGGCATATGCTGTAGATTTCAGTTAATATCATATGTGCCAAAAATCAAAATGTCCCCTTGCCCAGACAGATCCTGTGTGTCTGTATAAATAAGACATTGATACAGTAATACTGATAACTTAGGGCTCTGGCTGAAGCACCAACACACTAATTGGCAAAGCACGGCATGGTGAGACAAGGGATGGATGCTGCGAGCACGTACTTAAGCACTAAGTCAGTAAGCAAGTATAATCCATGAGCTGATTGCTTGTCCTTTCATGTAAAGTGTTCTTCACTATATTGCTCTATACTGTGTTATACTGTTGTATTTTTCACTATGCTACAACATCTTCTATTGTACTACAGTAGTCTTTCAGCATATTGCTCTATGCTTGATGTTATACTGCTGTACTCTTCACTATTCACTGCTCTATCCTCTATTATATGGTGGTACGCTACACTATACTGCTCTATCCTCTTCTATACTGCTGTACTCTTCACTACTGCTTGATCCTCAATTATATTGTTATACTGTTCACATTCTGCTTTATCCTGTGTTATACCATTATACTCTTCACTATATTGCGTTATCCTCTATTATACTGCTATAGCCTTCACTCTACTGTGCTATCCTGTGTTATACTTTTATCCTCTTGACTATACTGCTTCATCCTCTAATATACTGCTGTATACTTTGCTGGACTGCTTGATCCTGTCTTACACTATTGTACATTTCACTATACCACTACTATACTGCTGTACTTTTCACTATACTGTTCTATCCTCAATTTGATTACAGTATCCCTCACAGTACTGATGAAGGGCTTTTGCCCGAAATGTCGATTCTCCTGCTCCTCGGATGCTGCCTGACCTGCTGTGCCTTTCCAGCACCACACTTTTCTCCAGCATCTGCAGTCCCCACTTTCTCTCTCACAGTACTGCTCTATTCTGTGTTATACAGGGCTACTCTTCACTATACTGTTCTATACTCAATTACACTGCCGTACCCTTCACTATACTGCCCTAACTGCTATTATACTGCTGTACACATCACTGTACTGCTTCCTCCTTTATTATATAGCTGTAAGATATATTATACTGCTGTACTCTTCACAATACTGCTCAAATCTTTATTACATTGCTGTAACTATCACTTATAATGCTGTAACCTGCATTATACTATTGTAAGATTCACAAAACTGCTGTATCTTTTACTTTGCTGCTATCCTCTTCACCAGATGTTTTAATGTTGTCTTCTTCATCATACTGCTCCATCCTGTGTTATACTGCAGTCCTCTTCACTCTACTCTTGTATCCTGGTTTATGTTGCTGTACTGTTCACTATATCATTCTTTCCTCTTTTATTCTGCTTTACTCTTCACTATACTGGGTTCCAGTGGGTACTGAAGATGCTGGAGATTAGAGTCAAGATTAGAGTGGTCCTGGAAAAACACAGCAGGTCAGGCAGCATCCAAGGAGCAGGAAAATCAATGGTTTGGGCAAAAGCCCTTCATCAGGAAACACTTCACTATACTGCTTTATCCTCTACAATACAGCAGTCCATTTTGCTATAATTTTCTAACCTGGGTTGTTTTGCTGTGCTTTTCACCATACTGTTCTATCCTCTATTATACTGCTATATTCTTCACTTTTCTGCTCTATCCACTATTATTTTGCTGTTCAATTCACTACCATAGTCTATCCTGTGTTATTCTGTTGTACTTTTCACTATATTACTCTATCCTGTATACTATTGCTGTAGTCTTCACCATACTGCCCTATCCTCCTGATATTGCTGAGCTGTTTGCTATACATCCCCATCCTCTACTATATTGATGGGCTATTCATTAATCAGTACTATCCTCTATTATACTGCTGTAGGCTTCAATACACTACAGTATCCTGTATTATACTGCAGTACTCTTCAATATACTGGTCTATCCTCTATTAAATTGCTGCTGTCTTCTTCACAATACTCCTCTACCCTCTGTTATACAGCTGTATTTGTCACAATACCACTCCATCCTCTATCAGACTGCAATATACTTCATTATACTGCTCTAACCTGTTCTATATTGCTCTACTCTTCACCATACTACTCCATTCTTTTTAATATTGAAGAGCTGAATTCCAGAGGTGAGGTGAGAGTGACAACCCTTGACATCAAGGCTACATTTGACTGATTATGGCTTCAAGGAGCCCTGGCAAAACTGGAATCAATGGGTATCAGGGGGCAAACAAATCACTGGTTAGAGTCATACCTGGCACAACGGAAGATGGTTGTGGTTCTGGACAGCCAGTCATCTCAGCTCCAGGACATCTCCGCAGGAATCCCTCAGGGTAGTGTTCTAGGTACAACAATTTTCAGCTGCTTCATCAATGACCTTCCCTCTCAGAAGTGGAGATGTTCACCGATGATTGCACAGTGTTCCACACCATTCACAACTCCTCAGATACTGAAGCAGTCTGTGCTCAAATGCAACAAGATTTGGACAATATCCAAGCTTGGGCTGACAAGTGGCAAGTAACATTCGCACCACACAAATGCCAGACGATGACCATCACCGATAAGATACTCTCTAAAAACCACCCCTTGACATTCAACAGGATTACCATCACTGAATATCTCACTGTCAACATCCTTGGGGTTACCATTGACCAGAAACTCAACTGGACTCATCACACAAATACAGCGGCTACAAGAGGAGGTCAGAGACAAGGGATACTGCGGCGAGTAACTCGCCTCCTGACACCCCAAAGTGTATCCATCATCTACAAGGCACAAGTCAGGAGTGTGATGGAATACTCCCCACTTGCCTGGATGGGTGCAGCTCCAATAACCCTCAAGAAGCTTGACACCATTCAGGACAAAGCAACCTGTTTGATTGGCACCACATCTATAAACATTCAATCCCTCCACCACTGGCGCTCAGTAACAGCAGTGTGTACTGTCTATAAGATGCACTGCAGAAATTCACCAAAGTTCCTTAGTCAGCACCTTCCAAACTCATGACGACTTCTACCTGGAAGGACAAGGAGAGCAGGTACTTGGGAAGACCACCACCTGCAAGTTCCCCTCCAAGCCATTCACCACCCTGACTTGGAAATATACTGCTTTCCTTCACAGTCATTTGGACAAAATCCTGGAATTCCCTCCCCAATGTCATTGTGGGTCAACCCACAACAAGTGGACTGCAGTGATTCAAGAAGGCAGCTCACCACCACCTTCTCAAGAGCAAATAGGGACAGGGTATCAATGCTGGCCAGCCAGCGACACCCAAGTCCCACAAATTAATGAATAGAAATACTGCTGTCTGCTTCACTATACTGTTGCACACTGGACTATATTGTTGTACTCTTCACCATACTGCTCTCACCTGTGTTACACTGCTGTACATCTCATTACTCTGCTTAAACTTGCTTGACACTGCTGTTCTCTTCACTATTCTGCACTATCCTGTGTCATATTGCTGTACTCTTCACTATACTGCTCTAGACTGGGTTACATTGCTGTACTTTCCACTATATTACTTTATCCTCTACTATACGACAGTACAATTCACTGCTCTAACTTCAATTCTTTTGTTGAACTCTTCACTATACTGCGCTATCCTCTATTATACTGCAGTTCAATTCACTATACTGGTCTACCCTGTGTTATACTGTTGTACTTATCACTATATTACCCTATCCTCTATTATGCTGCTGTATGCTTCAACATACTGCTCCATCTTCCACTATATTGCTGTATGCTACATCGTATTGCTCTAAACTGTTTGTTTTGTACTGCTGAACTCTTCACTATAGTGCTCCATCCTCTATTCCATTGCTGTACTCTTCACCATAATGCTTTATCTTTATTATATTGCTGTACACTTCACTATACGCCCCCAAAATGTATTTTACTGCTGTATTAATCACGAGACTGTTCTGATGGCTATAAAAGTGCTTCCTCTGTTCTATCCAATTCTAATCTGCTGTATCTTTGCTATGCTGTTAGATCCTCTATTATACTGTTCTTTTCAGCATCTATTATACTGCTGTATACCTGACTATACCACTCTATCCTCTGTTATAATGCTCTACTCTTAATATACTGCTTTATTCTGTGTAATTCTGCTCTACAGTTTACTGTACTGCTCTATTCTCTATTATACTGCTCTATATTTCACTGGACTGCTCAAAAACATATTATACTGCTGTACTATTCACAATATTGTTCTGTCCACTATAAAACTCCTTCCTCTTCACCATACTGCTCTGTCCACTATTATTCTGCTGTATTCTTCACTATACTGCTCCATCCTTATTATGCTGTTGTACTTTTCACTGCACTGCTCTAACCTGTTTTGTATCACTGTACTCTTCACTATATTGTTCTATCCTCTGTTATACTGCAGTACCATTCACTATATTGCTTTAATTTCTATTCTTGTGCTGTATTCTACAATATACAGAACAACCTCAGTTATCCAAACATCAATTATCTGAATTTCAGATTATCCAAACAAAATCTCAAGGTACCTGTACATGCATTGCAAGTGAAGTAGGGAAATTCTATTCCTCATCCATTTACTGTAATGCATCAGTTTGTAAATTTGAACAGGAATATAGATGCAGGAATGCTTTAATAAATAATTAACTTCAAATATATACTTAAAATATGACATTAGAGTTAAGTCTTACACTTTTTATAAAAAGGTTCTCCGATACTTATCCTCCCCAAGGACAAAGGTTTGTGACTCTGAACACACAAGAACAACATATGTGCAAGCCTGAGATGTGTGCTCTAACAGCAACATTCCCTCTTAACATTGACTTGCTCGGTTTTGCAAACCCAACAATTTTTTTCGTCAGCTCATTCCCCGCATAGTTAAGTCAAAAAATGCGCTCGCACTTTTTGTTTCCATTGCTTTTTCCTCCTATTATTCCCATGATGACTTTTGTTTCAAACAAAACGTAGTTCAATATCCTTTCAGCTGACAAGAAAATTTAATGTAACTTTGTTTTGATGGGGGAGAGCAAATCGTAGTGAGTTAGCACACATGAAAATAAACAGGGGGAAAACCTGATGGGAGGAAGCACAAGAAAACATTACCCCCCTAAAAAATGAGAGGACAGAAACTGAAGTCACTGAAAAAATCTATTGTCTCTCTTGTATTCCTCCTATATGTTATGCCTCTTTCTCTCTCTAAGGGCTCGACATTCACTGAGGAAGGAGGAACAACATTTGGTTAGTCTAGGCGGTCGGACAGCATCGAACAGAAAGATGCCAGTGGCTATCAAGGACCAGGATAAAACCGAGGAAAACAAACTCTAGCCAAAACTGTTTTGATTTGTAAAATATCATGAATTCTTAATCAATATCCATCCTTTATACAAATTTTATCGATTGAATGAAATAAAAACTCTGTAAACATATTTTTTAAATGTAATTATGTTCAGAATGGCTTCGTTTGTTTACGATCAGATCAGTTATCCGAACGATCAGTTATCCGAACAAAATGCTCCCTGCCCGTGTTGTTCAGATAATTTAGGTTGTTCTGCACTGCTCTATTCTGTCTTATATTGCTGAACTTACCTGTACTGCTCTATACTCTATTATACTACTATGCTCTTCACTGTAATGATCCATCTTTTCTTATACTGCTATACTGTTCACCACACTTCTGTACACTGTATTATACTGCTGTACGCTTAACCATTCTTCTCTACCCTTAACTACATTACTGTTCTCTTCACTGCATGCTCTATCCTGTATAGTGCTGCTGGAATCTTCATCATACTGGTCTAAAGTCTATTATACATTTTTACACTTCACGAGACTGCTCTGTCCTGTATTACACAGCCATAATTTAGATTTTACTGCTCTATCCTCTATTATACTATTATAGACCAGACCAGACCAGACAACCCAAAGCATATGCATATAGCCTAGATTTTAACATTTATATATTTTTAAAAAACATAAGGATAAGTTGCTGTGTTTCACATATGGTTTGATTGGTCTACCACAAAGGTTTAATCAAAACACGCTTAGATCTTACAAAACAGTTAAAACACAAACCTGTATTATTCTGCTTTACTCTTAACCAAACTGATCTATCCTGTATTCTACTGGTGTACACTGCACCATAGTGCTCTAGCCACGATTATACTGCTGTACTCTTCACTATACTGCTCTATCCCTCTTCTATTACTGGCCTGTTTGCTATGTTGTTCTGTCCTAAATTATGCTGCCGGTCACTTATTTGTAATGTTCTATCCTCCATTAAATGCCGATCTCTTTACCCTACTGTCATGTCCTCTATTTGGCTGTGTATTCTTCACCACACTGCTCTATTCTGTATTACACAGCTCTACTTTTCTCTATATTGCTCTATTCTCTACATTGCTCCTGTACTCTTTACTATCCTGCTCTATCCTCTATTATACTGCTGTACTCTTCACTATACTGCTATATATGTGCTGTACTGGTGTTCTTTTCATTATATTGCTGTATCCTCTATTACATTGCTGTAGTCTTCACTAGACTGCTCTATCCTCAATTAAACTCCTCAACTCTTCTCTCTACTGTTCTATCTTGCATCAGACGACTGTCCTCTTCATCATACAGCTCTCTCCCCTATTATAGTGCAATACTCTTCACCATTCTGTTCTATACTATGTCATACTGCTATATGTTTCAATTTACTGCTGTATCCTCTAACATACTCCTGTATATTTAACCATACTGGGTTCTCCTTAATTATGTTGCTCTACTTTTGACCATACTTCTCTATCCTCTATTGTACTTCTGTACTTTTCGCTATCCTGCTCTATTTTGTGATATGCTGCTGTACATTTCAATGCACTGCTCTATCCTCTATTCTACTGCTGTACTTATCACTACACTATGCTCTCCTATGTTATATGGCTATCCTGTTCACCATAATACCCTATCCTCTATGAAACTGGTGAATTCTTCACAGCACTGTTCTGCTTTATATTGTGTTATCATCACTGCACTGCTCTATGTTGCTGTACTCTTCACTAAACTGCTCGATTATATACTATAATGCTGTACAATTCACTATACTGAACGATTCTCTACTGTTGTATTCATCACTGTAATATCCTATCCTTTATTATACAGCTATTCTCTTCACACTACCCTATTCTCTAGTAAACTGATGTGCACTTCTCTACTATACTGCCATACTTTGCATCATACTGCTTCATCCTTTACTATTAACCATATTGTTCTGTCCACTATAATACTGCTATCCTATAGTGATTGGAATCAGGTAAATCTCACTGACAATGAGATCCATGAATTGGGTTGTTAACCTGGGAGCCCTGGCTGACAGATATAAACAGAGAAGTCCATGAGATTTCTGACTTCAGGGTCTGACTCCGAGATGGCTGGTCACAGCCAGTATACTACGTACTTGGTTAAATAAAGACTGGGTGATGGGATACGGGCCTTTGCACAGTTTTTTCATACATTCTTCAGTCCACCGTTCTATGCTGATGTACTATTCAGTATACTACTCTATCCCTTATTATAGTAATGGACTCTTTACTATTCTGCTCTGCACTCTGTTGTACAGCTGTATGTTTCAATAAACTGCTTGATCCTCTATTATATTGCTGTAATCTTAACTATCCTGCTCTATTCTTTATTATATTGCTGAGCACTTTCACACAATTTTCTACCTTTATTATACAGCTGCTCTCTTCATCATACTTCTCTATCCTCTATTGTACTGCTGTACTATAAGACCATAAGACACAGGTGCAGATATTAGGCCATTCAGCCCATCAAGTCTGCTCTACCATTCAATCATGGCTGATAGGTTTCTAACCCCATTCTCCTTCTTTCTCTCTATAACCCTTGATTCCCTTAATAAGCAAGAACCTATTTATCCCTGTCTTAAGTATACCCAATGACGTGGTCTCCACAGCCTTCTGTGGTAATGAATTCCATAGATTCACCACTCTCTGGCTGAAGACATTTCTCCTTATCTCCATTCTAAAAGGTTTTCCTTTTACTCTAATGCTATATCATTGAGTCGTAGTCTCTTCTACCAGCGGAAACATCTTCCCAACATCTACTCTGTCCAGGCCATTCAGTATTCTGTATGTTTCAATTATTTCCTCTCTCATCCTTTTAAACTCCATTGAGGAAAAAAACCAGCATCCTCAAACGTTCCTCATATGTTAGGCTTTTCAGTCCTGGGACCATTCTCATGAAGCTTCTCTGAACATGCTCGAGATCCTTCCTGAGATCTGAGGCCCAAAACTGCACACAATATTCTAAATGTGGTCTGACCAGAATCTTATAGAGGTTCAGAAGTACATTCCCACTTTTATATCAAGTCCTCTCAAAATAAATTCCATCATTGAATATGTCTTCCTAACTACTAACTCAACCTGCAAGTTTACCTTGAGAGAATCCTGGACTAGAACTCCCAAATCTTTTTGCTGTTCAGACTTCTGAATTTTCTCCCCATTTAGAAAATAGTCAATGCCTCTATTCTTCCTACCAAAGTGCATGACCTCACACTTTCTCATGTTGTACTCCATCTGTCACTTCTTTGCCCATTTTCCTGATGAAGGCTTATGCCCGAAACATCGATTCTCCTGCTCCTAGGATGCTGCTTGACCGGCTGTGTTTTTGCAGCACTTTGACTCCAGTCTGGAAGACAAAAGACTGGCAAATGTGGTACCACTGTTTAAAAAGGGTGGCAAGGACAATCCAGGGAACTATAGACCGGTGAGCCTGATGGCGGTGGAGGGAATCCTGAGGGACAGGACATACATGTATTTGGAAAGGCAAGGACTGAATAGGGATAGTCAACATGGTTTTGTGCATGGGAAATCATGTCTCACAAACCTGATTGAGTTTTTTGAAGAAGTAACAAAGAGGATTAATGAGGGCAGAGTTATGTGGTCTGTATGGACTTCAGTATGGCGTTCGACAAGGTTCCCCATGGGAGACTGGTTAGCAAGGTTAGATCTCATGGAATACAGGGAGAACTAGCCATTTAGATACAGAACTGGCTCAAAGGTAGAAGACAGAGGGTTGTGGTGGAGGGCTATTATTCAGACTGGAGGCCTGTGACCAGTGGAATGCCACAATGATCAGTGCTGGGTCCCCTACCTTTTGGCATTTATATAAATGATTTGGATGTGAACACAAGAGGTAAAGTTAGTAAGTTTGCCAATGACACCAAAATTGGAGGTGCAGTGGACAACGAAGAAGGTTACCTCAGATTACAACAGGATCTTGACCAGATGGGCCAAGGGGCTGAGAAGTGGCAGGTGGGTTTAATTTAGACAAATGCAAAGTGTTGCATTTTGGGAAAGCAAATCTTAGCTGGACTTATACACTTAATGGTAAGCAACAGTCCTAGGGACTGTTGCTGAACAAAGAGACCTTAGAGTGCAAGTTCATAGCTTCTTGAAAGTGGAGTTACAGGTAGATAGGATAGTGGAGAAGGTGTTTGATATACTTTCCTTTAATGGTCAGAGTATTGAGTACAGGAGTTGGGAGATCATGTTGCGGCTGTACAGGACATTGGTTAGGCCACTTTTGGAATATTGTGTGCAATTCTGGTCTCCTTCTTCTCGGATGTTGTGAAACCTGAAAGGGTTCAGAAAAGATTTACAAGGATGTTGCCAGGATTAGGGGATTATAGCTATAGGGTGAGGTTGAATAGGCTGAGGCTGTTTTCCCTGGAATGTCGGAGGGTGAGGGGTGACCTTATAGACATTTATAAAATCATGAGGAGCATGGATAGGGTAAATAGACAAAGTTGCTTCCACAAAGTACAACTGCATAACACATGATATAGTAGTTTGGTTTCCCTACTCTTCACCAAACTGCTATGTCATGTGTTAAAAAGCTGTGCTCTTCATTATACAGCTCTATCCTCGATTATGCTGCTGTACTCTTCACCATATGCCCTATCCTGCATTATATTGCTGGACACTTACCTGTAGTGCTCTGTTATCGTTTATGCTGCTGACCCCTTCATTATAATGACCTATTATACTTTTAGTCCCTTATCCATTCTACTCTATCTTCTACTATATCACTGTACTTTTCAGTGTACTGTTCTATCTTCTATTATACTCTTGTACTTGTCACTATACTACTCTATCCTCTATTATATTGCTACACTCTTCAATATACAATGCTATCCTCTACTATCTTTTGTAGCTGTACTCTTCATTATATTAGACTATTTGTTATGCTACATTTTACAATACATCTCTATTATACTGCTATTTTCATCACCACACAGCCCTAACCTCATTTACAGTTCTGTACTCTTCACTCAACTACTCTATCCTTTATTATACTGCATTGCTGTACTCTTCACTATGTGCTCCATCTGCTCTATTCTCTATTAATCTGCAGTACCCTTCACTATCATGATAGATCCTCTAATATACTGCTGTGCTCTTCACCAAATTGCTTTATCCTCTATTACACTGCACTGTTCAATCTGAATTATCCTGCTATACTTTTCAATATACCACTCTATCCTCTATTGTACTTCTATACCCTTCAGTATTCTTTGCTATTCTGAGTTATACTGCTGTACTTTATGCTGTACCTCTCTCTATTATATGACTATCCTCTTCACTGTACTGCTCTATCCTCTTTTCTACTGCTGTAGCAGTTTCTGTACTGCTCTAACCTCTATTATACTGCTGTACTCTCACTATACCACTCTATCATCGACTATATCACTGCACTTTTCATTACACCATTCTATGATGTAGTTATACTGCTGTAGTCTTCACAATAGTGGTCTATTCCGTGTTCTACAGTTCTTCACTTCACCTATACTGCTCTATTTTCTGTTGTACTTTTGTGCTCTTCTCTAGGCTGCCTTATACTGTATTATACAGCCATAATTTTCATTGTACCCTCTTTTATATTGCTACATTCTTCCCTGTACTGGTCAATTCTCTATTACACTGTTGTACCCTTCACTATAATGATCTATATAATTTAACTTTACAATACAACTATATCCTACGCTGCTGTATACTGTTTAATGATTAGATTCCCCACAGCATGGAAACAAGCTCTTCGATCCAACAAGTCCACACAGACCCTCCAAAAAGTAACCCACCCAGACCCATTCCCCTACGCTACATTTTCCCCTGACTCATGCACCTGACGTTATGGGCAATTTAGCATGGCCAATTCACCTGACCTGCATGTTTTTGGACTGCGGGTAGAAACCGGAGCACCCAGGGGAAACCCACGCAAACACAGAGAAAATGTGCAAACTCCACAGAGGCAGTCACTCGAGGCTGGGATCGAACCTGGGTCCCTGATGCCCTGAGGCAGCAGTGCTAACCACTGAGCCACCGTGCTGCCCACTGCTCTGCTATTCATCATACTATTCTATGCAGAGTTATACTGCTGTATGCTTCATTTATTGTTCCATCATTTATTATTTTGTTGCTCTCTTCACATTACTGTTCTATCTTGCATGATATTGCTGTACTCTTCATTATCATGGTCAGTCCTGTGTTAGACAGCTATATTTTTCACCATACTCTTCTATGCTCTACCATACTGCTGTACTCTTAACTACACTGCCCTATCCTCTAATATTCTGCTTTAATCTGCATCAAATTATATATTGTTTCTTATACTACTGTACTCTTCAATATAATGGATGATCCTCTATTATATTGTTATTCCCTTCACCATACTGACCTATCCTGTACTCCTCAGGACACTGCTCTGTCCTCTGCTATACTATTGTGCTCTTCACTCTCCTGCTGTCTCCAATATTATATTGTTGTATGCTTTGCCATACTGCTCTAGCCTGAATTATACTGCTGTAGTCTTCACTGTATTGCTATATTCTCTATTATACAGTGATGGTTTTTACTATTCTGCTCTATTTTGTGTTATACTGCTTTAACTTTCACTATACTGTCTGTCCTCTTTTGCTATATTGTTCTTTCCTGTGTTGTACTGCTGTACCATTCACTGAAATGCTTTACCCTCTATTATATTGCTATACACTTCCCTGTACAGCTCTATTCTCTATTATTCTGCTGTCCCCTTCACTACAATGATCTACCTTCATACTGCTGGACTCTTCACTATCCTGCTCTATTCTGTGTTATATTGTGGTACTTTTTCCGTGAAGTTCTATTCAATATTACACTGTTGTCTGCTTCACTCCACTGCTCTAATCTGCATTATATCACTGTACTCTTCACTGTACTGCTCTGTCCTGTATTATGTCCCTGTCCTCTTTGTTACACTATTCTGTATTGTTGTATGCTTCACTATCCTATTCTATCCTCAATTATACTGTTGTACACTTCACTGTATTGCTATATCCTCGATTTATACTGCTGTCCTCTTTAATATACTGGTCTGTCCTGAGTTATAGTGTGTACACTTCATATATTACTGGATCCTGTACTATACGTCTGTACTATTCACCAGACTGGTCTTTTCTCTATTATACTACTGCACACTTCACTAGACTGCTCTACCTTGTGTTACTCAACAGTGTTTTTTATCATACTGCTCTATCCTGCATTATACTGCTGTACTCTTCACAATATTGCTATATTTTTATTATACTGCTATGCTCTTTGCTGTACCATTCTATCCTCTTTTATACTCCTGTGGTCTTTGCTGTACTATTGTATCCTTTGTATTATCGTTGTAATCTTCACAATGCTGTTCTATCCTCTGTCATACTGCTATACAGTTCATTTTAATAGCCTATTCTCTATTATACTGCTGGTCTCTTTAGCATACTGCTCTTCCTCTATCATACTGCTGTGCTCTTTACTCCACTGCTCTATCACAGATGACATTTCTGCATACTTCACTACACTGCTCTATCCTGAATTATGCTACTGTAGTTTTCACTATACTGCTCTGTCCTCTTATTATACAGCAGTGGTCTTCTCTATGTTGCTCTATTTCATGTTATACTGCTTTAGTTTCCACTGTCCTGTTCTATCCTCTAACATATTGTTGTACTCTTCTGTCTACAGCTCTATTTTCTATTATACTGCTGTTCCCTTCACTATACTGCTCTGTTCTATACTTTACTGTCGTATTCTTATCATACTGCTCTATTCACTATTAACTCCCGTATATACACTACACCAATCTAACTTGCATTATACTATTGTACCCATCACTATACTGTTTTATCATGTATTATGCTCCTGTAATCTTTGGTACACTGACCATTCCTAAGAGAAATTATTGCACTCTTCACTACACTCCTCTATCCTCTGTCATACTGTGCCACTCTTTGCTATGTTGTTCTATCCCATGTTATGTTACTGTACTCCTCATTGTACTGCCCTATCCACTATTATACTGCTTAATGTTTCACTATACTGCAATATCCTCTATTATACTGCCGTACACTTTACCGTTACTACCCTATCCTTGATTATACTACTGTCTTCCTCACTATATTGCTTTCTCCTCTGTTATATTGGTGTACTTTTCCATATATACTCTCTCCTCTATTATACTGTTGAACAATTCACTAGACTATTGTTTCTTATGTTGTAATGTTTACTCTTCATTATCCCGCTCTATCCTCTATTGTACAATGGTAGTCTTCACTATACTGCTCCATTTTGTGTTAGACTGGTGCATTTTTCACTTCATTGATCTATCCTTTGTTGTACTGCTGTAATGGATGTAAGTTTACTTGTTGAGCTGGAAGATCCATTTTCAGATGTTTCATCACCATACTAGGTAACATCATCAATGAGCCTCCGGGGAAGTGTTGGTGTTATGTCGGCTTTCTATTTATGTGTTTAGGTTTCCTTGGGTTGTGATGTCATTTCCTGTGTCATTTCCCATATTTTTCTCAGAGGATGGTAGATGGTGTCCAAATCAATGTGTTTGTTGATAGAATTCTGGTTGGAATACCATACTTCTAGGAATTCTCATGCATGTCTCTGTTTGGCTTGTCCTAGGATCAATGAGTTGTCCAGGTCAAAGTGGTGTCCTTCCTCATCTGTATGTAAGGATACTAGTGTCCTTTTGTAGCTAGTTGATGCTCATGTAACCTGGTGGCTAGTTTTCTGCCTGTTTGTCCAATGTAGTGTTCGTTACAGTTCTTGCAAAGTATTTTGTAAATGATGTTCATTTTGCTTGTTGTCTGTATAGGGTCTTTTAAATTCATTAGCTGCTGTTTTAGAGTGTTGGTGGGTTTGTGGGCTACCATGATGCAAAGAGGTCTGAGTAGTCTGGCAGTCATTTCCAAGTTGTCTTTGATGTAGGGGAGAGTGGTTTGATGCATTTTGTCTGCTTTTTTTGGTTTGTTGCTGAGAAATCAGTAGACTGTGTTCATCGGGTACCCATTCTTTTTAAATACACGGTATAGATGATTTTCGTCTGCTGTTTATAGTTCCTCTGTGCTGCAGAGTGTGGTGGCTTGTTGAAATAATGTTCTAATGCAGCTTCATTTGTGGGTGTTGGGATGATTGCTTCTGTAGTTCAGTATTTGGTCGGTATGTGTTGCTTTCCTGTCGACGCTAGTTTGAAGTTCTCCATTGATGAAGGCCCTATACAGACAACAAGCAAAATGAACATCACTTACAAATACTTTGCAAGAACTGCAACAAACACTACATTGGACAAATAGGCAGAAAACTAGTCACCAGGATACATGAACATCAACTAGCCACAAAAGGACATAACCCATTCTCACTAGTATCTTCACATACATATGAAAAAGGACACCACTTTGACTGGGACAACACATCCATCTTAGGACAACCCAACAGAGACATGCACAAGAATTCCTAGAAGCATGGCATTCCAACCGGAACTCTATCAACAAACACATCGATTTGGATGCCATGTACCACCCTCTGAGAAAAATAACAGGAAATGACATCACCAACACAGGAAATGCCATCACCAACCCAAGGAAACCTAAACACATTAATAGAAAGTAGGACATAACACCAGCATATCACCGCAGGCTTACTGATGATATTACCTAATATGGTGACGAAATGTCTGAAAACGAACCTTCCAGCTCAGCGAGCAAACTTACATCCAGAACCTCAACCTGAGCTCCAAATCTTCTCAAAACTTGCTAGCTGCTGTAATCTTCAATCGACTGCTCTACACTGCTGTTCTTTTCACTTTGCTGTTATATACTCTATTATAGTATATAACAGCATATAGAATATTATAGCTAGACGCTTCTCTCGACTCCTCTATCCTATGTTATACAGTTGTATTTTTCAGTACACTGTTCTATCCTGTATTATACTGCTATATTCTTCACCGTACTGGTCTATCTTCCACTATGCTGAAGGACAAAGTTAAAAATCACACAACACCAGAATTCTGTGTCTTATTATCCTTCTCCACAGCTACCTGACGAAGGACCAATGTTCTAAAAGCTAATAATTCCAAGTAAACCTGTTGGACTATAAAGTGGTGTTGTGTGATTTTTAATTTTGTCCACCCCAGTCCAACACTGGCACCTCCAAATTATATGCTGAAGGAAGCTTTACTATGCTGCTCTATCATATATTATACTGCTAGAATCTTCACTAGATTCCTTCAACCTGTTCCCATCATCATGTTACTCTATCCTCTAATATACTTCTGAACTCTTCATTATACTGTTCTAATGTCTATCATATTGCTGTACTCTCCACCTGTTCTCATTTTGACAGTCACGGAATCAATGTGTCATAAATAAATGAGTGAATAAATAATTAATAGTCTCAATGTTCTCATTATTTGCAGTAGGTAGAAATGAGGCATTAGTAAGTTGTTAAGAAAACAAAATAGTACATAATAATCTAAAGATGGGACAAAACAAGTAGATGTTAAAATTATGTTTGCCTCTTAATCTCAGGTTTTATCTTGCCAAAGTGCTTGATCTTCAAATCTGAGGAAGTGCTGTCAGACTGTTCACTCACTGGAGTTCATCGAGATCATAGAATCAAGTTGCCTCCTGTCCCCACCTGGCATTCACTCACCAGCTGGAGACAGATTCTTGAGTGAATTTCTGCTCTAAAGCTCAGACATGCTGAGACCCAACTGTTGTTCTATCTGCTTCACTGACTCAGCCACAGAGCCTGCATTCTTCTGTTCTTCGTAGTTTTGTGCTATAGTGGTGATAACTTTGCCCACTGAGGCAGGAGCTCCTGTTTGAATTGATCTGAACAATATTACATCATGCATTTTATAGAGTCATAGAGATGTACAGCAGGGAAACAGACCCTTTGGTCCAACCTGTCCATGCCGACCAGATATCCCAACCCAATCTAGTCCCACCTGCCAGCACCCGGCCCATATCCCTCCAAACCCTTCCTATTCATATACCCATCCAAATGCCTTTTAAATGTTGCAATTGTACCAGCCTCCACCACTTCCTCTGGCAGCTAATTCCATACACGTACCACACTTTGTGTGAAAAAGTTGCCCTTTCGGTCTCTTTTCGGTCTCTTTCCTCTCTCACCTTAAACCTATGCCCTCTAGTTCTTGGTTCCCCTACCCCAGGGCCTTTGTCTGCTCTTCTTCCTTTTAAACTGATGTTGTTTTGACATTTTTTCCCCCCAAAGTTCCAAAACAATGCAACAGCATATAAAACAGTAATTGCTGCTCCTGGAATTCGAGGAAATCACCTCCAGCACCTAAAATACCTCAAAAAAGGAGCAGCTGTTACAGCCAGAAATGTTTCCCATCCGCCATCTTGGATTACCCAGAATCCTCAAGGTATTTCTTCCACCAAGCTGGCTAAAACCTACAAATGTTTGATTATTTCCTTTAGCGATCCAATAAATTACAAAGTGATGTTGATGTAGCTCAAGAAAAAACTATTCCACTGTGCTATGTAGTACTTTACCTTTTCTAAAACTGTGATATCAAAAAGCGTGGTGCTGGAGAAAGAGCAGCAGATCAGGCGGCATCCGAAGAGCAGGAGAGTTGATGTTTTGAGCATCAGGAATGAAAACAGTGACATTCATCATGATTATGTGGTTGATAGCATAAAAAGTTGTTTTCATCTTGATTTAAAGAAATATACTTTTATACAGTTAGAATGCAGGCTGGACATTCAATTTCAATGTTATTGGACAGCTCCAATAGTACTTGTGCCTAACTGGGATCTATATTACAATGAAACTGTGTGATGATGTCTTTATTAGCATTGATGGTGTTAAGGGCAATGGAGTTAAATGTTTTTAAAGTAAGATGAGGTTTGAAGAAAAAAATATTGATGATTGTCATTAATGTGACAGAAATAGAAGATATCCACACTGTCCATTAATTTTTTCATGCACCTGTATCAAAGCATTCTTCCCTGTCTGGCAAGAACTCATGGATGAGTCACAGCTCCTTATGGTAGGATGCCCAAAGGCCATCATTTTTAGTTCCTGCCACAATCTCTGGTCCTTTGCCACTGACTCCATTCTCTTAAATAAAAACTGAAACAACTGTGGATTCTGTAAATCAGAAACAAATACCGAAGTTGCTGGAAAGGCTCAGCAGCTTCTGTGAAGAGAAATCAAAGTTAACGTTTTGGGGCCAGTTACCCTTCCTCAGTGTGGATTGATTTACCATTACTGTAGTAAAAGACTCAGGCTCAAGCTTGATGGAATGTAATTGGTTGAGGAAGATTCATCTTGGCTCAACAATTTTTAATTAGAAAATGGATGGCTGAGCGAACGCCTAATTAAATAAATGGAAGATTTTCAGGAAGGTCTAAAAGACTATCAAAGGAGTCAAGGCCACTTTGCACATTGACCGGAAAGCAATTCTGCAAGGCTTGCCTGGTGCCATTTGCCTTAAGGGTAAAGGTAGAGGCAGAAATCAGGAGGCTGGAAAGTGAAGGAATCATCAAACCAGTTCAGTTTGCAGAATGCGCGGCACTGGACATACTGGTTGTGAAGCCTGACAGCTTGGTTTGCCTTGGTGGGGATTTTTTAAAAAAACAGTAAAACGCTTTTTACAGCTGGATAAATACCCAGCCTCTCGCATAGAGGATTTATACATAAGGCTGGCAAGGGGAGGCTGTCTTTCATGAAGCTGGACAGGAGCCCTACATAATTGCAATTGTGGTTAGATGAGGATCCCCAGAAGTATGCTCCAATTAATACCTATTAGGGTTTGTTCCAATACATGAGACTTCTATTTTGGGTATCATCAGCCTATGCCATTTTTCAGCAGATGATGGAGAACATTTTACAAGGTCTACCCCAGGTCACCATTTATCTGGATGGCACACTAATAACAGGGAAGACCAATAAAGAACACTTGGGCAACTTGGACATAGTTCTTAGATGTTTCTCCAAGGCAGGTGTATGCCTTAGAAGGGAAAACTGTGTGTTCCAAGCAGCCTAAGTGCTGTACTTGGGCTGTAGAGTTGACAAGAACAGGTTACATCCACCGGAAGATAAAGTGAGGGTGATCAAAGGTTCCCTAACTCCCACGCCTGTTCCAGAGCTTAGGTCTTTCCTTGGATTGGTGAATTACGATGGAAAGTTCTTACACAACCTGGACTCCATCCTGGCACATTTAACTCTGCTATTGAAAAGGGTTCATCTTTGGAAATGGGCTTGTAGCCAAGACACAGTCTTTAGGGAAGTGAAGAAGCAGCTCATCTAAGTTGTTGGCATATTGCGATCCAAGCAAGATGTGGGGCTGACATGTGATGCCACCCTGTATGGAATCAACGTAGTGTTGGCTCACAGACAGCCCAATGGAGAGCAACACCCAATAGCTATTCTTAGCAGACTTTTGCTGGTGCAGAGCCCAAATACGCTCATGTAAAGAAGGAAAATTTGGCAATCATCTTTGGTGTGAGGAAGTTCCGCCAATACCTTTACGGACGTAAATTTGTATCAGTAACAGCCCACAAACCCCTGCTAAGACTGCTCAAAGAGGAGAAGGCCATGCTGTCCAAAGCTTCCAGTCAAATTCATCATTCAGCAGGGGGATGGTGTCATTCTTAGTGCATACAATTACAAATTGGAATATTGTCCGAGAGGCCAAATAGTAAATGCAAATGCCTTGAGCCACCGCCTGCTGGCAGATCCATCACTGCTAGTGCTGCCATTTGAAGAGTTTAAACTTTCTGGACACACTTCCGGTTGCTGCTGAGAATATCAGACTTTGGATGCAAAAAGATCTGGTGATAATATGGGAAGCAAAAGGGCCATCGCAACCAGATTTGAAACCTTTCTGGACCTGGCAAAATCAGAACACTGTCGAGGATGGCATATTGTTCTGGGGAGCACCAAGGTCATCCAAGCATTTCTAAAATGAAAATGTTGCTGAGAAGTTATGCCTGGTGGCCAGGACTGGCTGCCAACATAGCTGTGTTTGTGGGCCAATGCCCAGAGTGCCAACAAGGACAAAAATTACCACCAGCAGCTCCAACACATTCTTGTGAATGGCCTGGTGAACCCTGGTCTCAGTTCCAGGTTGACTCTGCCAGTTCATTCACGGGGTCGGTATTCCTGGTCACTGTAGATGCCCACTCAAAGTGGTTGACAAGCACAGAATTCATTCGTCAAACAAAAGAATAACAAGAGAAAAGTTGTGTGCATCTTTGCAATACCTGGGCTCCTGGAAGTGTTGGTCTCAGACAACAGGTCACCATTTACCAGCAGGGAATTTGAGTATTTCCTAAAGTCAAGTGGCATTCAGCATATAAAGACAGCTCCATACCATCCAATTGCCCAATGGCTTGACAGAAAGAGCAGTCCAAACTTTGAAGGGAGGCTTAAAGAAACAGCCTACAGCTTCACTAGATACCAAACTGTCCTGGTTCCTATTTGATTAAAGGACCACTCCTCGTGCAACTACAAGGATAACTCCAGCAGAGTTGCTGATGGGGAGCAGATTTCCCCTCAGCTTAAATCTGATCTTCCTGGACCCTGCGGGGAAGGTGAAACAACATCAGGAATCCAATGCTGGATCTAAGACTCTTCTAAGTGAGAGAGACCATTTACTTCAGGAGATGAAGTTTAGTGCCAAAACCATGAGAACAGTCCTGCACGGGTAAGAGGCATGGTCAATGCAAAGTTAGGTCCCATGACGTATGGCATTTTGGAAGGTGAGGCTGTCCTGAACAAGCACATGGACCACATGAAAGCTGCAAACTGGCAACAGGGTGGAGGCAAAACATATCCGGCCCATCAGAACAGATGGAAAGGCTGTCAGAAACCATGGGTTCACCCTCTCCATCCAGCATCGAAGTAACCTCAGAGTCTGAATGGGCACGGTGATGTCACAGCCTCAATTCCTTCACTACCTGAAGAAGATGAATTTCTTCTGAGACACTCTGAGTGCAAGAGGCAGGCTATAGTCTGGTACACGCCAACCATGCCCAAGGCTAAGCCGGAAAGACTGGGCTGGTTATGAAAATGCTCCAGGAAAGGCTACAAGAACAGGCTGATATCCCCAAACTTAAAGGGGGAGGACTGTCATGTTGTAACAAGATGAAGGGCTTATATCTGAAACGGTGACCCTCCTGCTCCTCGGATGCTGCCTGAAATGCTGTGCTTTTCCAGCATCACACTTTTCGAATTGTAACAGGTGGGCTTCATAGAATATTGTGTGCAGTTTTGGTCGCCATACTATAGGAAGGATGTGGAGGCACTGGAACGGGTGCAGAGGAGGTTTACCAGGATGTTGCCTGGTATGGAAGGAAGATCGTATGAGGAAAGACTGAGACACTTGGGGCTGTTTTCATTAGAGAAAAGAAGGTTTAGGGGTGACTTGATTGAGGTGTACAAGATGATTAGGGGGTTAGATAGGGTTGACAGTGTGAACCTTTTCCCGCGTATGGAGTCGGGTATTACAAGGGGGCATAGCTTTAAATTAAGGGGGGGTAGATATAGGACTGAAGTTAGGGGTAGGTTCTTCACTCAGCGAGTCGTAAGTTCATGGAATGCCCTGCCAGTAGCAGTGGTGGACTCTCCCTCTTTATGGGCATTTAAGCGGGCATTGGATAGGTATATGGAGGATAGTGGGTTAGTATAGGTTAGGTGGGCTTGGATCGGCGCAACATCGAGGGCCAAAGGGCCTGTACTGCGCTGTATTCTTCTATGTTCTATGTTCTAATATGAGTTCTCTGACTGTGGCTATTAACCTGATCCAATCCGGGAGCCCTGGCTGACAGATATAAACAGGGTGTCGTTAGACCCGGGTGTCCTTGGAGAAGGAGCACGCGGTGTCTACCAACACCCTGGAGTTGTTCAGAGAGAGGTGGGCGCCGCAGGGAGTGGAGTGCATTATTTCCCCCTCCAACTCTATTTTGATTTAATCCCTGCCCTCCCCTTCACTGTTTGATCACACAGCATTGCACTTTGATGTGAAGGGCACTGCTTGTCACTGGCCACTCGGGTGTTTTCCTATCTTCCTGCTGGTGGAAATTGAATAAAGATTTGTGCACCTTGTGTCTCTCACTGTGTCTCAAAAAAAAACAGGGTGTCAGAGGTTCTGTTCACTCTGAGAGCCGGCCGAGGGAGTCGGAGCAGCATCACATGATATGCAGATGTAAATAAAGGGTGACTTAGTCACGGGATTCTGGCCTCTGTGGAACCAATTCAATTTTATTCTGAGAATTCCTGGCTATCACTTGCTTCTCTGAATATCTGCAGATTTGTGGCCACTTCACCCATTCCCTCAAGCTATTCTATCAGCCATTGGCAAGCTACACTTTCAGGTCTGTCAACAATGTGGTTGGAGTAGGAAAGTAAAATAATTTGCAGCATTTGAATATTATAGATGTACATGTTACAACCAGTTGGAGCGAATACACAAATGCAAATCAGTTTTTGATGTTCTGGAAGTGTAAACACACCCTTAATCTCTAGGTTGCATGTCTATTATTACTTAAGGTACATGAGAACTAGCTTGTTAAGGCGTTTCCAGGCAAATGCAGGTGATGTCATCTGCGCCGAATAGTTATATAAGACATCAGTGAACATTTGATGAATGTAAAGCATACTGTACTGCTGTCTGCATCTACACGTACTGCATTGCAGCAGCACAGTCAGATTTTAGAAGCACATAACTTGCTTTTTCTCACAGACCATGGAGTAAAAGTCATGACTGTCAGAGAAAATAAATGATTGGGCTATGAAAGGGCATTGGATCCCCTAAAGTCCTTCTCTCCATAAATAGTCTAATTTGCTTATTTGTAAACATTGCTCAAAGCACCTTGTCTACTAAAGAAGACCACAATGATATGTAAATTTAAAGATTAAGTGATGGGAAATATATTTTCAGTACCACAAGGAAAAATGTCTGAATGTTCATTCAACCACAAAATACCTTGTCACCATGCTTCATCCTTCCTGGTTCATCTCCGGGAGATCCCATCAAAGCAGTAAATTTTGAAGCACATAGAGTCATAGAGTCATACAGCATGGAAACAGACCCATTGGTCCAACCAGTCCATACTCCCAAACATAAGCCCAAACTCAACTAGTGTCATCTGCCTGCTCCTGGCCCATATCCCTCCAAGCCTTTCCTATTCATATATTTATCCAAATGGCTTTTCAACATTGTTATTGTGTCCACATCCACCATTTCCCCACAAAGTTATTTCCACATCAGAACCATGTCTGTGTAAAGAATTTGCCCCTCATTTCTTTTTTAAATCTGTCTCCTGTCATCTTAAAATTGTGCCTGCTAGTCTTTAAATCCCCCATCCTAAGGTAAAGACATCTGCCATTAACCCTATCTAAACCCTCATAAGCTGCCTTTTCTCACAGGCCATTGAATCCTTTCACAAAAGAACTTAATCATCAAAGAAAATAAATTATTTGACAATGAAAGGGCAGTAAGCCCCTAGAGTCTTTCTCTCCTGTCAGTGCTGTCAATTCAGTTACCTTTGTTAGGCAAAAGTAAGGACTGCAGATGCTGGAGATTAGAGTCGAGAATGTGGTGCTGGATACAACTGTAGTCATGGCTACTCACTCAATAGAAAGCACCATCTCCTTCATGTCGGTAAATTTTTGCTGATCACTCTAATATGCCACCATGCCTGGCAAAAGAGGGAGGTGTATTATCTAGTGTTGAGTAATAGTTGAGTAGCCAGCAGTGTATCCAAGCTGTGAGACAAGAGTGTGAAGTTTGCAGCAGTGCTAAATGTGTGGTATAAGTCATGATTGACAAAGATTTTTGATTGTTACACGATGGGGAGGTTGGTGAATCAAGCAGTTCCTGAAGCAAATATTCGATTGTCAAGTTATGGCCATTTAGTTCCTGAAGCAAACATTCAGTTGTAAAGTCATGGCCATTCATGTAAGATCATTCCACATGATGAGGCACTGTATCCAGGTAATTGGGGATACATTGTTTGCATTGACCCTGACAGCTATCTGCTTCCATTGGCTCAAATCCTTTGGACATTCAAGATGCCAGGGCAATCTGGCCTTACTGTGAAAAGGACCACACCCTGACCTTATTGAAACCTTTCATTCATGGCATCCTGGCTTGGCTGTAGCAGAGATATTTCAGCATTGCAAAAAGAGGAATGGCAAAGAACAACAGCACTGAAAGCATATCCCAATTTACAACCTGAGCTGCTGTGTTCAGGGGAAGTGTTTAGGAGATCTCAGAAGTTTTCAGTAGGTGATTGGGTGAGCAATTGAGTGATTGAAATTGTAGGTTAGTGGATGGATGGATGAGTGGGAAGCTGATGGGTAAGCAGTCAGGTTGGTTGGGTGATTTGAGGGTATATTTGTGAGTGGTGACTGTTGAGTTATGTTGCTAATAACTCCACCAAAGATTAAACAGTGCCACCCTTGTGGGATAAGTGTATGCATCAGTAGCATATACGTAGCCCATGCTTCCAACTTTGCGATCAATATAATAGATATATATTCACAGTTTACACCTCCCAGAAAATATTTGAACTTCTGATCAACCCAAAAGTATGACAGTGTTAGGTACCTCAGCATTTGTCCTATTTAGCATCAGAAATTCTGGACCTTTGTCTTCTCTGAGTTTCTGTAGAGGGCCCCCTGGTTCTCTTCATATACAACATGCCTTTCTCTGCCTACCTCTTATGCCAAAGTCTCCAGTGCCATGTCTTAGGACCTTCCAGCATTCTGACTCTCACCTGTTCCACCATTATTCAGTGGATTTCCTGTTGAGACTGCCATCTCCAGGCATTTCCACACGTACTTCAGCCAAATACATTCCCACTGCAGACTGGATTACAATGGTAAGATATCCTGCCTTGCATGAACTAGTGCTTCATGCTGTGGAAGGCTACCACTTAGTAATCTTGTCCCCATCAAAGACATAAACGAGGAACACGAAGTTTGCATTGTTTTGTACAGACTAGGAGTGATTGCATATTGCATTCCTGATCTCACTTGGAGAATGAATGGAAATCAGAGGACTTTTGTTCCACACTGAGGGCCAGAAGGAGATGGAATTTTTGCTACAGTGATTATTGAATCAGAGACCATCTTTAAAAGAAATATTATGTTGTTAAGGAAAAATGCAAAAAATATGAAAAGAGAAAACAATGTTGGAAACAGAGTGAATAACTCCAATGGAAGAGTTAGGACCAGTACACATGTGATGGGCTGAATGGACTCTTTGCAAGGTAAATTTTACAATGTGTGTTGTACAAGAACCATTTGGTGGTAATACAGCAGCGCTCTTAAGTAAAATTGGTCTTTAAGTTGACTTATTTACTTCCGCATGTAGGCACAAAAGAAAGCTCATGTTTGGCATTAGAACATTGACATGCAGCCAAATTTACCATCAACTATCCCGTTTCAAGTGCATCCCATCAGTGTGTTACAAATTCAACAGCCTTGCCACTGGAAATAAAGCAACCCAGGTCAAAAACTGAAAGGAAAATGCTTTTTGGAGAAAGAAATAATTGTATCCAAACTGAGCAAAGACTTATTTTTTTCTTGTCTGAACTGAATCAGAGAATAAGCTTCAGATTTAATGGAACTTCTTTGGTGGTTTGGTTTTGCAATCCCTCATCTTATCTCTGCATCTTTTAGTTTTGTGCACAAGAAAATTACAGCATGACATGATGGGGCTTCCTGGTGTTCATTACCTGAACAATATCTCATGCAAAGCCAATGGTAAACCAGCCAAGTTATATGTGATAAATTAATTTTGAAAACAAATTGCACAAAATCTAACTAAAATGTTGTGTATAACTATTGTAAAAGCAATTGTTTCATACATTAGAAATACCACAAATGGAAGTGTCATGATTTCATTCATTTCATACTTTTTGAGGGAAGCAAGTGTCATAATAATAACTGTGGTGTCCATCACTGCTGTTCTACAACTAATATGGTGGGTAAGTGGGGCAATGAAAATGTATTGTCTTCCTGCTCCCATTTGCTATAAGCTCCAGATCCCATTGTCACTTGAATGAGAAGCTCATTGTCAGGAAGACATTCAAGGATTTAATTTAGAGGTCTGAATTTAAATCAGTGCTCTCCCCTCGTGGTCATTTGTTTATCATGTCCTATTGTCACACTGCTCTATTGCTCTGTTTTTAATGTTCATTTAAAGTTACTTCAGACAACAACCTCTAGTCAGACAGCATTTACAGCACAGTACATGGCTCCAACTGATTCTCAAACTCACACTCAAACAGAAACAGATATCAAGAAACAGTGGAAGATTGAGAAGAGATGACCAGGAGCATAATCTGATGTTCAAATTGAGGACTATGAAGGTTAGAGAAACAGCAAAGAGAAAAAGCTTTTAAGAAAATAATTCCATAATTTGAATCTGGGATGCTTAACACTTATAAATGTATAATATTTCTAAGGTGTTTCCTTTTCAGTGACAAACTGTTAGGTGTTAATATCTAACCTAGGCAGAGATGAAGTTTTAATTGTTTCTTATATAACAACACACACCCTGTAAAAGTGAAGTCTGAGAGGGTGAAATTGGCCTTGGTTAGCAGAAAAGGCCATTTCGCCCACTTCATAGATAGCCCACCATCCACAATGCTTTCTCAGTTCAATATTTTGTCCAAGTGTATAATCAGTTGGGTTTGCAGTATGGTTTGTTTGGTGCCACTGTTCAAAAGCTATTTCAGTCCTTTAGTTTACCTGCTCTACAGGGAATCTGTTGAAGAAAACCTGTTGGCACTGAATTTTATAATTCAAATTGAGTTCCTCAGGACAGCATGTATGGAAATAAAATAAATCTGTGTTGGATGCTTACAAGATTTGAGCTGAGATAGATTTCTTAAAACATTCTAATCTGACCCAGTTCTGAATAATTGAAATAGCAACCCTAAATATTAATTTACCTTTTCCCATTGTAAATGCTAATAACCAGGTTTTCTATTCTATTCTTGCTTATTAAATATAAAGTGGTTCTTTGATAGTTTGCTTTTATCGTTTAATGAGAAGAAGAATCCAATCGGTTCGAGAAAAAAATTTTGCTGCACTATGTAGCATACAATATAATTGCTTAACTGCATTCGGTTCAAATACAGCACAGAGGAAATGGGGATACATTTGGTGGAATACTTTGAGGTGCAAGGAGGTTGACAAAATAGGGACTGAACCTGAAACAGAAGCTGTGCCTGCTTTTGGCTAAAGCAACTGATGCTGAGTGACAAATCCTTTTGGATTCCTGTTAAACAGTTGGTTGGCAGCACTCCTTAAAGAAGCTCGCTGATTTTCAAAGGCTAGTGCTTCAACTAATAACCTCCCTTAACAGCTCCCAGCTGATTGGGAATAAACAATGCATTGATGCCAATTTTAAACATGACTTAAACTGATACCCAGCACATAAATCAAAACATATCATTTCATGGTCATTGCTCCTGGACATATAACGAGGCTCTAGAGACTTTCTGAGATATCTTGGCACAAATTCATCAACACCCAAGAGATATTAATTCCAAAAAGTTTCTGAGAACTTGATTTTAAAAGAATAAATCCTGTGCTACTCCACCTTATTGGCCACTATGTGGAGTCACCAGGAGGAAGGCAGTTCCGATGTTTGGTATCCTGTTTTGAGAACCCCACCCTGCCGCTGCCTACTCGGATGAGGCCAACAGAGCAGAACCACAGCTATTACAGGGACAGCAGGACAAAGTCCATTCTCCAGGACTCCAACATGCCCAGAACCTGACATTCCTGCAAGAGGCGAAGAGCATGGTTCTGGAAAAGCACAACCAGTCAGGCAGTACCCGAAGAGCAGGAGAATCGACATTTCGGGCATAAGCCCTTCATCAGGAATGAGCTCATTCCTGATGAAGGACTTATGCCTGAAATATTGATTCTCTTGTGCCTCGGATGCTGCCTGACTGGCTGTGCTTTTCCAGCACCACACTCTTCAACTCTGATCTCCAGCATCGGAAGTCCTCACTTTCTCCCTGTTCCAGCAAACGGACCTTTAGTGTCATAACCAAGGACTTTGGTGCCATCACTGTCTGTTTTGGGATTGTGCAGTGTATCATTCTGTACCAGTTGGAACACTCTGTACCTTCACTGGAAGTAACTGTGAGGCGTTCACATAACTTGCTCCATACCAATGGCAGCTCAACAGTGGAGGGCTGTGGGAGCAAAGTAATTTTGAGGTTTTTATTCCACCAGATCTTTGCTCTTAGATTTTCAACATAGCTTTGGAGCAGAAGCTTTGAACACCCGTTAGACCAGATGTGATATTGATGAGGATAATGAACCAATCCCAGAAGTAGGCAGTTGGGACAGACTGTCACTTAGTGTAGCTATTTTCTAATCAACCGGTTCAAAGGTGTCATTACGCATCTCTGGAGTAGGTGTGACTTGAACCCAGGTCCCCCGGCTCAGCAGTAGGGACACTACCACTGCACTGTGAAGGCAGCTACAAAGTGTCACAGCTTGACTGGGAATTGAACCGGGGCTACAGCAGCTACAGCACTTATATCAAAGCTACCTGAACAGCGGGAAGTTCTTTACTCAGTGCTTAACCTGACACAACTGCTCGCTTGTTCAGCAGCAAGAAGGGCTCCTCATTAATGCTACTAATAAAGAAAGTCAGCTATTTACGCATTTATGGCTGGTCAGTTTTCATTTTGAGCTGTTAGGACAATTCTGTAAGTGTTGAGTGCTTTCTTGTGTTGTGACTGGGAAAAGCAGATTCACCATCAACAGCTTCTATTCAAAAACTAGAAAAAAAACACTTGGCACAGGATATTATCACAAACTATTTCGGAGCATTATAAAGTGAATAGTGAAAAGACAAGGTGCCATTTCTGGAGCTTACATTAGGCTTCATTGCTATTGGTTGCTGGCTGATGCGGCTCAGTGTATTAAACTGGCAGGTGACCACCAGTTGTTCATTCCTGATTGGTTACCCACAGGAGACAAGCGCTATCATTTCTTTGAATTCATTCTGCGTATTGCTACATTGCACTTACATGGTAGTCATCATAATTCATAGTCACGATCATGACTTGAGGCTTTTTGACTTTATAAACCAGATACTCCTCTGTAGCCATTCTGACTCAAACCTGTGGCAATTCAAAGGAGCACAATTTATTTTCTGTGGTTGGTGCATGGTGAGAAGGGGCAGATTTAACTGTTCATGGACGTGGACATATGTGATCAAATGGGGATGAAGAAACATGGAATTGATAGGATTTATACCTCTGTGATGAAACTGCCTTGATTTCTTTCCATTTATAAACAATGTTTTGGACCAGGCCAGACCCCCTTAAAACATTTTAAAAAGGTAGCCACGACCCTAACTTTTCTATTTGTTTTAGGCAGGTGTAAACTGGATAACCCAGGAGTGCTGCAGCTGGTTAAACCACTTGGCCTCAAGTAAAAAAGAATGTATTTCTACACTACCAAATGAAACACAAACAAAATTTAGAATAACAATGATTTGAAAACCTAACTGACTCTATCACAACTTAATAATGCTGTTCCAAAGTCCTGCAGCATCCCAATAAACACATCCCTTGGTAAAAAAAAAGGTCAATTTAAACCCAGGTTCTTACAGGAGAGATGTTAGAGAGAGATGATCAGCCAGAGATCATTTGCTGAAGTATGGAATCTCTTTTCACTGTAGCTGCTTCTCTGTTCCCTGCAGTTTCTAACTGCTAAAACTAAACCAAACTAGAAAAATCCTTGAACTGGGAGAACTGGCCATTCGCTTTTCATTGTACAACTGTTTTAAAAAAAATCCTAAAAGCATTTTCCCTGATTGTTGTCTTGACCAGTATGTGTTGGCCATTATGAAAGACCCAAAAACCCAAACAAATCAGAATCTCTGTCTTTTACAACCTCTCTTGAAGAAACCCAAAGACAACATAACATTGTTAAAGGAGCAGCATCAACACAACAAACAGATGTAAAATAAGTAGATTCTTGTCCTCCCTGGTGATTTTTTTTCTTGTTGCTGACTGACCATAATATTCTTAGTATTATGAGTCTGCTATAGAATATTTTCAGAGTTTGCCCATGTTGGGAAAGCTTTATTGGCCCAGATCCTATTGTGAACCACAGGTCTACAATTTCCTGAAAATTGCAACACAAATGGACAAGGAGGTTAAGAAGGCATGTGGCATGCTTGCCTTCACTGTTCGGGACATGGAGAATAAAAATTAACAACTGTATATATATTTAGTTGAGCTGCATTTGGAATGTTGCATGCACATCTGGTCACCACGCTGTCAGAAGGATGTGGAGGCTTTTGCAGAGGACACAGAAAAGATGTACTAGGATGTTGCACAATTCTGAAGGTGTTGGATATACATTTGCTCGCTGAGCTGGAAGGTCTGCTTTCAGATGTTTTGTCATGATACTAGCACCATAACATCATCAGTGAGCTTCTGGTGAAGCGCTAGTGTTATATCCTGCTTTGTTTATGTATTTAGGTTTCTTTGGGTTGGTGATATAATTTCCTGTTCTTTTTGTCAGAGGGTGGTAGATGGATGGTAGGTGGTTGAAGGTGTTAACAATGAGGAGAGATTGAACAAATTTGGTTTGTTTTCACTTGAATGTCAGAGACTGATGCATGACCTGATTGGAGTTTGCAACATTTTGAGAGACAGAATGGACAGTCAAGTCTTTTTTTTCCCCAGGGTAGTAATGTCAATTCGTAAGGTACATAGATTTAAAGGTACATAGATCTCATGGAATACAGGGAGAACTAGCCATTTGGATACAGAACTAGCTCAAAGGTAGAAGACAGAGGGTCATGGTGGAGGGTGGTTTTTCAGACTGGAGGCCTGTGACCACTGGAGTGCCACAAGGATCGATGCTGGGTTCTCTACTTTTTGTCATTTACATAAATGATTTGGATGCGAGCATAAGAGGTACAGTTAGTAAGTTTGCAGATGACACCAAAATTGGAGGTGCAGTGGACAGCGAAGAGGGTTACCTCAGATTACAACAGGATCTTGACCAGATGGATCAATGGACTGAGAAGTGGCAGATGGAGTTTAATTCAGATAAATGTGAGGTGCTACATTTTGGGAAAGCAAATCTTAGCAGGGCATATACACTTAATCGTAAGGTCCTAGGGAGTGTTGCTGAACAAAGAGACCTTGGAGTGCAGGTTCACAGCCCCTTGAAAGTGGAGTCGCAGGTAGATAGAATAGTGAAGAAGGCATTTGATATGCTTTCCTTTATTGGTCAGAGTATTGAGTACAGGAGTTGGGAGGTCATGTTGTGGCTGTACAGGACATTGGTTAGGCCACTGTTGGAATATTGAATGCAATTCTGGTCTCTTTCCTATCGGAAAGATGTTGTGAAACTTGAAAGGATTCAGAAAAGATCTACAAGAATGTTGCCAGGGTTGGAGGATTTGAACTATGGAGAGAGGCTGAACAAGCTGGGGCTGTTTTCCCTGGAGCGTCGGAGGCTGAGGGGTGACCTTATAGGGTTTACAAAATTATGGGGGGCATCGATAGGGTAAATAGACAAAGTCTTTTCCCTGGAGTCGGGGAGTCCAGAACTAGAGGGCATAGGTTTCGCGAGAGAGGGGAAAGATATAAAAGTGACCTCAGAGGCAACCTTTTCACATAAAGGGTGGTATGTGTATGGAATAAGCTGCCAGAGGACGTGGTGGAGGTTGGTGCAGTTGCAATATTTAAGAGGCATTTGGAAGGGTATATGAATAGGAAGGGTTTGGAGGGATATGGGCCGGGTGCTGGCAGATTGAGTTGGGATATCTGGTCGGTATGGATGGGTTGGGCTGAAGGGTCTGTTTCCATGCTGTACATTTCTATGACTCTATGACTTTAAGTAAAAGGGGAAAGTTTAAAGGAGATTTCAGAGGTTAATTATTTACATAAAGGATGGTAAGTGCCTGGAATCTGCTGCCAGAGAAGGTAATAGAAGCTGATACAATAGCAAAGTTGAAGAGGCATCTTGACAGATATATGAATAGGCATGGAATTGAGGAATACAGACTGTATTAGAGGGCAAAGGGTTTTAGTTTAGATGGGCGTGGTGGAGGTTTGGTGGGCCGAAGGGTCTGTTCCTGTGCTGTATTGTTCTTTGTACATTTTACAATGATGTTGTACAAGAGGGAGCAAGGGTGTGCAGCATTCTATTATTTCCTGTAGATATGTATCAGATTTGTATATGACATGGTTACAATTATACATCATATTGCATCAAAGTCTAGCGCAGAGAAACCTGATCCATATCCCATAAGTATGTAGCCTCATTTTGGGCACTATTTGGGAGTTTCATGAATAAGTTCTCTCCTTCTGTGATGAAAGATGTCCTTTAATATCAAGGTACTTGGGGCTGGTTTCTTTCTGAGGGATTTAAAATATAAATCAGACAGTCTTGGAAATGTGACCGAATTCCATAGAAATAAGAGAGCCTGGATCCTCTGGCGTGTTAATGGGAGTTTTTAATTCACTGTGATGCTTTATGACAGGTGGGGTAAACATTGAGCGCCATTGACTTGTTTCACCACAGGATAATGAAAGATTTAATTCATCTTAGAAAATCAGGAAAACTTTTGTGCAGTTCAGAGTAGGCCTGAGTAGGGTTAGAAGCAAAAATAGCTTCTCTTCTAAAAAAGCAGAATAAAGCAATTCAGGGAAAATGCAGATGCTTTAGTACAAAAGATTAACATGTGCAACTTCCAGGGTAGGAGTGATTGGTTAGAAATCTTCAAGTTAGTGATCGCTGAGAAAATCTAAGCTCACAGAAACTTCATAGTTCACAGGAAAGAACTGGAGAGAATCTACTTGGTTGAACCATAAAAATTGATACAGAGATGTAATTTCTCTGGATTTAAATCACAGTAAAGTGTTGGGGAACAGATTGAAATTTTGTTTTGCAGGGTTTGTTAAGACTTTTTCTACCAGTATTCTATATCTAGATTACTTTTTTTTGTTTTAAAGCACTTGTGTAACTAACATCTGTTCTGTTATTAATGAACTCTGCAGCCTCATGTGACAATGTCTCGGTGAACTACCACAAAGTTAGTTGAATTTTTAAAAAAATCTATCAAGCCAAATTTCTTTCTGAGATCCAGATTGTCCAGTACAAACAGCTTGGATCAAAACACCGTCTATATTCACTTGCAATTTTGTCAACTCTATTTATATCCAAACGCAACTAAATATTAACTGAATGCAGTAGCACCAGGTTGGTTGTTTAGTTTGAAGCCTCAGAATTTGTATCGACAGTAGAATATATAATGTTCAGAAACAGATAAGTTGCATTTCTGAAGCAGAATTAAGCACACAATTAAATTACGAGTTTGTTTCAATAAGCTGCTTGCTAAAAATATTTTCCAAACTTTACTTGGCTCAAGAGCAGTCAGAGTAAGGTGGTGATAAGCACATTCATGCCCATTCATTAGCCTTTTCAGTTTGACAGTGTTTCAAGCACATGTCAACTTGTTTGTTTTCATTTGAAAAATGTCAACTTTCTGCTTGATTTAGAATTGTTAATAAATCAATCAAGTCTGTTGAGATTTGGGACTGGAGACTTTCAGATCCAATCACATTGATTGAAAGATGGATGGGAGGCCGATAGAATTAATAATTTGGATAGGAAAGAGGTATGTCAAAAATGTAATGACTTGCTTCCTTTCCTACACCAAGCAAGAAGCTATTATGGTGAAAGAGGAGAAAACTCAGTTACTTGGAGGGTTCAGAATTGATAAACAATAGATATCGGATCGGTTGTTGTACAGAGATTTGACAAGATACCTGAACCAGAAGAATTGAATCCAAGGCTATTAAATGAAATTTAAGTGGAAACTGGAGAGGCCCTGGCATGTCATTAGATTAGATACTGACAGTATGGAAACAGTCTCTTCAGCCCAACAAATCCATAATGACCCTCCGAAGAACAACCCACCAGACCCATTCCTCTCCATTTACCTCTGACTAATGCACCTAACACTATGGGCAATTTAGCATGGCCAATTCACCTGGCCTGCACATCTTTGTATTTCTTTCAGTCTTACTAATTACAGACCAGTCAGTTTATACTCACAGTGGAGACTTATTTGGAAACACTAACTTGGGATAGAATTAGTAGTCACATAGTGAAATATGGGTTAACTAGAGAGATCCAGCATGGATTTCTTAAAGGGAAATCATGTTTAATTTGCTGAATTCTTTGAAGAGATAGCAGAGAGTTAATGAAGATAATGCTGTTAATGTGGTATACAAAAGATCTTCAATACTGTGCCAGTCAACAGACTTGTGGGAAAGGTTATAGCCCATGGAATAAAGGGGACAGCAGCAACATTGATATAAAATTGGCTGAGTGCCAGGAAACAGGGAGTAATGGTTATCATAAAATCAAGATTTGCAGATGCTGGAAATCAGAATGAAAAACAGAAATTACTGGAGAAACTCAACAGGTCTGTCAGCATCTGTAGAGAGAAAGCATGGTTCCAGGGATGAGAACTTCAGTTATGGACATGAAATGGGCAAGTTGAGATTTTTTCCTTGAAGAAGAGAAGGATAAGGAGAGATTTAATTGGAGTTCGGGCAGAGTAGGCCAGGAAAAACTACTGCTGCTTGTGAAATGATCAGAAAGGAGGAGGTACCCATTTTAAAATGATTTGCAAAAGAAATAAATGTGATATGTGAGAAGGAACTTTTTCATGCAGCAAGTAGTTTAGATCGAAAATGCTCTGCTTGGAAATCTGGTTCAATTGAGGCATTTAATAGGACATTATGTAATTATTTAAATAGAATGAAGGTTGGTACATAGCCATGATACTCATTTAAAGAGCCAGTGCAGACATGATGGGCTGAATCCCCTTCCAGATGGTAAAAAATTGTACCTGATTAAGCAGAGATTGGGAAGAGCACTTCTAAAGATTTCAAGGCTTATTCATCCACAAATCCACTAACACTCATGTTTTGCCAAGAGTTGATCACATAGCGCATATAGCTCCTACACTAGATCAGAAGATCCCTTCAACAGGAGAATGGTAATGGATATCTGTGTTGCTCAGAGCACTTCAGTGTCCACCTTTCAAACTGGCTTAATATCCAGCGGAAGAGTGATTGCGTGGGTTTGAGATGGAAACATGATTTGTGTTGCGTTGTCTCTCAATAGTTACTTTCAAGTTCCTATCCCACTCCATAAGACCATAATGTTATAAGATATGGGAGCAGAATAAGGCCACCTGTCCGATCCAGTCTGATCCTCCATTCAATCATGGTACGTTTCTCCTGCCTTCATCCCATAGCCTTTGATCCCCTTATTAATCAAGAACCTATCTATCTTTGTCTTAAATGTGATCAATGACTAGTCCACCACAGCCCTCTGCAGCAATGAGTTCCACAGATTAACCACTCTCTGGCTGATGAAATTCCTCCTCATCTCAGTTCTAAAGGGTCTGAGGCTGTACCCTTGGGTCTCAATCTCTCCTAGTAGTGGGAATATCTTCTCCATGTCTACTCTATTAGGCTTCTCAGTATTCTGTATCATTCCGCCCAGTCCTTAGATACTCCATCAAATTCAGATCCAGTGACCTCAGCTACTCCTCATATGATGAGCTCTTCATGCCCAGGATCATTCTTGTAAACCTTCTCTTGTCCTCCACCAAGATCAGCATTTCCTTCCATAGATATGTGGCCAAAACTGCTGATAATATTCTAAATGAGGTCAGAGCATAACCTATACAGCCTCAGCAATATATCCCTGCTTTTGCATTCTAGCCCTCTTAAAATGAATGCTAACTTTGCATTTGCCTTCCTAACTGCCAACTGAACCTACATATTAAACTTAACAGAATCATGAACTGGGACTACTCAGCTCCTTTGTTCTGAAGCCTTTCCCCATTTAGAAAATGGTCTGTGCCTTTATTCTTTCAGCCAAAGTGCATAACCTCACACTTTCCCACATTGTATGCCATTTGCCACTTCTTTGCTGACTCTCTTAGCCTGTCCTTATCCTTCTGCAGCCTCCCCACCTCCTCAACAATACCTGTCCCTCTACCTATCTTTGCGTCATCTGCAAACCTAGCAACAATGCCCTCAGTTCTGTCATCCAGAAAGTTAATGTCCAACTTGGATAGTTGTGGCACCAACAGTGACCCTTGTGGAACTCCAGTAGTCATTAGCTGCCATTCTGAAAAATATCCCTTTACCCTGACTGTCTGTCTTCTGCCAGTCAGCCAATCCTCAATTGACTCCAAACAACAGTCTTTCTAAAAGGAGACTGAAAAATGAATTGAAAAGTAACCCTTTTCAGCAGGTAGCCTTGGAACACTTCCAATCTGAATCTTCAGGTGGGCCCAGCTTTGTTAGCAGTTGGTATATCACATTTGGTTTCATCTGACCAATACCTACAGTTGCTCTTGAGGGCCAGAAATCTGGAAATACCACAGCACTGAATTCTCACTCCAATTATGTGTGCAAACTTGTTTGGGATAGGTGATGGCTTTATCCCCAACAGAATTTCCCAGATGCTTTGATTTTAGACTAGGACTCCATTAGTGTAGGTCTGGCCTAATTTATAGGCCTTCTGGTGCATTACCATCAAAGTTATGGATGGTGTGAGCTAGAAGGACCACAGATGTTTGGCCTCATTATCAATAGCAAACACAATTTTAAAATGTTACTTCCAAATACATATGGGCCTTCGCGTCTGTTGGTTCATGCAAAGTTTTATTTCTTTCACTGTTAAATGCAGCTTTTTCCATAAAATAAGACAGTCTTTAGTGAGGATGGTTTAACAGAATTCATCTGAGCATTCATAATACAGTACTTGCAGAAATGTCTGGTTTTGTCAATGAGAAAGGAAGTGGTTTTGGGGTGATGATGTGTTTTACTGAAGTTGGAAAGATATTTCATTGCAATTTGCGCAGATAAGAATTTACTGTTGATTTCTCCTCTGATCTTAACCTGCACGCTGGTGAGTTACATTATCCAGTTATGCTCTTTGAAACTTGTTCTCAGTTTATTAACTGACTAATGGAGTCACCATGAAAAGAGACCGCACCACCCATATTACTGCATAACATCAACAAATTGGCTCAAATGTGACATTAGTCATCAATAAAACTATAATAGGAGTCAGTTAGATTGTGAGGCCCACCCAAAGCACAACATTCAGTGTCCCCGCCTGCCCAGGCTTAGTTTAATGGTTGCAGTGTGTGAGAATTTTTATTTCCAGCTTAAGAAAATAAATCTTCTTGACAGGGTTAAGAGAGCAATGTCAGGTAGAAAAAGTTGATGGTCGCTTAACACATTCATACATCACTCCTTCACACTCTAATTTCACAGACATGAACTGGTTTAATTGAAGTGGGTTTAACAACATCTTGAAAAGTGGCAGATCAATGAATTTCATGCAAACTAACTTAGCCACAAAAATCAGCAGTGATTTCCAGCTTCAGGTGTTTAAGGTTGGTAAACATAAAATGATGGGGAACACATTGAAGATTCCATTACCTCTAAAAGAGGGAAAACAGCTCATGACTTGAGCACCTTCATCAGAACTCAGTCACAATCTTTTCTCTTGATGGTATTGAACCATTTTTTGAATCCCTTATGAAATGTACATAATTCTTTGACGTTTGTATCACATCTAGACAGAGTGGTCAAGAAGGAGCTTAGCATCCTTGCCTTCATTGCTCAGACCTTTTGAGTAAAGGAGTTGAGATGTTATGTTGAGGTAGTATCGGATGTTGGGGAAGCCTCTCCTAGAGAATGGTATTTAGTTCCAATCTTCCTGTTATAGGAAGTTGGAGAGGGTTCAAAAGACATTTATCAGGATGTTACCAGGAATGGAGCATTTGAGTTATAAGGAGAGTCTGGTTAGGCTAAGACATTTTTTCACTGGAGCATAGGAGGTTGAGAGTTGATCTTATAGAGGTTTATAAAATAATGAGGAGTATAGAAAACATGATTGGCTGGTGTCCTTTCTCTAGGGTAGGGGATTTTAAGACTAGGGGGTGTATTTGTAGGGTGAGAGGAGAAAGACTTAAAAAAGAGAGGAGATGCATTGTTTTTTACACAGGAAGTGGTTTGTGTTTGGAATCACCTTCCAGAGGATGTGGGTACAACATTTAAAAGACATTTAGATAAGTAAATGAATAAGAAATGTTTGAAGGAAAATGGGCCAAGTGCAGACAGATGGGACTAGTTTAGTTTCAGGTTATGGCCGGCATGGATTAGTTGAACTGAAGGGTCCGTTTCTATGCTGCATGATTTATGACTCTATGTTAGCAAGGACCAGATGCCCAGTGGTTGCAACAGATACAGCTTATTCTGAAATAACTGCTGATTTATTGTCCATTGTAAGATTTCATTTCACAAATGAACCTGATGCATCTGGTGTTAGATTCCCCGATGACTGGAGCTGGCCACTGTGAGGTGATATTTGCTGCGCCTTTTGCCTCTGACAGGATGCTTTACCTGATGAAGCAACGTTTATATCCTATGAAAAAGTGATGATATCGTGGCTCTGTCTCATACTGACTTACTGATCATAAGACCTACACAACAACACTGGCTAACCATGTGGTAGCAGAAGGTAACTACTTTCATTATGCTTGTGTCCAGTTGTAGGCATGTTGAGGATCAGCCTGTTATTGCCAGGGTAGGGATTCAATGGATACTCTTTTCCTTATTCTCCCCATATTCACTTATGCTACAAGAGCTACAGCTGCAGCCACAGGACAGCCTATGGTGAGGTTTGCCCTTTGCAATGATGGCCAGGCAACTGTGGCCAGAATCTCTTTTGACAGTGTAAACACATCTTCTGAGGGTGCCTCTGATTTGAGACACACTACTTTCTCCTCCTTCCCTCACTAGCAGCCATTTCTTCTCATGAGGCTAACAACCAGACAATGTGAGGCCTATGGCATTCGGCCAGTCATATGCAAGTCCCACAAACCATTCTCACTTGGATGTCAGTGGTCAGATCATACAGGCAGGTGACCTGTGGAGGTGGGACACATTATTTTGTCCCAACCTCTGAAAATTTCCAAAAGTCGCATGTTTGCACCCATTGTGGCTCTCCTTCCATTGTAACTGTTGTTTTTACATGACAATTTTATACATCCTACAGTCAAGAAACTCCCTTATTCCAACCTCATCTCTACCTCTGCTTCTCAAAATGCTAATCTCTTCAACCATGAATTTATGTGCCCTGATCCCAATATAACCGCATCCTTTACTCAGGATTAATTCGAAGACAATGTTTGGCTCTGACTTCACATGGATGATGGATTTGCAATATATGTAACTGCTTCAGCACCAGAATATATGTTTCAAAATGATGGATATTGTATTAAGTAGATCAGGTTATGGGTGTTGGAGATCAATCATGTCAGCCCCAGGATATCACTTTAGGAGTTACTCAGGTGGTGTCTGAAATAATTCCACAAAGGCCAATATTTTGTCTCAAAGAGACCCTTTATTTACATGTGCCACTGACCCAGCTAGCACAGAGCAGCTCCTAGAGTGAACAGATCTTTGACAGTGCTGTTTATAAATTTTAACGACAAATTTAGATTAGATTACAGTGTGGAAACAGGCCCTTCGGCCCAACAAGTCCACACCGACCCGCCGAAGCGAAACCCACCCCTACCCCTACATTTACCCCTGCACCTAACACTACAGGCAATTTAGTATGGCCAATTCACCTGACCCTGCACATCTTTGGATGGTGGGAGGAAACCGGAGCACCCGGAGGAAACCCACGCAGACACGGGGAGAATGTGCAAACTCCACACAGTCAGTCGCCGGAGGCGGGAATTGAACCCGGGTCTCTGGCGCTGTGAGGCAGCAGTGCTAACCACTGTGCCACCGTGCCGCCCACCAGTGCTGTTTATATCTGTCAGCCAAGGCTTCCTGGTTGGACCAGGTTAACAGCCCCAATCAGGGAACTCATATTCTGTAAGGTCTCTCTGGCCGACCTCGTCCAATCACTACAGTGTCCTAAACACAACTATCTTCAGCTACTACACCAATGACCTTATTTCTATCATAATGTCATAAATACAAACATTCATTGATAATTGCACAATGTTTGACAACATTCATGACTCCTCAGTTACTGAAGCAATCCTTATCCAAATGCAGCAAGACCCAGAAAAACATATTGGCTTGAACTCTTACCAGCAAGTAACATTTATGCCACATTATGAGTGCAATAACCACCTTCAAGAAGCACAAATCTAATTATTATTGCTTGATGATCAATGGCAATGCTTCATTATTCTTGGGGTCACCACTGACCAGAAACTGAACTGGGCTAACCATATAAATACTGTGCTACAAGAGCAGATCAGAAACTAGGAACTCTGTGTTAAGTAATATAACTCTTGTCTACCAATGTATGATTATCAATTCACAAGGCAGGAGTATAATGGATTACTCTTCACTTGCCAAGATTGATGCAGCTCCAATAACACTCGCAAGGCTTGACACCATCCAGAACAAAACAAACTGGTTAATTGGCACCCATTCACCTTCTTCAGCTTTCACTTCCTTAAGTGCCAGAGCACAGTGGCAACAGTGTGGCACAATGCACCACAGTAATACCTCAAGGCTCATTCGGCAGCACCTTCCAAATGCACAACCTCTGCCACCTGGCAGGATAAGAGCAGCAGATACATGAGAACAACACTACCAACAAATTCTCCTGCACACTATCCTGACTTGGAACTACCCTTCACTGTCACTGGGTCAAACTCCTGGAACTCTCTTCCTAACAGCATACAGAGTGTACCTTTATCCTGAAGCTGAGAAGCCAGCTGACTACGATCTTTTCCAGGGCAATTAAGGATGTGCAATAAATGCTAACCCTCTCAGTGAGGTCCATCTCTCATGAATGAATAAAAACAAATCTCATTCACTGCACAACATGATTCACAACAATAGCTTCTCAAATATGATTGATAAACAAACTGATGTAAATTAATTATCGGAACTCAAATCTCAGAAGGTACAGCTTCAAGAGTTTGTCTTTTTCTCAGTATCAACTGGGAAAGACTTTTTGTAAATTTACCTGTAAGTGCACACTATCTCGACATTTTCAGTAGTTTGCAATTAGGCAATGGGGATTTAAGTGTGACCTCAAAAGGCAGCAAGAAAGAAGTTGTGTCATTTAAAATACAAAGGTAGCTCACTGCTGATTTGACTCACTGTTGATTCCTCCACGAAGCAAGAAGCAGAGAATTCAAAAAGGGCCAACAGAATTTCTTAAAACTCTCCTAAATTGGATTTCAACTGACATTAATATTGCTGCAGAAAATAATTATGGCTGACAAAATAATAAACATTAAAAGACATACTGAGGATGCAACTTATTAAAAATATTCATGTTGCTCAATTTCTTTGATGTTATAATTGCATTGGTCCACAGTGTTAACCAATGTCTATGCTTAAACCTCCTTGCATTTAACCTCTCTGCTGATATCATTAAGGGTACTTAACCTTAGGTCACCTTAAAGTAGTAGATTGTTCCTGCACCTTCTATTCTAACTTCCTATTATTTCTGTTTTCCAATCAATCCCCTCCCTTATATCCCAAGCCCTCCAGCCTCTGTCCCCCCACCCCACCTGCCCCCACCAAAATTACAAACAACATTTTCAGTAAAAACAAAATACTGGTGGATGTTTGCAGTCTGAAATAAAAAGATAGAAAAGCCTTGAGAAGCTCAGTATATCTGGCAATATTTGTTGAGAGAGAAACAGACTTGGTGTTTTAATTCTGATATAACATTTCTTCACTTTCTCCAGCACCTTTTTTCTACTACAAACAATGTTGTGGCTACAATCAAGATATTTGTAGCTACACATATTGTGAATGATAAACACTTCGGACAGCAGGAGGTATTTGGAAAGGAAACCATTGCAATCTATTATAATGACAACCTCTGCAGGAGTTACAAAGGAAGTCAACACAACATGTTTTATCTCTTCTGAAATCTTAAGTCTTGGACAAGGTGAGTAATCACCTTTCAACGCTTCTTCCTAATGATCACTTTTCAAAGTATGTGTTGTAAATGTTAAATATTCTCAGACCCATGTTTATTAAACAGAGATGTTTGTGTTCAGTGCAAGGTCGGTCAATTAAAATGTTCATTTACTGAGACTGTCCATTCTAAGGGCAGAGAGACAAAGGCAACAGGTGGATGGGAAAACCTCCACTTATCTGCAAGCTCCCCCCAAGCCACACATCATTGTGACTTGGAAATACATCGCTGTTCCTTCATGATCACTGGGTCAAATCCTGAAATGCCCTTTCTTACATTACTGCTAACAGCCCCAGTGGACTGCAGTAGTTCCAGAAGGCAGCTCACTCTCATCTTCTCAAAGGTAAAGTTCAGCCAGTGATCCCCATATCCTGTGAAAGAACCTTTAAAAGATATAGACATAGCAATCCGTAAAGAATCCTGAGAAGATATACAATATCATGTATATCATATCACCCACAAAGGTGCACTGAACACGAATAGTAGGCAGTTGCCATTTGATGCTCTATCTTTAGTAAACAGCAGAGGTCACAGTAACCTCATTTAAAAAAAACTGAAGGCGCAGACATTCACTAGTACAAACTCATCCTCACGCAAAAACAAACTCAATATTGTCAATGCCAACCTCTACACTTAATTTTTAATTTTAGTTTTAATTTCACTTCATTAGTTCATTTCATTTATTTATTTGTCAATGTATGGGCAGACAGTCAGACAGCCTGCATGGCCCATTTTAAAACTTCCACAATATGCACTCAATTGGAAAGATATGTATGGCTGCTGGCCTGAGGCAATCAAGACAGTACCCATCACAATATTAATCTAAGCAAAAGCAGGTCCAGATGTGGATCCTTTCACAGATCCTTCAGAACATTTAATACTTGGTAAATATCATGTGTACAAAGCACAAATTCAGTCTGTCAATTAGTTCAATTTGTATGCTTTTAGACTTGAGCAGGACAGAAGAAGGCCATTTAACTGCTGAGAAATTTCAAAGCAACTATTAAACAACGGAGTATGGAATTCCTGCTACCACAAGACCTTTGAAGGAGATAAATTACAATGTGCATGCCCTTGAGCGGCAGGGATAAAAACAGAGACCAATAATAGAAAAAAATAATGAACAACATAATGGGTATTTGTGAAACCAAGCAATGTTTGCTTTAAAACAATTTTCCAATTATTGTTTAGAACTTTCATTTGTTCACTAAAAAGTGAATTCAATGTGTGTAAATCTTCAAAGGATTTTATGTTCTCAATAATCATGAAAACAAAAAACCCTTACAATTTCATGTTAGCACCCATGGACCACCTCAAGTATTGCAATATTTTCCAAGCATTTTGAAAACAAATTTATTTCTAAAGGGGCAAATTTAATGAAGTAGCTTCAAACTGCCAACGGGGTTCACAGTGACACCCCCCCCCCCCCCCCCCCCACCCTTCTCCTACCCAGCACTCTCCGTGGAGCAGATATCCAAAAGCTAACTACAATTATCCAAGGGACACTGTATTCTAAGTTAAAAAGTTATGTAACAAAGTTAAAAATCACACACCAGGTTATAGTCCAACAGATTTATTTGGAAGCACTAGCTTTCAGAGCGCTGCTCCTTCATCAGGTGGTTGTAGAGCAGGATCATAAGACACAGGATTTATAGCAAAAGATTACAGTGTCATACAGCTGTAATAATATATTGAAGAAACGTAGAATGGGTTATAGGTTTTGGTTCATTAAAATGTAAATCCCAGAACTTCTTTTAAGTCACATTCTCAAGATACATCTTTAATACATTGTCTGAGCTGAGATGTCACTTTTTTTTATAAAACCTTAAGTTATTTCGAGAGTGTGACTTGAAAGAAGAAATTTTTTGCTATAAATTCTGTGTCTCATGTTCCTGCTCCACAGCCACCTGTTGAAGGAGCAGCGCTCTGAAAGCTAGTGCTTTCAAATAAACCTAGAATGGTTTGTTGGGCCCTTTGGCCCAACAAGTCCACACCGACCCTCTGAAGAGCAACCCACCCAGACCCATTCCCCTACATTTACCCCTTCACTAACACTACGGGCAATTTAGCATGGCCAAATCACCTAGCCTGCACATTTTTGGATTGTGGGAGGAAACCAGAGCAGGGAATTGAACCCGGGTCTCCGGCATGGTGAGGCAGCAGTGCTAACCGCTGTGCCACCGTGCCACCCACTGGCCTGGGGTGCGAAGAGATATCAAGTTGAATGTCATGGAAAGTCAACATTCTTGATGCCAATACATTCTTGACTATTCTCTAGTGTATTTTGCCAGCTGCAGGAGAAACATGGATGAGCCACTTAGCCATAGGCCAAATGAGGTCTTTAGTGCTAATTAATGGCTATTTAAGGTACTCCTCCCCCACCACTGCTGGGATCTCTCTCTGTCTCTCTGCCAGACTACCTCTCTCTCTTGGCTCACAAAAGATATCCAGAGCCCCCAACCAACGCTGGTGGCCTGGTGCCTGGGACAGTTGGTTGCATTTTCTTCTGGAACTCTGTACCCATGAGAAGCCCACCCATGGCTCGGTGGTTAGCACTACTGCCTCATAGTGCCAGAGTCCCAGGTTCAAATCCAGTCTCGGATGACTGTCTGTGTGGAGTTTGTACATTCTCCTCGTGTCTGCGTGGGTTTCCTCTGGGTGCTCTTCCCACAGTCCAAAGATGTCCTGGTTAGGTAGATATTGGCCATGCTAAATTGCCCATAAGGTCCAGGGATATACAAGCTAGAGGGTTAGCCAGGAGAAATGCAGGGTTACAGGGATAGGGTAAAGAAGTGGATCTGGGTGGGATGTTTGTCGGTGAGTTGGTGTGGACTCGATGGGTTGAATGGCCTGCTTCCACACTGCAGGATTCTATGAACGCTACGATTTCTCCATCTGAATTTGTCTTCCATTGCTCCCTAGTCCACTCTTCGTTATGGACCACCTCACTGCCGTCTACCAGTCTGGCCTTGAAGAGACTCTGAACTTACCTTGTTCTGGGCTTCTGCCTACTCTTCTTCAATCTATTTGTTGTCACCCCAGCACAGCCCTTTGCTCCCTCTGGCATTGCTGGGATAAGGTAGCTGCTGCCCATTTGATTGGCTGGCAGTTAACGGAGGCAAAGTTTCCTGTCTATTGGATGTTGAGATCTTGCCTCAAATCACTTAAAAGGCTCGATGGCCATGAAACAGCAGCAAGGTGAGCTGACCAAGTGAAAGCAGGCTCTTCCCTAACTATTAGACCTAAGGCTCTAATCCACCTAATAGAACTACTGTTAGAAACTAATAGATTTCCATGTTTCACTGAACATGTGCAGACTCCAAATTCGGTTTCAGATGATTGATGGCAACAAACTATCAATACCAAAGCAGAATCTAGACCATTGTGCAGAGAATGGGTTACATTTTTTACCCATGCCCTTGTTACCTCCAGAATTGACTGTTTGAATGCTCTTTTACCAGGTCTCACACCCTTCATCCACATATTTGCTACCTATTACCTAGCAAAGTCCTTGTTGATCTAAATTGGCTCCTGGCCCATGCAGAGTTTTAAAATTTTTATCCTTGTTTTCAAATTCTCTGTGCCATCTCATTTGCCAATCTCATTTGCCTTATCACCTTTGAAGAATTCTCCAATCCTAAATTTGAGCCTCTAATGCATCCCCGTCATTGATATCCGTTCCTTCAGATGCCTAGGTGTAAAGTCTCTGAAGTGATGTTAGCCCTGGAGAATGGAACTATTTCTGATGAAACAGTCAATGTCTCCACTGAGTACTCTCGTGTAGGTCAGAGGCAGAGTACAGCCTCTATAAATTGACCCTAGCCATGTGCCTTATTGTCAACACTTCTAAATTAGTAGGATTCTTTTATAGCTTTTGTACTAGTTATTGATTCATAGACGTTTGGGGCTGAATCTTATATGGCTAAGTGTCAATGTCATCAAGTTTCAAGGGGCATTTCCCTCCACTCCCCTCTTGTCCCATGTCTATGGTCTCACCATACCCGAAGAGCTTGTCATTCACCAAATGTGCCAGGAAACACCAGCTTACCTTGAGCCCATGCCATTTTTAAAAGGCCATTTTGCACCTGACATTCAGCTCCTGACAGATGCCAGATAAAGGGAAAATTGGCACCTTGCTTTGTGGGTGGGCACCTCAATGTCCTGGTGGATGGTACAGATTAGTGAAGTTCTCTTCCCAGAGCAGCAGAGGATACCATCCAACTGTCTGCAGCAATGTCCAGCAGTGAAAGAAGAAAATCATTGGCCTTCTCCACTCTGCCAAGGTAAGTGCCACCATCTTCTTTCTACGACTTCACACTCACTCCCTCTCATATACTGACCCCACCTCCTGCCAAGGTTCATGTTCCATTATCTCACTATTGCTTGCAACATGTTTCCTCAGTTGCTTTCAACCACCCTAACAATCCTATCTTGAAACCCTACATGGCTGTTATGCTGCTACTCATTCACTTGGCTCACTTCACCATGGTTTATCCACCAGCACTAACAGTTGCTTCACTCTTTGTCATCTCACTAAATCCCTCCCATGGGGAGGAGAGAAAGAGCCAAGATCACCGTGGGCTATCTGACATTTGGTTCATCACCCTTATGAGGAAAGGATCTTGACCTTGATCATTTTGATCAAATAAACAATGACTGATCCTCTTAACTGGGATCAGAGACTGACTGTACTGGGACTCCTGGGGTGAAGACTGTCTCTACTGATTTGATTGAGGATTGCTGGCAATCACAACAAATCTCCTGACTTCGTGTATATGCTAAACACTAACTCAAGTGAGAAGTAATGGGAGCCAAGTCACTCTGTCTGAGGGTGTAAAGGGAAAAGGCAAGGAAGGGATGCTGTGATCATCCAGATGGCCTCCAACTGAGTGAGTACTAAGAGAGCAAATGAAAATTCCTGAGAGGCAGCCTGGGCTGTTCTGTGAGCTGGGTGCCTGTCTCTGTGAGCAAAGAGTCTCACAATGCAGTTCAAAGTGCCTTGTGCTTACTCTGCATGTAGACTGTCCTTGCATCAGAATTTCAATGCCAGTGTAGAGGCTTCAAAGTAGAAAGGCATCTCTACATGGATCGAAGAGGTGCTATGAGGGTCCTGAGAGACTGGTAGATGATAGATGCCAGTGTCTGTGGATGGAGTGTGAGTGTGGAAGGTGCCCATGGAGCATTCCTTGATACGTTGCTCCTGGATATCCAAGATGGCAGTACCAAGGAGCAATCAATGAACTGAAGTCACCATGTCCCTGCTCTGACTTGCATGTCGGGAATTGCCAACATTGGCTTTCTTATCCATGTGTAGTATAGTAGGAAGCTCCTTATTAATGAGATGAGAATTGCAGTTGGTGAGGCTGTTAACAAGTAATACCCCCCCTATTAATAGTTATCACACCTCTCACTGGAAAGAATTTTGGCCCAGAACTCTGTTTGAGAAGGCAACAAGTTGCTCCTGACAGTGAAAAAAGTCTAGACTGACTTCTCATGTGATTCTCCCAGATTTCTTGCCATAGCTCATGTCATTCAGAAAATTCCACGAATAGACATTAACAGCCATTCTGCCCACTGTGTCCATGTCATTCAACAAAGATTGGAATGCACTAATTCCACTTCCAGCTCTTGGCCCATAGCCCTGGAAGCTATGACAACGTGAATTAATATTTGAATACTGTTTAAATATATGAGAGTTTCTGACTCTACCATCTGCATGAGAAAAATTCTCCTCAACTCTCCTTTTAGCCTTACCTCTTACATTAAATCTATGCCCCTGAATTGTGACTATCCACTTTGAAGCTATCCACTTTATCTATATCCCTTATAATCTTGTATAACTCTATAAATGTGCCCTCTCAATTTTCACTGTTCCATGGAAAATAGCCCCAGCCTATCTAATCTTTCCTTATTGTTCAGTCCCTCCAGCCCGGGGAGCGACCTGATAAAACCCCTCCACTGCCCCGGGGTCTATTCACATCCTTTCTGCAATGTAGTGGCCAGACCACAAACCAAACTGTGACCTAACCAGTGTTTTACATAGACCCAGCATAACCTCCCTTCCTGCTTTTGTCCTGCATTTGATGCCTTGACTAATAAAGACAAGTATAAAACATTTCTTCACAACCTTCTTATCTATTAGCCCTATAACCTTCACCTATCCGGGATTACGCACAGCAGGTCCCTCTGATCTTCAGTACTTTCCAGGGTGTGACCTTATGGCATTAACCCCTTATCTTGCTTGTCCTCCTCAAGTGTATTTGCTTGGACTTTATTGGGTTGAATTCCATTTGTCATTGTTCTGCCCACCTGACTTGTCGGTTGATATCCTTTGACAGTTTATGATAGCTTCCTCACTACTTACCGCCATTTCAGTTTTCAACTACTTGAGCTTATTCATTACATTTCAGTCCAAGTTGTTAATGTACATCACAGTCAGCAAGGGCCCCAGCATCAAGCTCTGTGGAACCTCTCAGAAACAGACATTCACTCACAGAAACATTTCTCCACCATCACTCTGTGCTTCCTTGTTGTCAGTGAAATTTGGGATCCAATGTACCACATTGCAATGGAACCCATGGGCTCTTACTTTCTTCAATAGTCTCCCAAGAGCAACTTTATCAAAAGCCTTGCTAAAGTCCACATAGACCACATCAAATGCATTACTCTCTTCAACACTCCTGGTTACGTCCCCAAACAATTTGACCAAGTTTGTCAAATGTAATATTCTCTTAACAAGTCTGGGCTAGCTATCCATGATAGATAAGAGGCTGGAAGAACACAGCAAGCCAGGCAGCATCAAGAGGTGAAGAAGTCAAGGTTTTGGGTATAACCCTTCTTCAGGACATGGCTTGCTGTGTTCTTCCACCCTCCTCCTTGTCTACCTTGGATTCCAGCATCTGCAGTTTTTTTGTCTCTAACTATCCCCATGATAGTCAGAGCTGAGATATATTCTGGGCCTCAGAACTATTTCCAATAATGTACCCACCAGCAAGGTTAAACTGACTGGCCTGTAACTTCCTAGTTAATCCTTTCCTCCCACTTAGGACAACATTAGGGTTCCTCCAGTCTTCTGGCATCTCACCTGTGGCTGGAGAGGATTTGAAAATAATACCAAGGTCTCTAATATTTCTTCCCTTAACCCCCTGAACAGCATGGGATACATCTCATCTGGGCTACAGATTTACTTCCTCTCTATGATTTTTTTTCTAATATTTCATGTTTTCCTCTTCTTTCATTCTGACAAAGAATATTCAATGAGAATTATGCCCATGTCTTCAAGGTGAATTAATCCTGTGACACCTAAATGAATGTAATTGGCATTTGATTGGAAATTAGGATTGAATATGAAACCCCTGGACCAGGAGTGTGTCACATTTATATGGAAGAGGACAGAATATGAACCAGATTTCAGCTACATTGGGATAATATCCCTTGTCTGGACTTTAAGTGTTTCTTGAGGGGTTGGGGCATACCATGTGCCTTAACCCTCCCCTTCCCAAGCAAACCTGCAAACTAAGATTTAGTAATTGCAACAAGGTGAACCTCATAGAATATGAGCTCCCTGAAGGGGGATCTTAATCTGAGCCAGTCAGGGAGCCCTGGCTGACAGATATAAACAGGAGTGTTAAAGATTCTGTTTACTCTGAGAGCTGGCTCTGAGGGAGCTGGATCAGCATCAAGGACTCTCCAAGTGTATATAAAGGGTGACTTGGTGACAGGATACCAGCATCTGTGGATTATTTCGCAAGGAAGAAGGCAAACCATTTTAAAGGTATTGCTTCTTTCCACTCAAGTCTCTGCAAAGCACTGCTCCAGCTTCTAAGATAGTTCAGCTGAGATTGGGAAGTCTGTGCATGGCTCCCTTCCTGGTATTTGTGGTGGTCTTCTGGCTTTGGAGAAGGCATCAAAAAGAGTTTGTCCTCCTGCCTTTCCCCAATACAGCTGGGACTCTGTCCTCAATATATGCAAAAACCCCTCCCTCACAGCCAACACAAGAATACTTGCATTTCTCTAACCTCTGTTTGAACACATAGTCCGGGTGTGAGGTTACTGTGCAATAAATGTGAACTTTCATTGAGTCTACAGGGCAAAATTACACATGGTCTTATCCAAAACACGGTCACAACTCAATTTCAATATGATATGTGTTAAATGTGTAACCTCTTGGCACAGTATCATGCTAACTGGAGGCTTCATATATGATGTAGCCTGTTAATTTAGAGTATTAGGTGATTTCATAAAGCACTTTTATCTTTTCACTTCTCTTGACAGTTAAAAATTGTTTATTTGGAGTTAAATTCGCTGCATACTGCAAGTTAATTTTGTGGGTATGTCTTCTGTGATAATTTAACTGATCTTCAATGGATTGGGAAGAGCTTGAAAAAAAGACATGAAATGGAATCTTTCCGATGAAATTTTTTACAAAAGTACAAGGGGGAAACAAAGCCGTAAATTACAAGGTAGAGTGTGGGTGGCAAATCTTGTCAGAGGATTGGTTTTAAAGTATCCTACATGAAATACTTAATGACTGAAGTGGCACAAGATGAAAACAAAACAATGTGGGGTATCAGCCCATGCCAAAAGTGGATTCACCATGAACAGCAAATCTGAGATGGATCTTGCTCCAATACATGAAATGGATACTCATCCTGTATGGAAAATGACCTGGCAGCAGAATTGCAATAAATGATGCCAGTTTGCTCCAAATGCAATATTGAAGGAAATACCTGCATTCTAAGAGTTAGAATTGTGCCGTGAGGCTGGTACGTGTCTGATGCCAACCTTCAAGGGTGCAGGTACACACTGAACATGGCACATAACCTGACGTGTTGGGCCTATGTCCCAAGATGGGCGCCTGGAGGAGAAAACATTGATCTGGAAAAGCTAGATACAAGGTCTGAATTTCATGCCAGGATGGGCTAATACATGTAAACCAGCCTCTCGCCGTTTACTCGTAAGATTCACGTTTCATTGTTAAAAGCTTGGTTGAAGAATCAGAGTGTTTCTCTTGATATTGAGAATCTTGTTTTTGCACATTTGCCTCATATTTTCCCAACTGACTCATTACTGCCCATATTATCCAGGACCTGGGAAAATTCCATGCATATTAATAAATGCAAACAAACTAACAAGAGAGAAAACGTTACCTCCACACCTTCAGAGAGGGCAGTAATAATTGCATATTTTAGATTTGTTTAAATTATTTGTTCAGAACATGCAATCTTAAAGTGACCAAACCTTTAAATTCTGACAGGAGTTTTGACTATTTAATTTTCTGATTCTCAACCTCTTTCAGCACATTCAAGCCCAGTGTGTGCTGGTAGTTGACCATATCTGGTTAATGAGGACTTAAATTAAGAAAAAAAAATCTTTTGACAGTTATCTGATATACAAATACTGGAAAGGGTTAACCTATGCTCCTTCTTTTCAGGGTTGTATGGAAAAAAACACTTGCTTTGGGTGTATTATTTTACTACACATAACTGCTGTGATGACTAATTTTCCTTTTGATCTTTGCCCTTTCTGTGAAATTGCTCACTATTTTACAACATGTCAAAACCCCTTACCGTGTTCTAGAAGAGATAGTCACATCTGATTCCCAGGAGTTTAATCTGGACTTTCTGTTTTTGTATATGCTTAACAAGTGCTAAGACTTGAAGCCTCCATGATCAAGATTGAATTTACAGAGCAAATAGCAGCCACTAACTCCAACATCTGTTGCTATGTTGGCAGAATCACGACTTCCGCTAATATTTGTATGAGTACAGTAGCTTTCCAGTCCTATTAAAGGTGCCTAACATACTCAGACTGTAGGGCACGGCACTTGGTTATGGCTGCTTGAATTAGTGCGCTGATTAATTGGCATCTTGACGTGCAAAGCTGTGCATTCATTAAATCAAGTATGTCCTGAGGTGAACTTCAATCAACCCTGACCACACTCAACTGCCTTTGCTTTTGAAGTGCTCAGACAAGTTGAATTCTGCACCTTCAAATACTGAATGAATCAAGCCATTGCAACCTATTATTACCACTTTGATATATGCCAGTGTAAAATATCACCCAAAACCCAAGATTACAGAGAAAACAATGGTAGCATATAAATGGTCGCATCCGAGATTTATATATGTAGTAGATTAGTTAACCACTGGCCCTAAATTTGAGAAGGATTTCTGTTAAAGTTTAATCCAGACAAATGCGAAGTGATACATTTTGGAAGATCCATTGCTGGAGGGAAGTATGCAATAAATGGCAGAACCCATCAGCATACAGAGAGATAGAGTCATAGAGATGTACAGCACGGAATCAGACTCTTCGGTCCAACCTGTCCATGCCAACCAGATATCCCAACCCAATCCAGTTCCACCTGCCAGCACCTGGCCCATATCCCTCCAAACCCTTCCTTCTAGGCATTCAGGTCCACAGTTCCCTGAAAGTGGCAACACAAGTGGATAAGACGGCCAAGAAAGTATATGACATGCTTGGCTTCATCAGTCAGCGCATGGAGTACAAAAATTGGCAAGTCATATTGCAGCTGTATGGTACTTTAGAGTTAAGCCACATTTGGCATATTTTGTACAGTTTTGGTTGCAAGACTACAAGAAGGGTGTGGGGGCTTTGGCAAGGGTACAGAAACAGTTTACCAGGATGTTGTCTGGTTTGGAGGGTACTGGTTGGCTTGTTTTGAAGGGTTTGAGCCATGCGGGGAGATTGGACAAACTTGGTTTGTTTTCACTTGAATGTTGAAGGATGAGGCGTGACCTGTTAGAAGTTTATAAAATTGTGAGAGGCATTAAGAGAATGGATATTCAGAGTATTTTTCCCAGGGTAAGAATGACAAGTAGTAGGGGACATGGGTTTAAGGTTAAAGGGGGTATGTTTAAAATAGATGTGAGAGGCAATTTTTTTACACAGAGATTGGTAAGTGCCTGGAATGTGCTGCCAGAGGAAGTGATGGAGCTGGATATAATAAATGTGTTGAAGAGGTTTTTTGACTGATATATGAATAGGCAAGAAATACAGAGATATTGACCATGTAGAAGCACGGCGGTTTAGTTTAGAAAAGCATCATGTGTCAGTGCAGTCTGGGTTGGCTGAAGGGCCTGTTCCAGTGCTTAAGGTCTTGTATTCCTGCTATGGGCCTTCATGTGACTGAATAGTTCAATTCTTGACCTACATGTCTAGGGGCACACGATACAGGATGTTCCATGAAATAGTGAGATCCAATGTTCCTTTTTTTCCTTCTCAGTCATTCCTCTGTCTCATCATTAAAGTGATGCATCTTAGAGCATGATTCACATGATGTTAAATTGTCACCATTAGGAAGCTCCTCCCAATCATTGCTGTCAATGTGGCTTAGCTCTCACAGAACTTCAGAGTGTCTTTGAGGCACTTACCTTGTCCGCACTTTGTAATATTAGCCTTTTAGAAATTGAAGAAACAAGATGTGGTGGGGAAGACTTTGTTTGCCATGAGGTGTGATATTTAGTCTATTGAAATTGATTTTGCAAAAGTTTTGCCTGAGTGTTTGTGAATCTGGCTTCAAGAAAGCCATTACAGAGCTGATCACTGTCGACTTCCACTAGTTAGAGTTTGCCATTTTGACAACGGCCACTTTCTCCCACATTTCTGTTTTCTGTCAGTTAACCAATCTTCTATCCATGGCAATATAATGCCGCAACACCGTGGATTCTTGTCTTATAATGTATTCTTCACATGTAGCACTTAATCAAACATATTTTGGAAACAAAAATATGTAATATTTATTGGTCTCCCTTTATCTATTCTAATTGGTATGTCCTCAAAGAATTCTAACATGTTTATCATGATTTCTTTTACGTGATATCACACTGACTGTATTTGATTACATAATGTGCATTTAAATCTTCTACAATACATCTCAATCATAGATTCTAACATTTTCCCAATTACAGATGTTAGGTGAACTGGCTTCTCATTAACCGTTCTTGACTCCTTTTCCTTTTCAAATAGGGTGTTACATTTGCAGTTTACAATCCTTTGGATTTTTCCCAATTCTAAGCATTCTTGGAAGATTGCTCCAGTGCATCCATTGCCTCTGTAGTTATTTCCTTTGACATTTTCGGATTCAAACATTGTTTCGAGGGGAGTTATCATCTTTCAGCCCCATAAGTTTCCCTAATTTTTTTTTCTAGAGATTGTTGCTGCATTTATTTCCTCTTTGTTATCCCTTGGTAATTTTAGAAAGCTGTTCATGTCTTCTACTGTGAAGAGTGATGCAAAATATTTAATCAACTCCTCTGCCATTTCTTGGGTTCCTCACTATTATTTCCCATGCCTCAATCTCTCAGGTCCTTTTGTTCATTCTTTCCTCTCTCTTCTGAATGATAGATTTAAAGACACTTTTATTGCCTGTTTTTATATTATTTGCCAGCCTAACCTGGATGTATATTTTCTCCCTGTTTTCTTTTTGTTTAGGTGTTTTAAGTTTTTAAAAAACTCACCCAATCCTTTGACTTACCACTAATCTTTTCCATGGTTGTGTTAATTTTTTCTTTCATTGTGATATTATCCACAACTTCCTTGGTTAATCTTTCTTCCTCATTGGGATTTGTCTCTGTTCCGAGTCATGAACTGCTTGAATAAACAAGCACATAGATCTAGATGCCATCCATCAACCCCTCAGAAAACGAACAGGAAATGACATCACCACAAACGCCAGGAACCCCATCCAGGAGAAAGATATAAATAGAAAGCAGGAGACAACAGCTTCGCTTCACTTGGAGGTCGCCACTGATGATGTTACCTAGCCAGGTAATGAAACATCTGGATATCAAACCTACAGCTCAGTGAGCAAACCTACACCCTAAACCTCAACCTGAGCTACAAACCTTCACAAACCTTGCTAGAGTGCTGGTTTTTGACAATGAATGGCAAAAATGAAGACAAGAATTCAGCATGTGAGAAAACATTCTATTTAGCACTGAAAAGAAAAAATGCCTTTATAACTGATAGATGCATTCTTCAGGAATTAAAACATTGGAGCACTTTCCTTTAAACTCCTGTGCTCCTGACATGAAATATCTTTTCCTGAAGGTAACCTCTCTCTCTGGATAATGTGGCTCTGTGTTCAGTGGCAGATCAGGGGTGGGAGAAAAAGAAGTAGAGGCTGGAACAGAAGGGGTGGAGAGGCCTGTGAAACTTTGAGGAATGAAACCATGTTTAGAGCAAAGAAGAAAAGGAAAAGGATGGTAAGAGGTTTCGGAAACGGGGAAGAAGCTTACTGGTGGTGTGATGGCTCAAGCTCAAAATACTCCAGGGCTCAAGAGTGAGATCAAGTTCTTTTAAGGTACTTAGTAACTCGGATTCCAAGAAGCAATGTTTTAAAATACTCTTGTGCTTCACAGAAAAAACTCCTCATCAAACAAAACAGAGTAAGGAATGATACATTTAACATGCAGTAGCCAATCAGAAACTGTTCATAATGGTAGTAATTTAATAATACATAGAAGTGTTTATGTCTTTGGACAAAATTAATCACTTACGAAAGTAACAAGGATCAATATGATATTGACAGCTCTGATTATACTAACCAACCAATTCCTGTTGCTCATCAGCAACGCCCAATAAAACCTGTGGAATTCATTGCCATGGAGCGCAGTGGAGGCTGGGATGTTGGGTGTCTTCAAGGCAGAGATGGCTAAATTCTTGGTGTCACAAGGAATTAAGAGCTATGGGGAGAGTACAGTTATGGGGAATTGAAACGCCCATCAGCCATGATTAAATGGTGGAGTGGAATTTATGGGCTGAATGGCCTTGCTTCCACTCTATGTCTTATGGTCTTATGGTCATAAAACAGTAGTGACAATTCAGAATTTTGTATTGGTCACAAAAGCAGTGAGCTTTCACTATGTCCTGTTTCTGTATTTGCACCTGTGCTTGTAGGTGTTGACTTATTCTTCTATTTATGGTTTTTCAGTTGAGCATTTGATTCAATCAACTTCTGTCATAACTGCATATAAGAAAAATGATGCGACAAGTTTGTGCAAAGTACTTAACTCACACCAAGGTGTTCCCCGTCAGGTTCACTAGACAGATAGGATGCCAGGCGATAGAGTTTGGAATGATAAATAGTAGAGGCTGCAGGCAAGATGTTTGTCGTTCCACCCAACTACATTTAAGGGAAGTCTCCTCACAACGCTGGATAATCTCCAACTCTTTATTTAATTTGAAATGATCATGAATGCTGTTCCTGAGATGTGTTTAATACGGAATGAAGCAGCATCATACAAGACTTAAAATCTGAATCCCAGCAAAGACGAATTAAAGTGACTGATTCTTAAAGTTTTTCTGTTTTTCCACTATTATGATGTCGAGGCTATAAAAAGGAACCATAAATAATCCAAAAAAGCTGCAGATTTTATTGCAACAGTCCTGCCAGCTACAGATCAACTATTTGTTCATGCTCAGTAATAATTCTGATATCATTTTAAATTTATTTCAAGTATGCTAATGAAGGCCCACTTTTTCATGATAATTTATGTTCAGATGTTTTATTAGCTCACTGCCATAGGCCATGCATTACCTCAATGCATGGATTTGACTTTCTTTCCTTTTTTTTGTGTCATTTTCAGCACACTTTAAATGTCAAAAGAGAAAGAAGCAATTGGTCTGCCATGGAATAAACTGATTACTTTTAATTATGGAACAGATTGGCAAGATCATATGCCCAGTGCAGAGATCAGCTTGTTGGAGGCAGCGTCAGAATTTTAGGCAAATTGGCCATACAGTTTCCTTCCCTTTAAAAAGAATGTGTGGATAAAGGACAGAGCCTATGGATCTTCATGATATACTGAGAGGTCTGATTTATTTTTGAAAAGCATGGAATTTGCACAGAGAGAAGGAACAGTGGACATCGTATTGATGCAAAAATCAATGTTTGTTCGAGCAACGACAATTAAAAAGTTGATACTTTTTGGATGGAAACTTTAGGAGCGTGAAGCAAAATCTTCACCGTAGTGTAGGACCATTCAGTGATGATATCTAGGGAGCTCTATTCACTCATAGAGTGGCAGAGATCTGGCACTCTGTCTCCCTGAAAACTGCCGAGACTCGATGGGAATCAAAAATTGCAAGAACTGAGATGGATAGACTTTTGTTGGGTAATGGCTTGGAAGGATATTGGTCTAAGGCAGATTGATGCATGTAGGAGACAGATCAGCAGTGATCTGGTTAACTGATACTTGTGTTGAATGATCTACTCCTGTTAGTCATCACTAGAATGCAATTATCTTTGGAAGAACTCATATTGTACAGATGATTGAACATACTGTTTAAATCACATCCTCATTTACAGTTAATGCAGCAGTAGGACTGGGTGGAATCTTCTGTCCTGGAAGCAGCGAGTTGGCTGGAGGAAAGAGTACTTCATTAGCCAGCGTGGCAACATACCCAAACCTCATCTTCTTTATTGCAGGCAAATGAAGTTCTAGGGAGATGCACCTCCCACCCCACCACCAATATTTAAGTGGCTAATTTAGAATCAGATAAGGGTCTCAGCCTGCCAAGACTGGGATGAAGCCAACTACAGGGAAGGTGTCTATCATCTTGTGGTATTAATGATAGTTGCTACTATGTGGGCAGTTAACCAACGAGATTGGTGATAAAGGCAATTGGTGCCTGATTGAAGGACTGGACATTGGGCAAAGGATTACCTGCTGAGAGCCAGCCCTTACCTTTGCTTTTGACCCAACTGACCCACTCACACTGCAAGCCTTTACACACGAACCTGCCCCCACCATCCTTTTTATCCTGAGCCCTCCACAATCTTGGGTCACCTTCTGAGAGCAGCAACAACCTCCTATGTGGAACTGTTGAGCCCAACCTATTTGGCCTCTGATTGGTCAGCAATTTTTGCCAGTGGGACCTCCATTCTTTCGGTCTTGATTCCAAGGGAAGAGCCACCAGTGACTTCACCAATTGTCTGATTGGCATGTGGTTTGTGGGGTGGGGGTCAGTGTTCAAAGAAATTTAGAGAAGCCACGTAAGGCTAAGAATATTACTTTGAAACATTTTTAGTTCTTTTCTTGAAACAACTTTTGTCCACTGTGACTGTTGTGAGATGAAGTTCATAAACCTTAAAAGAAACACATTAGGAATATTGTCAATCATTGCATACCAAAGTGATGTAGAAGACTTAGGACTTCAAGGCAGTCTGCAAGCATCATTGAGGTCAAACAAGTGCCTGTTGGTCTCCCAGTGAATAATATTTCCAACAACACTCAAAAACCTGACATCATTGAAGACAAAGCACAACATCCACAAGCATCCAACCGACCACCACCGATGTTCAGTCGCAGCAGTGTGTACTACCTACAAGATGCGCTGCAGAAATTCACTAAAGATCCTCAGACAGCACCTTCCTAACCCACGACCACTACCAGTTACCAAGACAGATAGATGGGAACACCACCATTTGCAAATACCCCTCCAAATCACTCACCATCCTAATTTGCAAATATATCACTGTTCCTTCATTGTTGTTGGGTCAAAATATTGTAATTCTTTCCCTCAGGGCATTGTTGGACTATCTACAGCACTGGACAGTCGCAGTTCAAGAAGGCAGCTCACCACCACCTTCTCAAGGCCAACGAGGGAGGGGAAATAAATGCTGGCCAGTCAGCAATACCCACATTCCATGAGTGAAAAAAAAATCTTATGTAATCTTATTTTCAAATAAAGAATCCAAATAATCATTTTATTGATTTTTGTGTTGACATTAAAAAGAAGACCTAAGTAGAAATCATTATGACCATTGAGACAGAAAGAATCTACTTAAATACTTGAGTGACGCAAAAAAGAGCCATGATGCTGATCCTTATACCATAGAAAGAATGTTGTGTAAGAATAGATGACAAAAATGTGGACCTTCTATCAAAAGTTTTATGTAACTGAAAGATGATCTCGATGACATTTATAAGCCAGTAATAGTTAGAAAAATACTGCTACAGAGGAACCTCGGTTATCCGAAGGACAGAGGCAGGAAATATTTTGGTTAGTTGGTCAAATTCTGCATCATCAAATAACATAGTTTAGCCAAGCAGCAGGACCTTGCGATCTTGCTGGATAATCTGATATTCAGATAATTGAATGTTGGATAATCAAGTTTCCTCTGTGTACTTTAAAGTTCAAGACAGAAAAAAGAGAACCAAGGTTAAAATTAGTTAAAAGCATATATAGTACTGCTGCGTAAAGGTCTTCACATTGGATGGACTTTAAGCCGAGGGTAATGAGCTTAATGTTTGTGGAATCATTTCGAGGGCAATTAAATATAACAATCTGGGATATACTGTCTGTCTGGGTAGAATCATAGAATCCTTACGATGTAGAAGCAGGCCATTTTGTCCATCAAGTCCACACTGGTGCTCCACCAGACCCACTCCATCCCTGTAAGCCTACATTTCCCATGGCTAAACCACTTAACCAACACATCCCTGGACTCTATGGAATATAGCATTGCAAATCCACCTAACCTGCACATCTTTGGATTGTGGGAGAAAACCCATGCAAACACGGGGAGAACATGTAAATTCCACACAGACAGTTCCCAAGGCTGGAATCGAACCAAGGTCCCTGGCACTTTGAGTTAGCAAGGCTAACCACTGTGCCATGATGCCATCTGGGTAGATGTGCCAATGTGTTCGATGTTGCCTTCATCATCAATACTCATTTTATCTTGTGGTCTTTTGGTCTATTCAGGTTCAGAACATTTTAAATGTGTTCAAACAGATTACCTGGGTTGAAGGCTATTTATATAATAAAAATCAATGTCAGTTCCTATCATAGAAAGTAATACTTTCTGACACTGTGCCAAAAGATTCCAACAGCATTTACTCTACTCACTCAATAGTGAATGCATTATCAGTCTTATTTGATAATTTTCTGAAGCACTGTGTGACAATTAACACTAAATGGCAAATGGTCATTATCATCACCTCTGAACTTATTCTCTTAACACAAAATCGCAGCAACAATAGTTTTGATTATTTGATTGACTATTATCTTGGGTGGAAAATCCCCAGGTCCTATCTCTAACAGGCAGTTACTTGGTAGTACAGAAGTCGATACTGCTGAAAAGAGAGGCATGCTGCTGATATTTGTTTTTGCCAGAAATTGTTTTACGCTGATTCTACACAGTCGCTACATGAATGATCCTTCCCATTAAAAGGATGCTGCTATCAGTCAGTGGGGAGGCCGTGGTTTCGTGGTAATATCACAGGACTCACAATCTTTGATTTGATTTATCATTGGCACAAGTACTAAAGTAGAGTAAAGGTTTTGTCTTGCATGCAGTACAGGCAGATCATAACATACAAAGATCAGAGGATAATTCAACAGAGCGAGCAATACAAAGTTACAGCTGCAGAGAAGGTGCACAAAAAGCAAGATCAACATTATGCTTGAAATGTGAGAGGTCCATTCAGAAGTCTAATAACAAGTGGAAAGAAGCTGTTCTTGAACTTGTTGGTATGTGTTTAAGCTTCTGTACCTTCTGCATGATGGAAGAGGTTGGATAAGATTATAATCAGGGTGGGAGGGGTCTTTGATGATGTTGACTGCATTTCCATGGCAACAATCAATGTAGATGGAGTCAATGGATGAAAGGTTGGCTTACGTGATGGTCTGAATCCCATCATGCTAGATGGTTAAAATTTAACTTCAATAAAAATCATGAAATAACCAAATTGATGACCATAATCGATTGTTGTAAAAATACATCTGGTTCATATTCTTCCTTTAGGGAGAGAAATCTGTTATCCTTACCTGGTCTAGCCAACATGTGACTCCAGGCTCACAGCAATGTGGATGCCTTGTAAATGCCTTTAACCAATTTGGAATGGGTAATAAATGCTGACCTAATCAGTGATGACCATATACCATGAATGAGTTATTTAAAAATTTGAAAAAGATATCAAACCTAAAACACAATTGCGTCATGTATGAATTTCAGTGCTGGTGAAATGCCAGGTATCTACACCACATAGAGTCATAGAATCTCTATAAGTGTGGATATTGGCCATTCAGCCCATCAAGTGCACACTGACCTTCAAAAGACCATTCCACACAGACCCACCCTATCCCCAAAACCCTACATTTCCCAAAGCTAATCTACTTAGACCACATATCCCTGGACACAGCAGGACAATTTAGCGTGGCCAGTCCACCTAACCTGCACAGCTTTGGACTGTGCGAGGAAACCAGAGTGCCCAGAGAAAACTCATGTAGACACTGGGAGAATGTGCAGTCCCCCCAGGCTGTAATCAAACCCGTATCCTCAATGCTATGAGGCAGCAGTGCTAACTACTGAACCACTCTACCACCCCAAAATGTTTGATATATGTCTGATACGTCAAGCTTGCTCCATCTTGCAACTGTACCCATCTCCCACCAAGATTCATGCTTTACCGCTCTCACTGCTACTTACAATATCTTCCCTCCTTCACTCTCACTCACTCCTACTCTTATTGCCACTAACCCTGCATAGCCCTCTGCATTACCTATTCACTTACTTGGGACACCTCCCCACCTGCACCAAGAGTATCAGCTGTGCTATTCAATTTCACCTCCCTGAATACATGCTGCACTCCCTTTCCAGGAGGGAAAGAGACCACAATAACACACGAAAAGTCAAGGAGGTGGCAAGTTGGAGAACATTGGGCTCCTCATTCCTTGGAGGATCCTGATTCTGACAGCTCTGAGCTGCTGACTGACCACATCCAAGGCCATGTGCTGGTAACATAGGGTATTCTTAATTTACTGAATAAGGGAATCTCCCTCTGGCTAAAGGAGTATGGTGCAGTTGTTCCATTAATAAGGCAGTGAAAACATCATCATCAAGCAATAATCATCAATTCATCACTGCCTAGCAAGAAACATCCCCTGTCACTTGACAGAAGTATAAAATGTGCACCAACTAGTTCCAAACACTGAGATAGGCCTGGGCATTTCACATGTTTCTGCGACAAATCTCACTAGAGCCTATAATATTCTGTCCCATGTTTCTTGAGTTGTTTGTAATAGGCAATGTCCAGGCAATGTGCACTTTCAAAAACTAAATTCAACATCTATGTTAGATGTGAATGGGCAATCCTGCGTAAACCACCAACCAATACAAACAATTGTGATAATGTATTGAGTTTATAATGTGGTTCATTTATGATTGCCAGATGTCTCATATGTAGGAATCTGTTCACTGCAAAGTAAAAAGGATGTGTTCAAGCTGTGTGTGATTTTTTAGGAGTTGGGGAAACCTATAGTTTCCTGTTGTTCTCTTCAAGGCAAGGTCTTGGGAAATCAGAGTTGGTTCGCTAACCAATCAATATCTTCGCTCCTCTAATATGAACTATCGTGATTATTTGAAATTTGGCATTCTTGCATTTGTCCTGATGACAGCAAGACTAAATGCTTCGGTAATATATGTCTCTTTTTCATCAATATTCAATTCTGAATGTAAGGAACTATTGCACATTAGTGTTATTATTATAAAAAGTAGGCTGTGAAATTCCACATGGATTGCATTGGTTACTATTGTAAATCTCCGAGGAACTGAATGGAATCCTCTCAGAACTTCCTATCGGAAAGATGTTGTGAAACTTGAAAGGGTTCAGTAAAGATTTACAAGTATGTTGCCAGGGTTGGAGGATTTGAGCTATAGGGAGAGGCTGAACAGGCTGGGGCTGTTTTCCCTGGAGCGTCGGAGGCTGAGGGGTGACCTTATAATGGTTTGCAAAATTATGAGGGGCATTGATAGGATAAATAGGCAGTCTTTTCCCTGGGGTTGGGGAGTCCAGAACTGGAGGGCATAGGTTTAGGGTTAGAGGGGAAAGGTATAAAAGAGGCCTAAGGGGCAATTTTTTCACGCAGAGAATGGTACGTGTATGGAATAAGCTGCCAGAGGATGTGGTGGAGGCTGGTACAATTGCAACATTTAAGAGGCATTTGGATGGGTATATGAATAGGAAGGGTTTGGAGGGATATGGGGCGGGTGCTGGCAGGTGGGACTAGATTGGATTGGAATATCTGGTCGGCATGAACAGGTTGGACCGAAGGGTCTGTTTCCATGCTGTACATCTCTATGACTGTATATCTCTAAATGGTGTAAAAGCATGTTAGTACTCACTGGGTTTTTATCATTTTGTGAGATTTCCACAGGTTCAAGAGGTTAATGAGTGCTTGTGTATCACTGTCAAAATGCCATACATTTCCTGAGTTAGGAGGAAAGAAAACCACTGTGTCATTGTCCAGCTGGTTAATGATCAATAGCACATCGTATTTTTTATTATGTGAGCAGCTATGATTTCATCACCCTGATCCAACTCAGAAACGCCTTTCACTGTTGAATTGCAAATATCTTGATGACTCTCTGGAAATAGAAGCACAGTGGCTGATAATGTGACTTTTGATCTATTACACATCTCGAAAACAAAGCGCCACATTCTCAGCTGATTTGTCATGTTGGAACAGATAGTGTTAGTTGTGAAAACAATTGCTTCAGGAGACTGAAGAAAGATGTTCAGCAGTTTCTTATTTAGGAGTCTCAGATTTTGGAAGATCTGTCATGGCTTTAGGATGAATCAAAATACATGCTTGCAGTTAGAACATGTGAATGAATTTGTTCTTAGAGAATTAGCTTTAATCTATTTGCAGGTTAGGATGGAGACATTTTCTGATGTTCCACCTGTTGGCACTGCTATGCCACGGTAACACTGGTAATATTACAGAATGTTTCATGTGTTGCAGCTCATCAACGCTGTCTTAAGAGCAATTAGGGATGGGCAATAAATGCTAGCTCCTCCAGTGAAGACTACATTCCCGAAATGAATAAAATAGACTTTGTATGGTAGCCCTAATTAGCCTAAATAATGTACCACTGATGCAGGAAGGCGGTTACTCACATTTCAGTGCAGGTATACAGTGTTAATAGCCATTAAGGTCATTATCAGCTGATACATTTATTTGCATCAGGGTATTTTCAGGAGGAATCTAGCAAAATTACCTATACTAGTTAAGTCAGCATTGTGCTAGTCTGTTCATCAAACACTACTGCTTGCTTCAATCACAGAAATAGTGACCAATAGCCCTGGCCCCAGAGTTCTTTTGAATGCTTATGTTTTCCGGGGTCTCCAGTGTTAATAACTATATCTCCTTTAGCACTGCCCATTACATACACTTAACAACCTTGAATGTGAGTATTACCACTAGATGTAGTAGATGTAGTAAGACTTCTGTATCCCACCTGTAGCTCCTTTTCCCAAAAGTGACGGTTCCTGCTGTGAGACATGCTGTATATCTCTATCCTCAAAGAAGGATTGTGAGATGATAAAAACATTTTCATTTTCCAATCATTCTTTACATTAAAACTGGTCAAATACTTGAAAAATTACAATTAACATTTCTATTTGCTATTCTCTTAGCTCTCTTACAGTAACATGTGAATAATTTGGAATATGGGACCACTGACCAAAAACGACACACACTCACACTCGCACACAATGAAGGTCTGACAAAACACGGATTCCTATCAGCTGCATTTTTATCCTGTTGTGTTTTTTTGATGTGAAATTATGAAGTCATGCAAAGTTTTGAGGTTTTATTTTATTTGTGGCCATGCAACATAACTAAATAATGTCATCTGGGGATGTTTATAGTTACACTTACTTCCTGCTGAAGCCCAGCCATAATAAGTGTAATCATGAAAACTTAATCCAAATTTCTGTTGCTTAAAAAGCACAGGTTTGACATTAGATTTTATTTGCTTCAAAACAGGGCAGTAGGTGATAAATTACACTCTTAAATATTAGCCTGGAGACACTGAAAGGGCCCTGGTTGAAAATGTTTATCCTTCCCATTTGAACAGACATTCAAATTATTCAGTACTTTACTGAAAATCTGTTTGAAGTAATTGTGCGCATCAAAAAAAAAGGAAAGCATATTTGAGTGTCCAGGCTTGGGTTGACGAGTGGCAAATAATCACACTGTTTTGGATACTGCTGGTGGGACGGCCTACCAGGGGAAAGCTATAGTTATCAGGTCTCTGGCACTGAGCCTGACACTGAAGTTCAGAAGAGAAGGGGGGAGAATAGAAACACGCTAGTGGTAGGAGACTCAACAGTTAGACAGATTGACAAGAGATTTTGTGGTCAGGAATGGACTCCCGGAAGGTATGTTGCCTCCCCGGTGCCAGGATCCGGGATATCGCTGATCAGATTCTGAAGGGGGAGGGTGAGCAGCCAGAAATCGTGGTATATTTTGGCACCAATGATATAGCCAGGAAAGGGATTGAGGATCTGAAAAGTGATTACAGAGAGTTAGGTTGGAAGCTGAAAGACAGGATGAGTAGAGTAGTGATCTCAGGTTTGCTACTGGTGCCACGAGACAGTGCGGTGAGGAACAGTCAGTGAGTGCAGCTTAAACACGTGGCTGTGAGGTTGGTGCAGGAAGGAAGGCTTCAGCTACTTAGACCACCTTCTGGAGAAGGTGGGACCTGTACATGAAGGACAGGTTTCACCTGAACTGGAGGGGCACAAATGTCCTGGGTGGGAGATTTGTTTGTGTGGTTTGGGAGGATTTAGATCGGTTTGGTAAGGGGTGGGAACCAGAGCTACATATCTGAGAGGTGGGTAGTTGTAAATGGTGCAGTGACAGGATGTACTGAATCTATTGGGAAGGTTTTTCATGTAATGAAACAAAGGGATAGGTTAAAGTGTGTCTGCTTTAACGCAAGGAGTGTCAGAAATAAGAGTGATGAACTTAGAGCATGGATCAGTACTTAGGACAATGTTATTGTGGCCATAACAGAGACATGGGTTTTACAGGGGCAGGAAGGGTTGCTAGATATTCTAGGATTCAGAACATCTAAAAAGAACAGGCAGAGTGGAAAAAGAGGAGGGTATGCAGCATTGCTAATCAGAGACTGCATCACAGCTACAGAAACGAAAGTTGGTGAGGAAGGTTTGTCTACTGAGTCAGTATGGATGGAAGTTAGGAACAGCAAGGGACACACCTCATTGGGGTTTTCTACAGACCCCCTAACAGCAGCAGGAGATTGAAGAACTCATAGGCCAGCAGATTTTGGAAAAATGCAGATGTAGTAGGGTTGTTGTTATGGGTGACTTCTAATTTCCCTTAGTGCAGATGGTTTGGATAGAGCCATTTTCGTCAGGTAGGCTCAGGAGGATTTCTTTACCCAGTATGTAGACAGGCCGATGAGGGGAGAGGCCATTTTGGATTTGATGCCCTGCAATGAGCCAGGACAGGTGTCAGATCTCACGGTGGGAGAGCACTTTGGTGACAGTGACCACAACTGCCTCACATTTACCATTGCTTTGGAGAGGGAAAGGATTAGTTACCAAGGGAAGATATTTAATTGGGGAAAAGGAAATTATGATGCTATCAGACAGGAGTTGGGAAGTACGGATTGGGAGCAATTGTTCCACAGCAAGGGCACAGCAGACATGTGGAGACTGTTTAAGGAGCAGTTGTTGCGAGTGATGCACAAATGTGTTTCTCTGAGACAGACAAGAAGGGGTAAGATTAAGGAACCTTGAATGATGAGAACAGAGAACCTTTTCATCAAAAGGAAGAAGGCAGCTTATGTAAGGTGGAAGAAATGAAGATCCAGCACAGCTTTAGAGGATTACAGGCTTGCTAGAAAGGAGCTCAGAAATGGACTGAGGAGAGCCAGGAAGAGGCATGAGAAAGGTTTGGCAGGAAGGATTAGGGAAAACCCAAAGACATCTTACTCATACGTTAGGAATAAGAGAATAATCAGGGAGAAGATAGGGCTGGTCAGGGATAGAGTAGGGAACTTGTGCTTGGAGTCTGAGCAGATAGGTGAAGCCCTAACTGAGTTTTTTGCTTTGGTTTTCACTAAGGAAAGGGACCTTGTTGTGAATGAGAACATTGAGGATATGGGAAACAAGCTTGAACAGATCAAAATTGATGAAGTTGATGTGCTAGATATTTTGGCAAATATTAGGATTGATAAGTCCCCAGGGGCAGACCAGATTTATCCTAGGTTGCTCTGGGAAGCGAGAAAGAAGGTTGCTAAGCCTCTGGCAAAGATCTTTGCTTCCTCACTCTCCACTGTAGTCGTACTGGAGGATTAGAGGGTGCCGAATGTTGTTTCTCTTCACAAGAGGAGGAATAGGGAAATCCCTGGCAATTACAGACCAGTCACTCTTACGCCTATGGTCAGCATGGTTTTGGAAAGAATTCTGAGGGATAGGATTTATGACTATTTGGAAAAGCATAGTGTGTTTAAAGGCAGTCAGCATGGCTTTATGTGAGGCAGATCATGTCTCACAAATCTTATTGAGTTCATTGAAGAGGTGATGAGACAGGTTGATGAAGGTTGGACAGCAGATGTGGTGTATATGGACTTCAGCAAGACATTTGATAAGGTTCCCCATAGTAGGCTCATTCATAAAGATTTGGCTGTCTGGATTCAGAATTGGTTGGCTGACAGAAGGCAGAGAGCGGTTGTAGATTGCAAGTATTCTGCCTGGAGGTCAGTGTTGAGTCGTGTCCCACAGGACTCTGTTCTTGGGCCTCTGCTCTTTGTATTTTTAATAAATGATTTGAATGAGGAGGCTGAGGGGTGGGTTAGTAAATTTGCTGATGACACAAAGATTGGAGGTGCCGTTGACAATATTGAGCACTGTTGCAGGCTGTAGCGCAACATAGACAAAATGCAGAACTGGGCTGAGAAATGGCAGATAGAGTTCAACCTGGATAAATGCAAAGTGATGCATTTTGGAAGGTCAAACTTGAATGCTGAATATAGGATTAAAGATAGGATTCTTGGAAGTGTGGAGGAACAGAGGGATCTAGATGTTCAAGTGCATTGATCCCTCAAAGTTGCCACCTAGGTGGATAGGGTTGTTAAGAAAGCATATAGTGTTTTGGCTTTCATTAACAGGGGGATAGCGTTTAAGGGCTGCAAGGTTTTGCTGCAGCTCTACAAGTCCCTGGTGAGACCACATTCAGAATATTGTGTCCAGTTCTGGTCGCCCTATTATAGGAAAGATACAGAGGCTTTAGAGAGGGTGCAAAGAAGGTTTACCAGGATGCTGCCTGGACTGGAGGGCTTGTCTTACGAAGAAAGGTTGACTAAGCTCAGATGTTTCTCTCTGGAGAGAAGGAGGAAGAGAGGTGTCATCATCAAAGTATACAAGGTAATGAGAGGAATAGATAGAGTCAATAGCCAAAGATTTTTCCCCAGGGCAGGATTAACTGACAGGAGGGGTCATAGTTTTAAGATATTAGGTGGAAGGTATAGGAGGAGACGTCAGAGGTAGGTTCTTTACGCAGAGAGTTGTGAATGCATGGAATGCGTTGCCAGTGGTGCTGGTGGAAGCAGAGTCATTAGGGACATTTAAGTGACTGTTGGGCATGCACATGGACAGCAGTGAATTGAGGGGTGCATAGATTAGGTTATTTTATTTTAGATTAGGAATAATTCTTGGCACAACATCGTGGGATGAAGGGCTTGTTCTGTGCTGTACTTTTCTATGTTTTATGTTTGAATTTGTACCATACAATGCCCATCTCCAATAAGAGAGAATTGAACCTTTGACATTCAATGGCATTCCTATCCCTGACTCCCCCACTATCAACAGTCTGGCACGGTTCTAGTTTCAGCTAGAAACTGAACACGATTAGCCATATAAACACAGTGACTACAATAGTAGATTACAAACTAGGAATGCGACAATGAGGACCTCACTTCCTGATTATCCAAAATCTGTCCACCATCTCTCAGGATAAGTCATAAGTGTGAAGGAATATTTCCCACCTACCTGGATGAGTGCAGCTCCAACAACACTCGAGAGGCTTTATATCACCCAGGACAAAGCAGCCTGATTAATTAGAAGCACATCCACATTCACTCACTTCACCACTGATGCTCAGTCATAGCAGTCTGTACTATCTACAAGATGTACTGCAGGAATTCATCAAAGATCCTTTGACAGCACTTTTCAAACCCATGACTATGTTGTAAGGACAATGGCATCAGACACATGGAAACACCACCACCTGCAAGTTCCTTTCCAAGCCACTCACCATCCTGACTTGAAAATATATCACCGTCCCTTCACTGTTGCTAATTCAAAAACCCTGGAATCCCCTCCCTAACAGTATTATGGGTGTACCTACACTAAGTGGGTAGCAGTGGTTCAGGAAAGCATCTCACCACCACTTTCTCAATAGCAATCAGGGATAAGCAATAAATGCTGGGCCCTGGCAGCATGACCCACCAATGAATTTTTTAAAAACCCTAAAATTTGTGCTTATTCTGTAAGTGTCTTTGAAGTTCAAATCATTGTACTCCCTACTCTGCCTTTTGACTGGATACACTGAAGTTCCAGGGAACCAAAAGAATTTATGGGTGTTATATCCCAGCTGGAGGCAATTGAGAATGAGAAAAATGAGAATTGAGAATGAGAAAAATGAGATTCTCAATGTTGAGAGAAATCTGAGTTTCCACATAAGGTTTTCAGTGGCTAGGTGAAAATCTCTCTAGTGATAGACTGTAGAGAAATAGATGGTGACATCTTGCAGAATATCCATATTACAGAGGAGGAAGTGCTGGATGCCTTGAAACGGTTAAAGGTGGATAAATCCGCAGGACCTGATCAGGTGTACCCTAGAACTCTGTGAGAAGCTAGAGAAGTGATTGCTGGGCCTCTTGCTGAGATATTTGTACCACCAATAGTCACAGGTGAGGTGCCAGAAGACTGGAGGTTGGCTAATGTGGTGCCACTGTTTAAGAAGTGTGGTAAAGACAAGCCAGGGAACTATAGACCGGTGAGCCTGATGTTGGTGGTGGGCAAGTTGTTGGAGGGAATCCTGAGGGACAGGATGTACATGTATTTAGATTAGATTAGATTAGATTAGATTACTTACAGTGTGGAAACAGGCCCTTCAGCCCAACAAGTCCACACCGCCCCGCCGAAGCACAACCCACCCATACCCCTACATTTACCCCTTACCTAACGTTACGGGCAATTTAGCATGGCCAATTCACCTGACCGGCAAGGACTGATTCGGGATAGTCAACATGGCTTTGTGCATGGGAAATCATGTTTCACAAACTTGATTGAGTTTTTTGAGGAAATAACAAAGAGGATTGATGAGGGCAGACCAGTAGATGTGATCTGTATGGACTTCAGTAAGGCGTTTGACAAGGTTCCCCATGGGAGACTGATTAGCAAGGTTAGATCTCATGGAATACAGGGAGAACTAGATGTTTGTATACAGAACTGGCTCAAAGGTAGAAGACAGACGGTGGTGGTGGAAGGTTGTTTTTCAGACTGGAGGCCTGTGACCAGTGGAGTGCCACAAGGATCGGTGCTGGGCCCTCTACTTTTTGTCATTTACATAAATGATTTGGATGCGAGCATAAGTATACAGATGACACCAAAATTGGAGGTGTAATGGACAGCGAAGAGGGTTACCTCAGATTACAACAGGATCTATGACTCTATGATTATTGTGGACCAATTGGCACACATGAACATTTAATTATTAGCTAATCTCACTTCATGCATATAGAGGTTGTTACTTTCCCAGGCAGTGGACAGAATCCAGAAGGCACCAATCGCCAGCTTGGTGGGCAGCTGGCAGCTGCAACTCTCTGGGATTTTCTCTGGGCACCTATCCTGCCAGAGTTTCCCAACATCTCAAGGCATGGCATGAGCAATGTCCACAGAAGTTGGCATCAGCAAATCGCCATCTTCACCAATCATGATGGCACTCTTGGGCTCACTTATAATACAGTTCGCACTTCTGTACTGGACTTTGGAGTTTACTGTCACCTCACAATGCAGTGTTGATGCAGGCTAGTTTGGGTTGCAGAGACTGGCACCCATTTTATGCATCTGAAAGGAACCCCTCTCATGGGTCTTAGCTTGTTCTTTTCGCACTCGTTCACTTTGCACCTACTTGGATGCTCACAGCATCTCTGCCTCACCTTGTATTGCCTTTATGCCTATTCCACTTCATTCAGAACTTACAGGCCTACGAGTTCTGTCTCTCTCTGCTGCGCCTTGTCTTTTAGCTCAGGCAGACAGCCAGGTAGCTTGTCATGTTTGTCTGAAATGATCACTCATGGGACTGGACATATTGCTGTACAGCACCACGCTATGTCAATGTCAGCTGCAACGTGTGCCACCAGCTTATACACATGCATCAATCAATAGGGCTATGTCTGACATTCTAAGGGGAGCTGACCTCCAGTGAGTTCAAGGGAACTGTGGTCAGTCACGGTTGCTTCACAGACAGTCAAGGGAATAGTCAAGTCTTTGACACACTTCATCAGCCACTGTGTTATTACAGTCTGAGAAGTAGGGCCCCAGTCAATCCTGCAGGTCAACTCCAGCCTGTACAAGAATCAGCAGGAGAAAAATCAGGGAACTAATCACAGATCAGTTCGGGTTCGGCTTCGGGTCATGGTCGGCAAGGGCTGTCATTCCAAGTTGACCAGGGTTAAGGGGGAAGGGAGCATGGTCAGCCCTGGGGGTCTATACATTGAAAGTCAAGGGCGGGTTATTAAAGTCATGGTGGTGAAGTTGGGGAACTCATGTAGGGGTCAGGAACAGTTTACTAGGGTGAAGTGAAGCAGTTCAACATGTAAGCATGGGGGGATAACAGGTACTTCTGGGTAGTCACCATCAACCAGGCTTCATCGAGGAGGAGGTTGGGGTGTCAGTGCATCACTATATTTGGTGTAACTAAGGTGTAAACATTAAGCTCAGCATGTAAAGTGGGAAGATAAAGTGTTAAATAAAAGAGTTGGGTGGAAACGTGAGGAGGTGCAAACCTGCAAGGTTGAGAAGGCAGAAATGAATATGAGGGTTTAGGGGTCATTATTGCTCACAGGCGGAGCCTGAAATTCAGCCCCTGGCCTGCTAGCTGTATGACCTTCCAGCCTTATCCAAATTGCAGTTGCACATTGAAGGTGAAGTGTGGTTGCTGGCTCACCAAGACTCCCTAGCAGAGGGAGTATGGTTTTGTTGGTTGCAGGATGGGCTCCACTTGTCAGCGATGAGAGACTCTTCAAGCAGCTAAAAGGTATTTGTCATCTCAAAATCCTGCATGCAGTGGCCAACTACAGACACTGGGCACAAGCAATTTTGACAATGATATTGTTTATTACAAATTAATGTCATCTAGTAATCTCTGCAAAGAAGTGATCACAGGAGACTGTAAAGTGTTACCTCTGGTCCACAATTCACCAATGAATTCTAATGTCTCACAGGCTGCATTTGGGTTCAGAGCCACTTACTTCACACATTGAACTGAATGAATTGCATAACATGCTCTTATTTGTAATGCTGCTGCTCTTGAGTCATATGGGAAGTTGGGGGGATGTGAGGGTGGGGTGGGGCGAAGATAGATTTAATTGATTCTGCCATGCACACAATTTCTGGCTCTATGTGTGTAACATGGCTTTTTGCAGCATGCATCTGAATAAGGTCTACTATGTTCAAGGACTACATAGAGGCTTTCCATAGCCCTCCTTATCAGAGACTCCATGAACGAATATATAAAGGACTGCCATAAACTACAGCTGTGTATGTGCTGTGACCGCTGACTGATCACATTACTGAGGAGCTGTTTTGTCTCTGCATTTCCCCACATTGGAACCAAACATGCAGATACCAAGCATGTTTTAAGTGAAGAGTTTGCAGCAAAGGTCCCCTCAAGGTACAGAGAGAATGCAGCAACTTCATGGGTAATTCAGACCAGAGACAGGTACCCATTCTGGTATGTATATCACTGGCCTATTTCCACAGTTGGCCGCAGGAAAAAACACCTGAGTTGCCGATACTTAGAAACCAGTCACCTGCTTAGCCCCAGGCAGGAGAGAATTCCATGATGTCAGCCATTAATAAATTCATGTAAAGGCACAACCTGTGATTGAAAGCAGCAGGCAGTTTTGTCGGAGACCCTTAGTAAGTTCGGTCAAAGGTTGGAGGAGTCCACCACCGCTAGTGGCACCCTGCAGGCTCTGGCATCTGTGCATTGGGTGGAAAGATGACAGCCTTCCTCCCCCCTCTAACACTCCATTTGGAAGGAGTTTCAGGTCCTCCACTCACAAGCCATGTGCCACTTGGGCAGTAGTCCTTGGAAATTGTCGCACACTGGAACTGTGAAGGACCATTCTGGGTTTGCATCATTTCATGTGGTGCACAGCTGGACTTTAAATATAATGCCTGGTGATGTGAACACTGGGAAGCCCCTGCCCTGGCAACCATCTCTGCAGCTGCTGAACACAAGACAGCACAAGACAGCAGTGCCGTGGGGTGGTGCCAAGCAGCAGTACCGTGGAGGTGTGGTGCATACTTTATGAAGTGAGCATTATCTGATTGCGTAAGAAACTTTCAAGAGCAAAATCTTCCATGAAGCTGCCTTAGATTATGATTTAGCCAAGTTTTGTGAAAATTCAGCCCTTTTTAAACTTGATTTGGAGTGAATGAATTGAGGGTTTTTGCTTGATATCAAATTGAACAAGTTTACATTGATTTGGCACTTCTTGAGATACTTACAGTTCTTGTTATTCTTCATATGTATCTCTGTTATTCTTATTCTTTCACCAGTCACTTCATTTCTGTTTTAATTAATGTAAACATGAATGCTCTGTCTGTTGCATTATTTCGTATTCAGTCTCAGGTAGGACAAGGACAGCGTTACTAGCATCTGGAGATGCTGGTGTTAGACTGGGGTGGACAAAGTTAAAAATCATACAATAGCAGGTTATAGTCCAACAGGTTTATTTGGAAGCTCTAGCTTTCAGAGTGCAGGTCCTTCATCACATAACTAATGGTGCAGGATCATAAGACGCAAAAGATCACAGTGTCAAGCAATTAAAACGATATTTTGAACAAACCTAGATTGCTGTTAAGACTTCCATCTTTTAGAATGGGTTGCAGATTTTGGTTCATTAATTTGTAAATCCCAGAATTAATTTTAAGTTACATTCTCAAGATAACTTAAGGTTTTATAAAAAAAGTGACATCTCAGCTAAGAGCCAGTACTTCCAAATAGACCTGTTGGATTATAACCTGGTGTTTTTTTTTTACAGATTACAGATTACATTACAGTGTGGAAACAGGCCCTTCGGCCCAACAAGTCCACACCGACCCGCCGAAGCGCAACCCACCCATACCCCTACATTTACCCCTTACCTAACATTACGGGCAATTTAGCATGGCCAATTCACCTAACCGGCACATCTTTGGACTGTGGGAGGAAACCGGAGCACCCGGAGGAAACCCACGCAGACACGGGGAGAATGTGCAAACTCCACACAGTCATTCACCTGAGGCGGGAATTGAACCCGGGTCTCCGGCACTGTGAGGCAGCAGTGCTAACCACTGTGCCACCGTGCCGCCCACTATTATATCACTGTTCTGTGATTTTTAACAGTGTAACTATAGTCTAGCTGAAATCTTGTTTGCTGACTGTTTACAAGCAGGTAAGATACACGTGTTTGAATGCTTGATAACATGCTACTGGTGTTTCCCTTTGTTCTGATGAATGGGCTTAGGACTCTTCACTGAGAAATTACGGGTTGCTCCACCCCTATTATACATCCCAACCAAGGCAGGACAAGTTTCTTCCTGCTTCACATTACATTTCCCAATATTTCCAATCTGTTTTGGCAATTTTCAAACATTTCTTGGTCTTTACATCATTTTTCTCTGTTTCCTTTCTAAAATATTACATTTACATGCCCCATGTTTCCTCAAGTATTAGTGACAGAAAAAAAGGGTGGCTAAGTCCAGTAGATGTGAACAATTTCATGATAATGAAATAAAATGAGAAGTTGACAATTCTAGCCTTTCCTGGAAAGTCATCCAAAGAGGCTGGTGGGAGACCAAAAGACCGGAATTCATACAACTGGATGGTTGAGATGGATGGACAGATAAGCACCAACGTACAAGAGGCCAGAAATGGTTCTCTTCCAGCAGAATAGCTCTGCAGGCCTAGAGACCCCTGGTTGTTGCACATTATGGCAATTGAGGCATTATTGAAATTCATAAAATCTAATATGCACTTGAAATGACAATGCCTCCAACCCTCCAACTAGTATAGGTGATATATTAATAGCGATATTAATGTTAATGACTCATTTCTAACATCAGTTTGTTCAGCTTAGAATAAGTTTGCAGGATGTTCGTGAAAATTGCATGCATTGTTAGAAACTGCATTTCCTGACTCCCTTTGTTTCTTCTTTGACTTTTGATAAAATATTCTGGTAGATTTTGATCAAAGTTATTTGCATTCTGACACTGAGTAATTTTGAATGACCAAGTATTTTGAAAGACCTAAGTGTTCTAAAACATGAACCGCTCATCATCATGATGTTAACTCTGTTATACTCAGCTATTAATCATACACATACATTCCAATCACAGGATGCAGTTGGAAACTTTTGATGGACACAGAATTTCACCAAATGTTTTGAAATGTGAGGTAATTGACATAATGGGCTTCATATACAAAAAAGGGTGATTTCAATATGGGTTTATGCAAGTCTATAAAATGCCAATAATATGACATGCCTTATGCAGGGAATGAAATGATTGAGTGATTACATATACATGTGCAGTAAGGGCAAAACAATATACATGGATACAAAAGCTGATCTCTTCAATGGAATAGAAGTGTAGTCAAGTAGTTCATGTAAACCAAACATCACATTAAAAAAAATGTATTAGTATTGTGTAGCACTATTCAGGTATAGAATCTCATATCATGCAAGTTCAAATTATTGTATGCAAAGCTATATAACATTATTTCACAGAATTCTGTATTTTCTCCTCAACTTCTCAAATAACATGCAAAAGCATTGGTAATATGTTTACGACAGAAAATTTGCATTTATGTGGCACCTTTTATGCTCTCAGGATGGCACAGAGCACCATACAGCCAATGAAGTACTTTTAAAGTGTTGGCACCATTGAAACATAGGACTCACCACACACCATTTTACAAATTAGGAGAGGCCACCTTGACCAAAGCACTGGCTGCCAGCTGGGACGTTTCAGTATTTCTCACTACGCCACCTCATTGGATACTTGCGGTGGTATTAAAATACGTTTTCTTTAAGATACGCATAGTTGCCAATCAATTCAATTCATGAACAGAACAGGTGACCAAATCAGGTGAGGAAAGTTGGGTACAGTGGCGTAGTGTGTAGGGTGTGGTTTGTGTCTAAACCTAAACCCTGACTCTGCCGATTGATCATTCTCCTGCACCTTACTCTGCATAACAACTTACCTTGCTGATACACCATGCTTTGTTTTCTGTGCAAATCCTCACATTATTAGCTGTCCATCCAGCCCTGACACTCTTACTACAATGTCATGACTCTCAGTCACCAAATGTCACCCACACATCCACTAAACACAAGTCAACCATAGAACTAGTTCCCTTTATATTACCAGCCACAGAATAAGCAGACTGGGCAATCAGCATGTCCAGGCTGGAGAGATGATGTCTTCTGATTACCTGACCACAGAATTAAATACTGTGTTTCCTCCTGGTATCCAATTCTCAAATATGTTGGCAATGCCAGCAGCCAGTGAAATATGATCATCTGCATAGAAGAAAGGAATAACACGTCCTTGCCTTGACAATCCTAAAAAATGTTCCCTTTAAACTTGCAATGAACAGGATCCCTTTTTAAGTGCGTTGAACCATTCCTTTGTCTGGCTACATACAAAAGGTAACTTACAGAAACCAAATTATGCGTGGCTTGTGTGGGAACTTTCAGGTTGTCGCATGTCCACATAGCTATATTATTTATAGCAAACGTTAACAACTCTAAGTCATAACTTTCAACTGCCACAGGTCAGTCTTCTTCTGTCATTAGAAAAGGGCAGAAGAAGAAGAATGGGTCCTCACAGGAGATCACACAGCATGAGGACTCTTTCAGAGTGTCCACCAACTCAGATACGCATGATGTTGCAGGAACAGGAAAGCAAGTTCTCACAAGTGAGCAAGTGTAGGAGGTGCAGACAGGGACCCTAGTACAGAGGCACTGCTAAAGGTGCAGAACACTCTGCTCCAATTAGGTGTTGGGTTTTGGAGGTTATTCATGTTAAATTGTAAGGGTCTAGATTAAAGTGGTGCTGGAAAAGCACAGCAGGTCAGGCAGCATCCAAGGAGCAGGAAAATTGACGTTTCGGGCAAAAGCCCTTCATCAGGAGTAGAGGCAGGGTGCCTGCAGAGTGGAGAGATAAATGAGAGGCGGGTGGGGGTGGGGAGAAAGTAGCATAGAGTACAATAGGCCCTCCAACGCATCTCATCCACATCCCACCTCTCTGCCCTCAAACCCCACCCCTCCAACCGTAACAAGAACAGAACCTCCCGGTGCTCACCTTCCACCCTACCAACCTTCGCATAAACCACATCATCCGACGACATTTCCGCCACCTCCAAACGGACCTCACCACCAGGGATATATTTCCTTCCCCACCCATTTCCGCTTTCCACACTATTCCTGATGAAGGGCTTTTGCCCGAAACGTCGATTTTCCTGCTCCTTGGATGCTGCCTGACCTGCTGTGTTTTTCCAGCACCACTGTAATCTCAACTCTGGATTCCAGCATCTTGTTTTTACCTTGTTAGATTGTAAGTCAAACATCAAGCAATGCAGCAAGTTGGAGTTGGTTTGTTTTCTACATGCATTTCTTAGTTAGATACAAACTCATGTCTGCTCCCTCACCTTCATAACCAATTCCCTTCATGTAAAATTCCAGCCTTTTATTAATTTTGATAACCCCACCACCAAATCACCCAATTAACAAATTAAATCAATATAAAATATTCCCCATCAGAGGAAGTGCCACAATAACAAAACCAAAATGGGGTAACAAGGGAAGAAACTAAATCAAAATAGTGTTTGGTGGTGGGGGGGGGGGGGGGGGAAGAGATAATAGTTTCCAGCCCCCAAGGTGCCCATCTCTCTTGAGGTTTCAAGATGGACATCACATGTTCCATCACCAATGGCACCCAGGCATAAACAGGCAGAGAGTGCCAAGGTTTTGGAAATTGCTTCCCACTTCCTGGTCAAGTACGTGGACCCGTTTATGTTGACTTTAGCCAGATCTGTGAGGAGGGAAATCCAGCCCTTTTCTTGTAAACCCCGAACTCCAAATTACTCAATTATCAATTTACAAAACAAGGAATAAGTCACAACGAGTGCCCATCATGAGCATCGCAACAAAGACAAATAAATGAAGGAGGGGTAGTAAAAGAAGAAAGGTTAAATATAAATGGAGACATGTAGCCTTTTTGTTTCGAAAAGCCCATCAACAAATCAGCCAATGAGCTAATTAAACAAATGACAACCAGAAATAATGTGATAATAACATAAAAGGAAGATTAGGGAAAGAGGGAGGGGATTAAATCAAAATGTGGAAATTCAGCTATTTGTGTGAAAAAAAGTCATCACGTCATCCATTTGATTACTCGGACAATTAATGCATTATAAGCTCTTCCAACCAGAGGCCTGTGCAAGTGCCTGCCTCTCTCTAAATGCTTCAAGAATAAAAATCCAGTATAAATGTGAGCTCCAATAGCATCAGCTGCTTTCTCTCACATGTGGAGCATATTCTGGTTCATTCTAAAAGACACCATTATTTATAGCAGTATTAATCAATGCAAAGATTAATTCTTCAGAATCACAGAATCCCTACAGTGTGGAAGCAGGCCATTTGGTCCATCAAGTTCACACTGCCCCTCCAAAGAGCAAATCACTGAGCCACCATGCATAACAAGTAATCTGTTGGATATTGGAACCTTTCAAATTGCACTTCAGAAGTAGGACGGCATGGTGCCTCAGTGGTTAGCACTGCTGCCTCACAGTGCTAGGGACCCGGGTTCGATTCCAGCCTCGGGTGACTGTCTGTGTGGAGTTTACACATTCTCCTTGTGTCTGCGTGGGTTTCCTCTGGGTGCTCTGGTTTCCTCCCACAATCCAAAGATGTGTAGGTTAGGTGAATTGGCCATGCTAAAATTGCCCATAGTGTTCAGGGATATGAGAGTTAGGTGAGCTGGTTAGGAGTAACTGTCGGGTAGTGGGGACATGGATCGGGGTGGGTTAGTCTTCGGAGGGTCAGTGTGGACTTGTTGGGTAGAATGGCCTGTTCCCACACTGTGGGGATTCTATGATAAAAGTGGTTGGAGGAGTTTGAGTCAAGCATGGCCTTCATTCATTCACTCACTCGTGGCCACTTCTATATCAAACATGGTAATTACATCAATGTATGCTGGTCGCTGATCTATAGCTTGCATGTTAATATCATATTATTAAGCCTAGTCTTGGCTCTTTGGCACCCCACTGATGTTGAGTGAAGTGTTCTTCACTCTATTCCTAATCAGGATGTGTGGATGGACTATATGATGGAAAATAAGGAAACAGAAAATTAAACTGGATTTGAAAGCTCTTTTGTTTCTATCTATTGCCTATCTCAGTCTTCGTTATAAGCTACCCCTGTCCACATAGATATAGCTGGGCAGTCTTTGGTAGGATCCTGATGGGCTCCAAAACCCAGCCCAAGAGTGGCTTCCAAGATAGTTGTAGACATTAGGAGTTCAAACAACCTGCTTCTGCATATTCTGAAGCTACAGGAATTGCACCATGTAGGGGTAGCAGGTACATGCACAAGGTATGCCAATTGTGTGTTCACCTTTTTGTTGTTTTTTATGTCAGGTTAAAATTGTTTATATCAATTTCCCTGATTGCCAATTTTTAGACCCTCTGCCTTACAAAAATATACTTCTGACTTATAATGAATGGTCGCACAGTAGGTTTTTGTGAAGAGTCTGCTGTTTGTTTATTGGATTGACTTCTACTGGGTTCAGAATTGGCAATCAGGTGGGGACACCTTTTCAGTCTTACTGAAAGATGTGGTCAGATTTAGGATTTCCTAGCCTTCCTCCTCCTCTATCACATTGGAAGTGCATTCAGCGCCTTCCTCCTCTCATAACTCCAGCCCTCCTGACTATGGTACATTACACAGGCAGCTAATGCACATTTTCAGAATCTCAATTAGTTGCCCGATGGCAGCTCTCATGATCAGGTAGGTTTGATTGTACCTTCCCTGGATATCAGTTTCATCTGGGCTTTTAAAAGATATCAGTCTTATCCCTAGAGAGCCAGCCTCAACTCTGCCTCGAGGTAGGAAAAGCTCAGGTTTGAGGTTGGGGGTGCTGGTTATGTATGGAATGAAAGCATCATGCCAACTCATTGGGAATCTTGGACAAATATATAAAACAACTTGTTTCCTAATGGACTTCATCATAGGGTCTTAAAAGAGGTGGGTACTGAGGTAGTAGATGTATTGGCATTAAATTTGCACATTTTGTAAGGATCTGCAATGATTCTACCAGACTGGAAATCAGCAATTTTAATTCCTTTATTCAACAAGGAAGTGAAGCTGTAAACAAGAATCTATCGACCAGTTAACTTGATGTTTGTTGTGGGAAAAGTGTTAAAATCAATCATTAAGGAGGTTTTAGCTAGTCACTTAAAGCAATTCAAGATAATTGGGATCAGTTAACTTGGTTTTGCGAAGTAATATTTAACCAATTTATTGAAGTTTTTTGAAGGTGTAATGCCTGCTGTGGATAAAGGGAGTGGTAAATCTACAACACTTGGATGCCTTGAGGCATTTGATAAGGTGCCAGATAAAATGTTATTGTGAACAGTAGGTGTCATGGTATAAGGGATTATTTAAAACTCAGGCAGCATCCAGGGAACAGGAGATTCGACGTTTCGGGCACAGGCCCTTCTTCAGGAAATTTGATAAGGTGCCAGATAAAATGTTATTGTGAACAGTAGGTGTCATGGTATAAGGGATTATTTAAAACATGAATAGAAGCTTAGCTGGTTGGCAAAAAAACAGAGACAAAAAATAAATGTGTCCTTTTCTGATTGGCAGGATGTGACAAGTGGATCCCAAAGGAGCCTGTGCAAGGAATTCAGTTTTTCACACTTTATATCAATGACTGAGGTTAGGAGAACAAACGTATGGTAGGGAAATATACAGATGATACAAAGTATTGGCAGGAAAGTGTGTCATGAGGAGTGCTTAAGAAAGTGCTTAAGATAGGTTGAGTGAGTGGGCAAAAAATGTATAATGTGGAAAAATTTGAAGATAGTTTTGACAGAAAGAATAAACAAAAACAAGTGTTACTCAAATGGAAAATGACTGCAGAGTTCTGAGATGCAGAGGGATCTAAGTGTTTGAATATATGAGTCGTAAAATATTATTATGCAGTCAAAGCAAATGATAAGAAAGCAAATAGAGCACATGAATTTATTTTGAAAGGAATTGGACATTGAGGTAAAGATGCTTCAGTTAATAAGGGCCAGATCTCAAATAATGTGGCAATTCTGGTCTCCTCTTTTCAGGAAAAATGGCAATGGTCCAGAGGATGTTTAATTGTCCTGAAAGTGAGCAGGTTGCCTTGTAGGGAAATGTTGGACAGATTGGGATTGTTTCCTCTGGAATTTCGCAGTGCAAGCAGTGACTTGATTAAAGTAAATAAGATCCTGAGTGCATTGACAAAGTGGACATGGAACAAATGTTTCCTGTTGAGAGTGAGTTCAGAACGAGGAGGAACTGTTTGGAAATTAGGAGTCTTGGTACTATTGTCAGGAATCTTTCTGACAGGAGGCCATAAATACAAGTGACCAACTAAAGAAATGCTGCAGAATTTTCTGATGCATTGTTGCTTGGCCATGCACGGGATGCTGATTCTATGTCTATAAACCTGTGCTACAGTGCTGCATTCTAAAAGGTCCATTCTTGTGTTCATCTGCTGTTTGCTAAGGTGCAGCCAGTTGGCATGCAGAAGGCTGTCTGCCTTTGTTGCTGTTCCTTCTTATACTGCTCCTGTTTTTGGTATTGATTGTCATCTTGGTCTAGATCCGATGCCCAAGGTAAAGCTTCAGGAGTGGCCATTATGACCTGATGTTCAACAGATAAGAAGTGTGGAGGAGATGCACAACACTCCAAGGTAGCAATGACCTCTAAAGGATGTGAAATTATTCCCAAGTTAGTGAACATAAAATCTGTGAATAAGTCTTCCAAGCCAAGATCTTTCAAATAGATCATAGAATCCCTACAGCATGGAAACAAGCCATTCAGCCCAACTGATCCACATCAACCCTCCAAAGAGCATACCACCCAGACCCATCCCCATGTCTCCTCCCTGTAACCCTGCATTTCCCATCACTAACCCACCTAGCCATGAACACTACGGACAATTTAGCATGGCAAATCCACCTAACCTGCACATCTTTGGACTGTGGGAGGAAACCAGAGCACCCAGAGGAAACCCACGCAGATACAGGGAGAACGTGCAAGTTCCACACAGACAGTCACTCAAGAGTGGAATCAAATCCAGGTCCCTGGTGCTGTGAAGCAGCAGTGCTAACCACTGAGCCACCATGCCATCCAAAGAAGTAACTGATGGAGTAAGAGCTATGATCGCTCCATCCCTGGGTGGTCTCGAACGAACAACCTTTCAGTTAACAGCTGAGTGCTATAACAAATTGCACCACAGAGACTGGCAATTGCACTACAAGGACTGGCGTTTAGTTTGAATACTTAACATGTTTTTTTTTTGCCTGCCCATTTTGTTTAACTTCCTCAATTTGCATCGACCCTCGGTGACAAGTTCCAGTAAGTCTGGAAAATCCCATGTAGTCAGAATTAAATTTGCAAACCCAGTTTGTGCCTTTGAAATTGATGAGTTTCTGAGGGTTTGAATTACACACAGGCAAAGCCATTGAAATTAAAACGTGGAAGTTGTGGCCAGCTTCCTGAAGTGTGGTCAATTTCAGCACTTCTACTCAGCCACATTTCTCAATGTCTTAAGATTAAAATCACTGTTGTGGCATCAGTAAACTGTCTGTGTTCTTAACGATGGGTTAAAGAGGCAGTGCTGATTGTCCCTTGTTATGGTCATTCATATTTTAAGATGTCGAAAAATATTGAAGAGCATTGATTTCATAACTTGATTGTTATAATTTCTCGGTATGATCATTCACCATGGATAATGTGCCTTAATGGTTTATTGCACCTCAGCAAGAGTTATTTCATTCAGCCTTCTTAATGATTCAAGAAGCACATATGATAATGAGATGTGCGCATATTCATCTCACTAATCTGTTATGCATAGATCATTTGTAAATTGAAAAGCATGAGACCACAAAATAATAAACAAGCATAGAAAGTGCTGAAGAGTCAGTAGGTCATCTGTAGAAAATCAGAGGTAACATCTTAAATCGGATTTGACTCTTTCAAAGAAATGTCAAGCTGGACTCGAAGCGTTAACTTTGTTTCTCTCTACACAGATGCTGTCAGACCTGCTAACTTTCTCCAGCATTTTCAGTGTGTGTTTCAAATTTCCAGCATCTTAGTTATACGCTATTGCAATGTATCATCTCACGGTATCTGAAAAGAAATCCAAATGATTTCTATTTGCAGCACTATCAGAAAATAGCACAAGGGTGAAAAACTTGGTTTTACAAATAAGCAACACCTTTAGGTAAAGAAACAAAAGCAGAAATTGCTGGAGAACCTCAGCAGATCTGCGGAGAGAAAGCAGAGATAACGTTTCGGGTTCAGTGACCCTTCTTCCCTGCAGTTCTTTGTTTATTGTACATATCAGTAATGTCTGGGAAGTTTGTATTTGTTGATTTATATTGCTTGAAAATTGCTACATTACTTGTATCTAATTGTTTCTAAATTGTAGATGGGAATTCTCATGAGGATCCTGCAGAATCCCTAAAACACACTGGGAAGTTTCGACTGGCCAATTCCCCTACACCTGGAATCCTCTGAAAGTTGAATCAAAGAATAAGGAAGGTGCTGCTGAAGTTAAGTAAAGAGATACTCTGGGAAAGTTAGGCTGTTAAACGCCAAGGTCGAGAGTGTAGTGCTGAAAAAGCAGAGCAGGTCAGGCAGCATCCGAGGAGCGGGAGAATAGATGTTTCGGGCATAAGCCTGCTTTTCCAGCACTACACTCTCGACTCTGATCTACAGCATCTGCAGTCCGCACTTTCTTCCTCTACCGACAGGGCACAACACTCATCCTGCCCCCACCTCTGTGCCAATGGACCCAACACACCCCCTCTACGTGCGGAACCTGCACTCTGCTCTGGAACTGACAACTCTACCCCACTGCCTGATCTGATCACCCCTGTTCTGCTACTGACATATCTACCTCACTGCCAGATGCAATCTCTTCCACTCCAAACCGAAACACTTGCATGAGATTGGCACCCCCTTAGAAAAGTCTGCCCGTTGTCCTGTGATCCAGCAGTCTGAGTCCAATGCTTTTCACCCAACCATCTTATGATTAACCAGTACCTCACCTCAAGCAAGTAATGTGGCCTGGGCAAACATTTTTTTTGACATTTGTGTGGACAACAGCAGTCTTGAGTGGACGAAATGGGGTTGGTAATACAGCACCTTAGGGTGTGGTACGCATATGAATTTTCAGTCTTTCTCAAACATGATCAATGGAAATCTCACAAGTATGGCTGCGGTATGGCTGAGAATGTGAGAATGCATGGCATGGTGGTTAGCACTGCTGCTTCAGAGCACCAGGGACCTGGGTTCGATTCCAGCTTTGGGTGGACATTCTCCCTGTGTCTGTGTGGGTTTCCTTTGGGTACTCTGGTTTCCTCCCAAAGTCCAAAGATGTACAAGTGAGGTGGGAGATTGGCCATGCTAAAATAAATTGCCCTGTACTGTGCAGGTTACCTGGGTGGCCATGGTGAAAGCCTATTGGTCAGATGTTATTTGGAGAGTCAGTGCAGACTCAATGGACCGAATGGCTGCTTTCTGCACTATAGGGAATCTGTAAAAGGGTTTCACTGATCTTCTGCTTAAATAGAAGCAGATAATCTGGAGAAACTAAAGGAAGTTCCCCGGTTAATTCTGCAAATGCATGTCATAATTGAATTCCTTTTTATAAGAGATTGGACTGAGGATTCTTCTTTACTCATTTTTGAACATAGAATACCCCATGGGATTAGTGGAGGAACAGCAAGAAAGGATTCCTTGATGTTTTGACCAATAATTAGCCTCAAACATTATCTGGTCAAAATAAGTTATCTGATCATTTTTATTTACCAGCTCATCCGAATCTGCCATGCACAATCGGTTTGGCATAGTTCTGACATTGCAGTGGTGGCTGCACTTTAAGATACTACTTCTCTGGTTGCAAAGGGTTTTGGGACATCCTGAAGTAATTAAAGGTGATCTACAAATAGAAGGTTTTGCTTTCCTTCCTTCTCCAGGTTCATTGGTGTTGCATTTAATTTTTACCCTCATCACACGGCCATGAAAAGGCAACTAATCTTGAAGATCTGTGAGCATCGACTTTCTGCAGATTGGATCCTCTACGCAATGCTTGGTGGTTCCCAGGCCATTCCTTGCAAATCTTTGCCACAGTATTTATGATGATCTGGGATCCTGGGATCACAGAGCCCTTCCAGCTTTCAGAATGTATAAGACCATTGGCTATTTGTCCCAAAAGTGGACTTTTCAAGGCTGGATGCTCAGGTCACTGTCCTTGCAGCCTGTGCTGATCAAGCTGAACATACAGCCGTACAATAGCTTCTTGCAGCTGCTTACATGCTGACATTTGTAAATAAGTTATGTGCTAATGATTATATCAAACAGCACTTTATTTTGAAGAATCAAGCAGAGAGCAAGGACGAGCTTTAATTGGGCACTGTATTTCCACCCCTCCCACCATCCATCTTACCTCAACTCCACAATCCTGCCTCTGACAGGAATGCAATGTTTTCCACCTTAAAATTGATGACATTGGGGACTGACAGATTTCTCAAGTGCAACAGCTCCAGAGGTGTGGGTTTCAAGATATGAGACGTTAGTCTTAGTCACTGGCTGATTCGATCAGTGCAACTTATTATTCTCATGTTTTGTGGGAATATGCAAGAATGTGAAATAAATTGTCTTTAAATGTACTCATTGTCCCCAGGGAAGCAAAGTGAACACAGTAATGTCAGAGCACTTAGAAATAGCTTGGGTTTCTGCTACCCAAGCAGACTGATGATTGAAAAAGTTGTAATACACCAAAGCAATGTGTCACATAGAAACATCGCAAACAGCTGCAGGGTGGGCCATTCGGCCCTTCGAGCCTGCCCCACCATTCAATATGATCATGGCTGATCATGTAATCTCAGTATCCCTTGATCCCTTTGGGCCACCCCTAGTTCTGTCTTGAATACATCCAGTGAACTGGCCCCACCAGCTTCCTATGGGAGAGAATTCCACAGGTTCACAACCCTCTGAGTGAAAAAAAATTCTTCCTCATCTCCGTCCTGAATGACTTACTCCTTATTCTTAAACTATGACCCCGAGTTCCGGACTTCCACAACAACGGGAACATTCTTCCTGCGAATAGCCAGTCCAGTCCGATCAGGATTTTATATGTATCTATGAGATCCCCGCTCATTCTTCAAAATTCTAGAGAATACAGACCCAGTTGATCCAATCTTTCCTCATATGTTAGTCCTGCCATCCCGGGAATCAGTCTGGTGAACCTTTGTTGGACTCTCTCAATAGCAAGGATGCCCTTCCTCATGTTAGGAGATCAAAACTGCACATAGTACTCAATGTGTGGCCTCGCTAAGGCCCTGTATAACTGCAGCAAGATATCCCAACTCCAATACTCAAATCCTCTCGCTATGAAGGCCAGCATGCCATTAGCTTTCCTCACTGCCTGCTGCATCTGCATGCCAACCTTCAGCAATCATTCGAGAGAAAGTGAGGACTGCAGATGCTGCAGATCAGAGCTGAAAATGTGTTGCTGGAAAAGCGCAGCAGGTCAGGCAGCATCCAAGGAACAGGAGAATCGACGTTTCGGGCATAAGCCCTTCTTCAGGAATTGAAGAAGGGCTTATGCCCGAAACGTCGATTCTCCTGTTCCTTGGATGCTGCCTGACCTGCTGCGCTTTTCCAGCAACACATTTTCAGTTCAGCAATCATTCCACCATAACACCCAGGTCTTGTTGCACCTCACCTTTTCCTAAACTGCCACCGTTCAGATAATAAGCCGCCTTCCTGTTTTTGTGGCCAAAGTGGATAACCTCACATTTATTCACATTATATTGCATTTGCCAAATATTGCCCATTCAGCCCACCTGTCCAAGTCACGCTCAGCCCCTTAGCACCCTCCTCACAGCATACACTGCCACTCAGCTTAATATCTCCTGAAAATTTGGAGAAATTGCATTCAATGTCATCATCCAAATCATTAATATATATTGTGAATAGCTGAGGTCCCAGCACTGAACCCTGTGGCACCCCACTCATCACAGCCTACTGCTCTGAAAAGTACCTGTTTTTTCAATTCTCTCCCTCCTGTCTGCCATGCAGTTTTCTATCCATGTCAATACATTACCTCTGGTTGCATAAGCTTTAATTTTCCTAACTAATCTCTTGTGTGAAACCTTGTCAAAAGCCTTTTAAAAGTCTAGATGCACAATACATACTGATTTACCCTTGTCCACTCTACTGGTAACATCCTTAAAAAAATTCCAGAAGATTTGTCAAGCATTATAGGGTGGCACAATGGTTAGCACTGCTGCCTCACAGCACCAGAGACCTGGGTTCAATTCTGGCCTCAGGCAACTGACTTTGTGGAGTTTGCACATTCTCCCCATGTCTGTGTGGGTTTGCTCTGGTTTCCTCCCACATTCCAAAAATGTGCAGGTTAAGTGAATTGGCCATGCTAAATTGCCTGTAGTGTTAGGTGCAAGGGTAAATGTAGGGCAATGGGTCTGGGTGGGTTGCGCTTTGGTGGGTTGGTGTGGACTTGTTGGGCCGAAGGGCCTGTTTCAACGCTGTAAGTGATCTAATCTAAAAATAAAATTATTTCCCTTTAGTGAATCCATGCTGACTAGGACCAATTCTGTCACTGCTTTCCAAATGCTCAGTTATTATTTCCTTAATAATTGACTCCAGCATTTTCCCCACCAGTGATGTCAGGCTAACCAACCTATAATATTCCAGTTTTCCTTTTTTAAAGAGTGGGGTTGTATTAGCTACCCTCCAGTCCATTAAAACTCTCCCAGAGTCTACAGAACACTGGAAAATGATCACTAATGCATCCACTTCCTTAAATACTCTGGGATGCAGAGCATCAAGCCCTGGGGACTTACTGGGTTTTAATCCCATCAATTTCCTCAATATCATTTCCTGACTAATAAGGATTTCCTTCAGTTCTTCCTTCATGTTTGACCCACTGTCGCCTCACATTTCCTGAAGATTATTTGTGTCCTCCGTAGTGAAGACAGATCTAAAATATTTGTTCAACTGATCTGCCATCTCTTTGTTGCCCATTATGAATTCACTTGATTCTAACTACAAAGGACCTACATTTGTCTTCATCAGTCTTTTTCTCTTCACATATCAATAGAAGCTTTTACAGTCAGTTTTTATTTTTTCCACAAGCTTGCTTTCATATTCTATTTTCTCTTTTCAAATTAAATCCTTTGTCCTCCTCTGCTGAATTTTAAACTTTGTCTTGTCCTCAGGGTTTGCTGCTTTTTCTGGTCAATTTATTTGCCTCTTCTTTGACTTTAATACAATCCCTGATTTCCCTTGTTAGCCATGGTTATGTCACCTTCCCTGTTTTACTCCTGCACCAGACAGGGATGTACAATTGTTAAACTTCATCCACATGTTATTTAAATGTCAACCATTGCCTATCCACCATCAACCCCTTAAGTATTCTTAGCAGGTTTATCCTAGCCAATGCATGCCTCACACCATCAAAGTTAGCTTTCTTTAAATTCAGGACCCTATTTTCAGTTTTAATTACATCACCCTCTATCTTAATGAAGAATTCTACCATATTATGGTCTCTCTTCCCCAAAAGCATCTTGCATCACAATGCTGCTAATTAATCCTTTCTTGTTACACAATACCCAGTTTAAGATGGTTTGCTTTCTAGTTGGTTCCTCAACATATTGTTTGAGGAAGCCATCCTTTATACATTCCAGAAAATCCTCCTCCATCGCATTGCTAAAAGTTTGGTTAGTTCAATCAATATGTAGATTGAAGTTACCCATAATAACTGCTGAACCCTAATTTCCTGTTTGATACAATTCCCAACCTCTGGTCTGCACACAATTTCCATTAACATCTTTTTCCCTTTGGTGTTCCGCAGCTCCACCAATACAGATTCCACATTGTCCAGGCTACTGTCCTCCTTTACGATTGTGTTAATCTCTTCCTTAACAAGCATCATTACCCCACATCCCTTTCCTTTCTGGTTGTCTTTCCTGAAAACTGATTAATACTGGACGTTGAGTTCCATCTTTGGTCACCCTGGAGCTAGGTCTCTGTGATCACAATTACATCATATCCATTAATCATTGCTTGCACAGTTAATTCATCCACGTTATCATAAATGCTCCTCGCATTGAGACACAGAGCCCTACGTCCATTTTTTTGACAATGATTGCCCTTTTAGAATCACTGTGAAATGTGACTCTTTTTGTGTTTTGTCTTTGGTTTCTCTGCCTTCCACTTTCAGTTTTCCCCTTACTGTCTTTTGTTTCTTTCCACTTTACTTCCCTGCAACTTGCTGCATTGGTTCCCATCCCCCTGCCCATATTAGTTTAAATCCTCACCAACAGCATAAGCAAATACTCCCCTCAAGACATCGGTTCCACTCCTGCCCAGGTGCAGATGTCCCAGTTTGTACTGGTCCCACCTCCCCCAGAACCAGTTCCAGTGTCTCAGGAATTTGAGTTCCTCCCTCTTGCACCATCCTTCAAGCCATGGATTCATCTTAGCTCCCCTGCCATTCCTGGCCTGGCTCGCACAGGTAGCAATCCTGAGATGACTACTTTGAGGTTTTACTTTTTAGTTTAACTCCTAACTCCAAAAATTCAGCTTGTAGGACCTCAGCCCTGTTTTTCACCTGTATCGTTCGTGCCTATACGCACCATGACAGCTGGCTCCAGACCCATCCTCCTTCAGAACGTCCTGCAGCTGCTCCCTTGCACCAGGGTGGCAACATGCCACCCAGGACTCGTGTTTGTGGTTGCAGAAATGCTGACCCAGTTCCCTTACAATTTAATCCCCTATCACTATAGCCCTGCCACTCTTTTTCCTGCCCTCCTGTGCAGCATAGCCAGCCACGGTGTTATCAATCTGACTGCTGCCATGTTCCACTGGTTCACCATCTCCCTGAATATTATCCAAAACAGTGATATCTGGTTTCGAGGGAGATGACTGCAGGGGACACCTGTGCTACCTTCCTACTCTTCCTCTATCTGTTGGTTACCCATTCCCTATCTTCCTCAGTAGTTTTTTCCTGTGATGTGATCAACTTACAGAACATGCTATCCTATGTTTCCCTCAGCCTCCTCGATGCTCCAGCGTGAATCCTGCCGCAGCTCCAAAGCCATCAAGCAGTCAGACAGGAGCTGCGTCTGGACACACTTCCTGCATGTGGAGGAATCAGGGACATCAGGACTGTCCCAGAATTCCCACATCGCACAAAAGGAGCATGACACAGGTCTGGGATCTCCTCCCATGATTTAACCGGGCGGCACGGTGGTGCAGTGGTTAGCACTGCTGCCTCGCAGCGCCAGAGACCCGGGTTCAATTCCCACCTCAGTCGACTGACTGTGTGGAGTTTGCACATTCTCCCCGTGTCTGCGTGGGTTTCCTCCCACAGTCCAAAGATGTGCAGGTTAGGTGAATTGGCCATGCTAAATTGCCCGTAGTGTTAGGTAAAGGGGTAAATGTATGGGTGGGTTGCACTTCGGCGGGGCGGTGTGGACTTGTTGGACCGAAGGGCCTGTTTCCACACTGTAAGTAATTTAAAAAACCCTTAAATTAACACCAGCAAGAGAAAATTAGAAAGAAAAAAAACTATTTACCAGCCACACACTTACCTGCTGCCTATGACTTCACAGTTAAACTTCTTTCTACTTCACCTTCACTGATAGATGGACACAGGCTTTCTGTAATATCAAAGATTCAGCAAAGAAGTGCTTGGGAAGAAAAGCCTATTAATGCTTGTCTCTCTAATGCTTCACTCCTGAGCATGACTGAAGCAACATTAGTATATATCAAATGAAAAATCAAAATGTATGCAAGTTTTCTTACATTTCTAATGTTTTCATACTGCTTTGTTAAACAGTGTAACGAATAAAATAGACTGTAGAAATGTGACCTTTATAAATTTAATCCTGCGATAACAACAAAGAATACAATTTTACACTGAATGGCACAGCACTGTAGATTTTGAACACTTTTCATTGTTGCTGATAACTCATCTTTCCTTTTCACCATTCTGTGGAGTTTTTTGAAATGAGCAGTTATTTGGGAATGTAAATTGCTTTGTTGAATTATACAGTAGTCCAAGACATCACCAGGAAACAATTGAAGGCAACAGTTTTCTCGAAAGCATTACACAAGTTTCAGTTCATACACTGTCATACGTACAGAGGAAGGTACAGACAAAGTGATAAGTGTCAGAGAAGAATTTGTAATTGGTGAATGATGGACATATCTCAGAGGGTTTGAAAGGGAGATTGCAATTGTGAGCGAGGGTGGAAAGACTTAGTCATTGAACTGAGAGGCAAAGGCACACACCTGGCAGATTTTATGGTCTTGGTTTAGAAACTTACAGAGACTAGTAGGAGAAAAGCAATGGCAGTTGGAGTGCAAATCTGCTAGCCTCACTTTCCTATTTCCAAATATACTAAGCAGCATGGAAAAGGGATAAGCTCAGGAACCACATATGCTGCTGTTTGGAAGTTGCTGACACCATTCTGACGGTGGATATTCTGACCTTCTGCAATCCTCAGCAAGGTGACCACATTTTGTTATCCTTTCTATATCATATTTGGTGATGGAGACCCAAGCCATGGTTTAGAAGCCGTGAGAGTTTAAAACATAAGGAAAATAATGCTGCTCTTGCCGCTTCACTACAAAATTCTGTAATCTGATGTGCGTTTATGTTTTGTAGAGTGATTTATGATAATGCTATGAATGGAAAATGTAATGAGCTGATGAATAATGTGATTGTCTGGATATTATGCCCAATCAATTGTCAAATTTAACTGAAAGAACAGCATTTCAAAAGTGGGAAGATCTTCAGATGCATTAGAGTATGTAATTCAGAGGATAAAATGTCACTCAGCATTGAACAACAATGAAACCATAGTGTAGTGTAAAATCAATAGCTCTTGTTTAAATCTCTCCCAAAGCTTTCATTCATCCTTTAAAGAACAGCACACCATCTGTTTGACAATTTCAAAGCTTTGGCTGAGGTCTCGACACTCATCATTCTTTAAAGAGCAAATTAACCTTTTGTTTGGCTAGCTTAAAAGGCAGTAATGGATTATGCATAGTAAGGCCAGTTTACCAGCTGCCAAAAGAAATGGCAGTCTAACACATTCTCTGCATTGAAAAACACTAATAGATTGTTAAGTGTGCAATTTGCTTACACAACATTCCAAGGATATGGAAATATGTTTATATTGACAGATTTATGAGCTTCTAAGCAAATAATTGTTTTCCAAATGTCCCATCAAGTTTAATTTATTTATTGCAACAGGTATATGATCTTTTTCAAATACTTCCAAATGCCCATCAAGTCACCATCATTTTATATTCCATTGATCCAAGAACTGATGATACTCTTGCAAGACAAAGCATCAACAACAGTACTATGGTGCATGATGCATTAATATAAGATGACGAGTTCTAGGTATAAAGTAAACATTGGAAGACTGAATAAGCAAGTGGAGGAGGGCGAAGGGGGGTAAGGGACTAAAGAGGGGATGATGTGGGAAGGGCATTTAAGGGATGAAGAGATTAAAAAGTGGTGATGTAGGGTGAAAGTGGTAAGGAGTACAGAACAAAGATGGGGTGAAGGGATTTGAAGAAGATGAGGGAGGTAGCGGTGAGGGTAAGGGGGTTTTACAATGATCTGGGCCATTGCATTAATAGATGGAGCCTGATAACCTTGTCACCTCGACATTGGTCTGCTTCTATCTCCATCTTTGTCTTCAGGTTGTTTCTACTTCCTCTGAATGAGAAGTCTACTAGCAAGCAATGCTGGGACAGGAGCACATTGTGGTGACAGGAAAATTCCTGATTCTCAAATATGATAAAAATGAGAAAAGAGATTTGCAAGAGTATAGAATTGGGATCGACCTGTACATTGGATAAGGCTTCAGAGGGTTTGTATGTGAGGGTGAGCATTCCAAAATCAATGCACTGGGGAGACAGGGCAAGTCTTGAGCAGATAGATGATTGATGAGCAAAACTGATTACTTCATTCATTTATCCTTTTACTTTGAAGCAAAAAGCCGGAATACCATCTCACATTCTGTTTTGAGTGCTTTGGCTTGTCTGGTTGGAGACATGCAGGATTACTTTACCCTTACACATCACGTGTCAGCACAAATTTGTCTCCCCAATACAAAATTTTGAATTAATGATTAGAAGCACAGTAACAGCTAGGTCGACAAATCATCCATCATACTAACTTGCCCAGATCCAAGATCTATAGTTAAAAGCTCCAATAGACAGCTGCTTATTACCACAAATATTCGACAAGTAGGAAGTCCACAATGAGGCCAGACATGGGACCCCTGGATGTGGCATTTTCTGTGTTATAGAATGGCTTCAAGCTTTCACACAAATGAGCAGGCCCATCAAATCAACATCATTTTATATTCCATTGATCCAAGAACTGATGATACTCTTGCAAGACAAAGTATCAACAACAGTACTATGGTGCATGATGCATTAATTGAAGCATTCCATGTGTTCTTTAACCCCAAAATAAATGTACTGATAGAAGTTAATCAGGGAAAAGAATTATGTTCAGATTGTTCTGGTTGTGAGAGACAACTTGATAATTTACAAAAAAGCTTTGAAGAATGTAGAAAGAAAACATCAACTGATCAACAGAAATCAGTTGCAGTCCTGTCTTAAGAAATACCTGAATAAACTGCTTTTGGAGACTGAGAAATTAGGTTTGCCTGATGGTAATAACGAAGTTCATTATGATGTCGGAATTTTTAACACAAAACAGAATGTAACTGAGATTAAGAAGTTTCTCAGTGATAAGGCATAGTTATTAAAAAAAATAGGCAGCATGGTGGCTCAGTGGTTAGCACCGCTGCCTCACAGCGCCAGGGTCCCAGGTTCAATTCCCGCCTCAGGTGACTGTCTGTGTGGGGTTTGCACATTCTCCCCGTGGGTTCTGTGTGGGTTTCCTCCGGGTGTTCCGGTTTCTTCCCACAGTCCAAAGATGTGCAGGCGAAGTGAATTGGCCATGTTAAATCGCCCATAGTGTTGGGGGGTGGGTTGCTCTTCGGAGGGTCGGTGTGGGCTTGTTGGGCCGAAGGGCCGGTTTCCATACTTTAGGGAATCTAATCATTCCACTAATGAGTCTTTATGAATCTAATCTAATCAATGGCTGAGAATCAGCATTTGGAAGAATTAATGGAAACCTTTTTAATGGATTTACTGAACAGGAAACCCAAATTGCCACCGACCGAAATCAGAGCCCAAAATTGATCAATACGCTGAGGAAGCATTAGGGATTCTTCTAATACAGTTGAACATGTGAGGCCAAGGTATTGTCATCACCCTTCCAGAAGCCTCCTGAAACACTAAAACAGTGGGAATCAATGTGATCAACCACATTAGATGGTGCAAGCTGTGGCTCGAAACAGAATCACATTTGCAAGGCATGTCTGACATGAAGAACTGAGTGTTATACGTGTGACTAGTTGGAACACTTTTTAAAAAATTCTAATTTCACAGCACCTTCACAACAAAACCAAAGAAACAATCTTGCAAAAGGAAAACTTTCACAATTTAACATGAAGTCCAGCAAATATAAAACTCAACGGTCCAGGAGGTATAGATCTTCAGATGCATGGGGATATAATAACAAAACTTAGCCCCAGAGGATAAATACTTTGTCAGGAATTACACATACTGGGCAATCAGCACATTGCACTGCTGAGCTGTAATGCATGTGTTCATCTCGATCTTTTGGAGCAAGTAGATACAATACTTCAGAATGAAGATCAGAGAGAGTTTCTGCACACACTTCTAAAGTTATTCATAGGTTTAAGCAAACTGAATTAGGAGTATCACATTACTCTGCAAGCAGATACTACACCCATCTGCTTAGCACTCCAAGAAAATTCCTCTTCCTTTGATGTGAAAAGTAAAATCTGTTAAACAACATGATTGGCAGTGAGATCAGATCAGTAGTGATAGAACTGACAAAGCAATGTTCATGGCTAGTAACTGTTACCAAGGCAAATAGATAACAACAATTACATATGGAACCCATTCAGATAAACAAAAAAGTAAGGAGAGAAATCCATCTTAATTCATCTGTTGACAATTGCTTGTTAGAATTGCCAACGGGCAAGTTTTTTCACAAAACTGAATTATTGCAGTGTGTCCAACAGTTACCCTTATTTCTGGAATCAGGATTGCTGCCTACATTTATGACACCATTTGAGCAGTATTGTTACAGCTGTCTATCATTTTGAGTCCTGACTGCACCAGAAATGTTTGAGAAGGCAAGGTCTAGAATCCCAGAAGGGAAAGAAGGAACCAGTTGCTATTTCTCTGGCATCCTAGTGCATGGTGAAACAAAGAAGGTACATGACCTGAGATCAGGGACATAACTGCAGAACCAGCCCTTACACTATGTGAGAAGTGCCAATTCTCCATAATGACATTTACATTTTTAAGACACATCACCCAAAAACTTAGCATTACTGTGGGTCTAAGGGGGACAAGAGCCATTGGTGAATTTCCAGCAACAAAGTGTGCAAATAATTCACGGCGTTTCTTAGACATGGTGAATCAAATCGGAAAGTTTAACCTCAATTTACGCAGTCTTAAGCAATCCATAAATTATCCTTTCAAAAAGGTCAGCAATGGTATTGGAGTCAATAGACAGAAAGGATAGAAGAGAAGTTAGCTTGAATGGATGTTTAAGTACATTACAATTCAGGCTTATTTACTATAATCACTCAAAGTTTGTGCGAAGATTTGTAGCTCGGATGCTCGTTGTTGGGTTCTGTTCGCCGAGCTGGAAGTTTCTGTTGCAAACGTTTCGTCCCCTGGCTAGGCAACATCATCAGTGCTTGGGAGCCTCCTGCGAAGCGCTTTTTTGATGTTTCCTCCGGTGTTTATAGTGGTCTGTCCATGCCGCTTCCGGTTGTCAGTTTCAGCTGTCCGCTGTAGTGGTTGGTATATTGGGTCCAGGTCGATGTGTTTGTTGATGGAGTTTGTGGATGAATGCCATGCCTCTAGGACTTCCCTGGCTGTTCTCTGTCTGGCTTGCCCTATGATAGTAGTGTTGTCCCAGTCGAATTCATGTTGCTTGTTGTCTGCGTGTGTGGCTACTAAGGATAGCTGGTCGTGTCATTTCGTGGCTAGTTGATGTTCATGTATGCGGATTGTTAACTGTCTTCCTGTTTGTCCATATCATAGGGCAAGCCAGACAGAGAACAGCCAGGGAAGACCTAGAGGCATGGCATTCATCCACAAACTCCATCAACAAACACATCGACCTGGACCCAATATACCAACCACTACAGCGGACAGCTGAAACTGACAACCGGAAGCGGCAGGGACAGACCACTATAAACACCGGAGGAAACATCAAAGAAGTGCTTCGCAGGAGGCTCCCAAGCACTGATGATGTCGCCTAGCCAGGGGACGAAATGTTTGCAACAGCAACTTCCAGCTCGGCGAACAGAACCACAACAACTATAATCACTGCTGACCATGGGACTGGGAGCACCCCTTATTCAAATGAAAACTGATAGAACATGAAAATTAAACTATTTTATCACAGGATATTACCCATTTTTACCACATTAACGTTCAGTGTTGTAGATAAGCTACTTGTGTATCATCTGTTGTACTACTGTTCAAATGTGCAAAGTATTGTTGTTTGTTCTTAACCATGAAAACTTGTGGCTTGATTCTCCAAGTAAATCTCATGGATCCCACCTCTTGCCCAACTTTTGTGAGAGGGCTTTTGTGGACCAGTGGTAGCTTCCATACCTTTGGGCCAATAGTCCCAGATTCAAGTCCCATATTCTCCAGAAGTGGGTAGTAACATCTCTGAATAGGTTGGTTAGAAAGTAGCCATAAATGAAGCTTAATGATCACTAACCAGATTGTTACATGATTTGAGGATCTTGTCCAGGGTTGTAACATAAAACTGTGAGTCTGCCGCTGGGTCAGAGCAATTTTCTTAAATTATGCAAAGATTATAATCAGTGCTGCCTCAGATCTTAAAGGTTTTTTGAGTTCAGTGCTTGTAACAAAAATAGACGCCTGCATTCTTCCTGTTCAGAAAGGCATCAATCATGCATTTAATCCTCAACTTTTTAGATTAGATTAGATTCCCTACAGTGTAGAAACAGGCCATTCGGCCCAATCAGTCCACACCGACCCTCTGAAGAGTAACCCACCCAGACCCACTTCCCTCTGACTAATGCACCTAACACTATGGGCAATTTAGCATGGCCAATTCACCTGACTTGCACATCTTTGGACTGTGGGAGGAAACCGGAGCACCCGGCGGGAACCCTTTTTTTATGGAAGTAAAATCTAAAGCATAAGCCCAAGTAGAGGTGCATTAATTTCATTTTCCAACTTTGAATATAATATTAAAATGATTATTAATAATAGTAATGAATAGTAATAATTTCTAGTTTTATCTGTTCAGACTATTTTGACTGTCAGTGTTTTTAATGGACTGTGCCTAGTGCACTCAGGAGCTCTGGAAGACTGGAGAGCCCAATGAATATGTGGCTGCCAGAGAATGGCAGACAGAGGGTGTTGTGGGAACAAAAACAGGAAAAGACAAAAACACAACAACAAATTACCCTGTTTGGAAATTTTGTCAGGAGTAGGATGGGTTGGCATAGGAATGGTGGAGGAGATGACAAAATTGGTTGACTGTGGCTAAATAGTGAGGGAAGTCTTCAATACAATGTATTCTCTCAAAGCTAAGCTTTGTGCTTAAAATCACATTGCACTGGATTTAAATGGAAATATTACTGAAAATCTGACAGGTGAATTAAAAGAAGACTCCAGGATTAATCAAATTAATCAAATGACAATAATGTACCATTCAAAATGTCCTCACAGCTTAACATCACAATATTGCTAAGAAACTTGAAATCTAATCCAGGACTCTGTTGTGGAACAAGATTATTAGTCAAAAGGTTATTTTCTTCAATGTTTGAAGCTGGAATTAACAGGCAGATTTCAAGGAACTAGCATCTATTGCCCAAATAGTGTTAAATTTGTCAAATGTAAACATGAACAAAACAGGTTCATTTCTGAAACCAAACAGTTCTCAATTAGAAGTTCGTTTTCTATGGCTATAAATAAATTTCAAGATCAGACTCTTGACAAACTTTGTATTTACATTCCTTGGTCTGTTTTTTTACACAGGGACAGTTTTGTGTACCTTTTATCCAGAGCGCAAAGTTTCAAATCTGTCAAAGTCTTCAGCAAAGAATAATGAGAAATCCTGTGTTTAAAGAAATACTGTTGCAATAATAGACTGTAAAAGTTTTGCAGATTTCTGCTAAGTTTCAGCTTTGCATCATTATAGTTAGTTGTTTGAGATTTATTCTAAACTAAATAATGTGAATATGTACTGAAATGAATGATTATACTGGAGACCAGGAGAAGTCATGCTGGGAATGTTTCTGCGTGAGAGATAGTTAATCTTTAACCTTTCAGAACACTGTGTCTGATTTGATTATTCCTAAGAGAGATAGGTTCAGCAAGCCTTTGATGTAAAATGCAAGAGAGAGATTTATCATGAAACATTCTGGCACACTGCAACACTAATCACGTAAATATACTTTCCGTTCTTATATTTCCCTCAGCGATGAACAAAGTGCTTATGGGCAAGATTATTTATCTTGAAACATTTAGAAAAACCCATTGAAGGTACCAGGAACCTGTTTAAATACTTTATGAATTCGATAATAAGTACTTATTTGTGAAGATTCACATCTCATTATTTGTGTGAAGCCATAAAATATTTTCCTTTAATTTAACTAACATACGTAAGTGATCATATGTGAGCTATAGATATTAAAACTACAACTGGCATTTCTGTAGTGCCATTAATGTAGCAAAACACACCAATTTTAGACTTTAAGAGTCCCTTAAAGTTGTAGAGGGAGATGTGGGGGTTTTGGGAGGGAATTTCACACAGGCCTTGAGGATCTATGAGCACAGATGCCAGTGTTGGAATTGGAAAGCTAAATACATCCTGCAAAATAATGAACAAGGTTAAATAAAACAAATTGTTCTGCAGCTCAAATTTAAGTTAAAATGCTCATCAATAGGAATTTACAAACATGCAAAAAGAGATTTTCTGCCAGTATCTCACAGGGTGAATTGATTTCTCTTTCACTGAGAGTGAATATTGAGATTTTAAAAATCTATTCGCTCATTGGGTATTGGCATCACTGGCTGGCCAACCTTTATTACCACTCCCTAGCTAATTAGATTCCCTACAGTGTGGAAACTGGTCCTTTGGCTCAACAAGTCCACACCAACCCTCCGAAGAATAACCCACCCAGACCCATTTCCCTCTGACAAATGCACCTAACACTACGGGCAATTTAGCATGGCCAATCTAACTAACCTGCACATCTTTAGACTGTGGGAGGAAACTGGAGCACCCAGAGGAAACCCACGCAAACATGGGGAGAATGTGCAAACTCCACACAGACAGTTTCCAGAGGCTGGTATCAAACCCAGGTCTCTGGTGCTGTGAGGCTGCAGCGCTATCCACTGAGCCATCGTGTCACCCAGCTCCTTTTGAGAAGGTGATAGCGAGTTGTCTTCTTGAACCACTGCAGTCCACATGGTATAGGTTGATCCACAATGCCCTTAGGGAAAAAAATTCCAGGATTTTGACCCAGTGACTATGAAGGAATGGTGATATATTTCCAAGTCAGGATGATGAATGGCATGGAGGGGAAATCATAGGTGGATGTGTTCCCATGTATTTGCTGCCATTGTTCTTCCAAATGGAAGTTGTCATGAGTTTAGAAGGAGTTGTTTAAGGATCTTTGATAAGTTTCTGCAGTGCATCTTGTGGATAGTACACACTACTGCTCCTGAACATCAGTGTTGGAGAGAGCGGATATAATGCTAATCAAGTGGGCTGCTCTGTCCTGGATGATGTCAAGCTTGAGTGTTCTTGGAGACGGAGATGGAGATGGAAATACACACACTCTTGATTTGTGCCTTGAAGATGGTGAACAGGCTTTGGGCAGTCAGGAGGTGCGTTACTCACAGTACTCCGAGCGTCTAACCTGCTTTTGTATCTACTGTGTTTATGAGGCAAGTCCGGTTGAGTTTCTGGTCAGGGTTGATTCCAGGGTATTGATAGTGGGCGATTCAGTGATAGAAGCACCATTGAATGTCAAGGGACAGTGGTTAATCATCTCTTACTGGAGATGGTCATTGCAATTTGTGTGACGTGAAAATTTCTTTGTTTCCAGCATCTTCGGAAGTATCTTTGCTCAACTTAATTTTAGTGAATGAAATGTAATGTTCATGTAATTAAAACATATATAGTTGAATTCCTCTGACAGTACTGGATATGAATCATAACTGTCTTTCTATCATTATATATCTGCAAAAAAAACCACATTTGAATTGTGCATAGAATTTGTTCTCTTATCAATATACCACAAAATATTTAAAAATTGCACTTGAACATCTCCCTGAGAAAACAACAGACAGGATGACAATGCTTCAGCAAGAAAAAGATCAGGGCTTATATTTTCCACTTAGCTCTGCAAGTTGCGGTATGCACAACTATCAAATGAATTATTTTGTACAATATAATTTTGAAGGCAGTATATGCTAAAACATAACCAATTGGAGCTTACTTTTAATAATAATCCTTTAATCCTCCCAGTCACTAATAGATCATAAAAGCTAAATAAATTTGAATACAATGCTGAGAACTCAGCCATATTTAGAACAAATGGACACAGTATAAATATAGATTATTTCCATTTTTCACAAGGTCATGTGATACTTTTCAATATTTCACTCCATGCTGTCAGTCTCTTGTCTGTTCTTCTGGAGTCACTACCATCTTCTAACAAAAACCTTTCTATCTATTTTGATCTATATTAGGCGATATTAGATGAATAATTTGTATAAATAACTAATGATTCTTCCATGCAACAATAAGAATCAATGAATCATTTGCTCAAGGCCGTTTGAAAATCAATCATTCAGTAACTGTTGCTTATGCCTTCCTCATTCAGATTTGGCATTAATGAAGAAATGAATAATTCATCCCACTCCCCCCAGTTGCTTGTGATAAAGAGTTGGATACTTTCATGAATATTTTGCTTCTACTGTTTGACACAAGAACTGAAATTGCTGGAGCAATTCAGCAGGTCTGGCAGCATTGGTGGAGAGGAATGTTTTGAGTGCAATGGCCCTTCTTCAGACCATTCTGCTTCTTGGTGTTCAATTCAATAATACTGGAGAATTTTGGGTTTATGGGTTGTGGCTGTCACTGGTTAGAACATTATTTATTGTCCTCTCCAAGTTGCTTTTTGAAAGTTTGCTGTCCTTAGATTTTAGAGACACCCATAATGCTGTGAGGAAGGGAGTGCAAGGATCTTCATCCAGCAACACTGAATGAAGACAATATAGTTTCAGGTCAGAATGTTGGGTGACTTGGAGGTGAATTTATAATGCGGGGGGAGGGATGATGTTCCCATGACTTTGCTGCCCTTCCTTCAAGGTGATGAACTTGTGATTTAGAATGACCATTGTGCATCATTTACATGGAACACATTGCTGTCACTATGTGTCGCTGGTGAAGGCAGTGAATGTTCAATGTGACAGACAATGTGCCAATCAAGCGGGCTGCTTTGTCATGGATGGTGTTGAGCTTCTTCACTGTTGGTGCAGCTGTGATCATCCAAACAAATTGAAGAGTACTCCATCAAACTCCTGATGTTTTACATGCAGATAGTAATCAGTCTTTGTGAAACCGGGAGGTGAGTTACTCACGCAGAATTTCAGTTTGTGACCTGCTCTTGCAGCAATAGTATGGGCACTAGTCTTGGTGTGTGGATAGTCCTTTTCAGTTTCTAATAGTGATAACTCCACAATGTTAATGGTGGGGGAATTCAGTGATGGTAATCCCATTGAATGTCAAGTGACAAAGGCGAGATTTTCTCTTATTGGAGATGGTCTTACCCTTGCACTTGTGTGGCATGAATATTACTTGCCACTTATCAGCCCACACCTGGTGATTGTCCAGGTAGAATCATAGAATCCCAACTGTGTGGTAAGAGGCCATTCAGCCCATTGAGTCTGCATTAACCCTCCAAAGAGCATCCCACACAGACCCAGGCCTCACCTATCCCAGTAACCCTCCATTTACCATGGTTAACACATCAAACCTGCACACCCCTAGATACGAGAGGGCAATGTCACATGGCCAACCCAAACTGCACAACTTTGGACTGTGGAAGGAAACTGGAGCTCCTGGTGGAAGCCCATGCAGACATGGTGAAAACTTGCACATTTCACACAGGTAGTTACCCAAGGCTGAAATCAAACCCAGGTCCCTGGCACTGTGAGGCAGCAGTGCTAAACACTGAGCCATTGTGCTGCCCTCTTGCTACATATGGACAGAGACTGCTTCAATAAATGGGGCATTGTAAACCTTACTGAATATTGTGCAATCATTAGTGAAGATTCTGCCTTCTGACCTTATGACAGAGAGAATATCATTGATGAAGAAGCTGAAAAGGGTTGGGCACTACCCTGAGGAACACCTGTAGAAATGTCCTGGAGCTGAGATGATTGACGTCTAGAGATGGAAATGTGTTGCTGGAAAAGCGCAGCAGGTCAGGCAGCATCTAGGGAACAGGAGAATCGACGTTTCGGGCATTAGCCCTTCTTCAGGAAGGCTAATGCCCGAAACGTCGATTCTCCTGTTCCTTAGATGCTGCCTGACCTGCTGCGCTTTTCCAGCAACACATTTCCATCTCTGATCTCCAGCATCTGCAGACCTCACTTTCTCCTCATGATTGACGTCTAACAATGGCAACCATCTCCGACCAACAAAGAGGTTTCCCCAAATTCCCATTGATTCCAATTTGATGGAGATGATCATGTACTACCTATGTTTGAATCAAGGCTGTAACAAGGTTAGGAATTGAGTGGCCCTGGCGGTATCAATGACAGGTTATCCTTTGTAAGTGCCGCTTCATAGTGCTGTTGACAATCCTTCCATCACTTGATGATGGCAGGTAGACTGACAGGCAGTAATTGGCCCAGTTGAATTTGTCCTTACCCTTGGTGATGGACATTGAAATTTATGAATGATAGAGTACTAATTCATCAGCGGAGAAAATAGTAGTTATTTCCAATAGTAGTTATCAGCAGGGGGTTTCTTGCCCATTTTTGACCTGATGCCTTGAGACTTCATTGGATCTGGAATGTTGAGGATTCCTAGGCCAACTCCTTCCCAACTATACATTTTTGTGCCATCACCCCAGGTGGGCCAATCCTGCCAGTGCGACAGAACATGGTTGTGGTGATGGTGTTTTCTGAGACACCGTAATGCTGTGGATCAGGAGTCACACATAGGTGAGACCAGATAAGATTCAATGGATTCCCTTCCCTAAAGGATTTAGTAAGCACATGTTTTTATGATAATTGACAGTGGTTACATGGTCATCATCAGGCTACCTTCTAATTTAAGATTTCATTAAATTCAATTTCACCACAGTGGAATTCAAAGTCATATCCCCTGAACGTTAGCCTGGGTTTATAGATTACCAATGACACGACCACTATACTAATATTTCCTTATTATTTTCTCTCATGATAAAACACTTCTCGCATCAGCAGTTTTCTTCAAATACAGTCAAATAAATTGTTCTTCAATTGACACAACCTTCCTGCGACTAATCAAATTAATTATACCCCACATCCAAAGAGGATGTCGTGGGATGTGGAAAAGGAAGCATTAGGGGATGTATGGAATGTAAGCTTCATCTCACCTTCTATCCACACTCTTATTGGATTGATTAGATATTTCTCTTTTAATTGAAATCCCTTTGTTTTGTCTTTCCTACAAGTGAAAAATTCCATCTGAATGTTAACATGGAAATATCTAATGGCTTGATTTAGGGTAAAGAATTAAGCAAAACAAGTCTGATTACATTTTGGAAGCCAGTCCAATCTACCATCTTCTGAATTAGAGACAGTGACCATAAAATCCCAAATCAGGATGATGAATGACTTGGAAGACATATTCCAATGCCACTGTTGCTCTTGTTTATCTAGGTGTTAGAAGTCATTGGTCTGAAAGGTGCTGTTGAAGCTGGTGAGTTGGTACAGTCCATTTTGCAGATGATCCGCACCGTGTCCACTGTGCACTGGAGGGATTGAATGCTTAAGGTGGTGGATGGGTTGTCAATCAAATGGGTTGCTTTGTCCTGGATAGTGTTGAGCTTCTTGATTGTCTTCAGAACAGACAAGAAAGTGGAGAGTATTTCATTATTTCTCCTGACTTGTGCTTTGTAGATATTAGAAAGGCTTTGCAGAGATAGAAGGTGAGTCATACATGAAATTCCCAGCCTCTGATCTGCTCGCTAAACTATAGGATTTATGTAACAGGACCAGTTAAATTTCTGGTCAGCAGTGACAGCATCATTGAATGTGGAGGGGAGGTAGTAAGCTTCTATTGTTAAAGATGATTACTATCTGGCACTTGTGTAATGCAAATATTACTTACCATTTATCACAGATCTTGTTACATATGGATAGAAACCATTTAACTATCAGAAGAACTGCAAATAGGACTGAACAAAGTGAAATCATTAGCTGTCATCCCACCTTTGATCTTACACTGGATGGTAGGTCATTGATGAAGAAGTTGTGCACATTCCAATTTCCTGAGGAACTGCAGCAGTGGTGTCCTGGTTCTGAGGTCATTAGCAAATACAAACACTGCTCTTTGACTCAAATCCAATGTAAATCAGAATGTCCTATCTTGGTGCAATTAGCACATTATATAGAATCAAAATTACGGGAGGAGGCAGAAGTGCTGGCAAAGAGGTTGCTATTTTTAGAACTTGCTTGAGGCATAATGACTGTGGTCACATTAAATCCTGCCACAAATGTGATGAAATCTGGGTCCAAAGAGGCTCTGCTCTTTTTGAATACACATGCAGACACACCCTTTATATTTCAAAAATCCAATTGAGCTGTCCGGTTCTGGTCTCCTTCCTATTGGAAAGATGTTGTGAAACACGAAAAGGTTCAGAAAAGATTTACAAGTATGTTGCCAGGGGTGGAGGAATTGAGCTATAGGGAGAGGCTGAACAGGCTGGGGTTGTTTTCCCTGGAGCGTTGGAGGTTGAAGGGTGACCTTATAGAGGTTTACAAAATTATGAGGGGCACGGATAGGGTAAATAGACAAAGTCTTTTCCATGGGTTCGGGGAGTCCAGAACTAGAGGGCATAAGTTTAGGGTGAGAGGGGAAAGATATAAAAGAAACCTATGGGGCAACTTTTTCACACAGAGGGTGGTATGGGTATGGAATGAGCTGCCAGAGGAAGTGATGGATGCTGGTCTAATTGCAACATTTAAGAGGCATTTGGATGAATATATGAATAGGAAGGGTTTGGAGGGATATGGGCCGGGTGCTGGCAGGTGGGACTAGATTGGATTGGGATATCTGGTTGGCATGGACGGGTTGGACCGAAGGGTCTGTTTCCATGCTGTACATCTCTATGACTCTATGACTAGTGTAGCACTTGGTTATTTTGTTGTAGCATATTGACCAATACTTCCCAACACCAATTGCTGAATGAATACTTCAGTGTGCTTTTCACTTTCATTTAGAAGATTTTACACAGCTTTCAATTAATTGGTAACTCAAGAAAATTACAGATTGTCAGAATGTAACCTGTTGTGTAAGATTTGCATGGGTATGGTCTTCAGAGTTAGAAGTTGTACACTTTGGAATGGGAACTCCGCCCTGAGTGCAACTCTTCACTTCAGGCTTCCGAATATCTTAATGGTCGGCTGATGAATAATATCTCCGTAAGATTTCAAAGAGTAACATGATAGAGGCCATTAATTTGTGGTGTGATAATATAGATAATGACATTTTAGACAGTAAAAATTTTCTTGCTAATGAATGAATATCATTTTAATTCTTTAAATGTATCAGATTGACCAACTTAGATAGCACAGTGTTTCATGTGTAGATGCAAGACATGCACTAAAAGAAAACAATTTATAATACATAATTATATTTCATAGCAGCTTTATTTTACTTGGCTGCTGTTTTTTCCGCCTAGCTTTTAGGTAAAGCATGAATCACCAAACTCCAGCATGAATTATAACAGTGTTTACTGTAACCTATTTGCAACATTTCCAGGAAACTCATCTCTGTTCTTATGATTGTAGTATTTGATTTCAACTGAGATTTATGATGCAGCAGGTGCCTCAGAAATTCTGTTAAGGCTTCTGATGATGAATAATTTCCAAGCAATTTTTCCATTTAACGGACATGCTCTAAGACCTAGATATTTATTTTTTTAAAAACAGGCAACAAAAGATAGACATTTCTGAGGAAAGCTTGAGTGCTTTTTGTAAAGTGGTAAGTGAAATATCCTTCCTCGGATTCAATCATACTACAAGTTTAAGGGAGTCGCAGTAGAGTTTTGGCTTTGTGCCAATGCTTCCCTGAAATTCCTGGGGCCACACTGGGTTTGAAGTGAGATTTCAAGTAGTTTAATCCCAATTGCTGAGGACTTTAAATTCACACTAGGGACCCACAGAAAGACCAGGAGTGAGAAAATAAATAATGGAGCAGCAGTGTGCAAAACCACCATCACTCCCCAGGAACACAATGCATTGTTGGTCACATTCTTTGCAATCTGTGCATTGGAAATGAAAGATGTGCATGGATGCAATCCCTACATTGTTGGAAGTCCTGGAATTGACACATCCTGACATCAGCCTAATCCTGATGAAGGGCTTTTGCCCGAAACGTCGATTTTCCTGCTCCTCGATGCTGCCTGACCTGCTGTGCTTTTCCAGCACCACTCTAATTTAGACATCCTGACATCACCCAGTTCAATCCCGATCTGGGCAAGGTTTCTTCAGGCAGCTGTTCACTGTTCAAACAACAAGTGACAAGCTGAGCATTATTTAAAGAACCTGCTGCCATCAACTTGCAAGTGAGGTAAGTTTTTTGGAAATGTTTTCTATTGCAAAGAATCTGGAAGTAGTCTGGAATGCTTGTGGAAGAGTTCAAGTGTTGCCGTAGCTTTGTCAGTGTACACAGAAAGGGGATGTGGTTGTAGGGCAGGTATTGTCAAGGGTTGGAGCAGAAAGCAGGTGTGGCATGCTCACCCAGAAATTGCACCAGGTATATGGGGCGGACTGCAATGGTATTAGTCTGCAAGATGGCAGAGAGTTGCAGCAGAAGCTCTGAAGAGAAGAAGACCTGCATGATAGCCCCTGCCAAGTTGGGAACAGACTCTGCAGTGCTTGTTAATAGTGACAGGAAGCTGCCTGGCAGGCCAATCAATGCATTCATTATTGGTGTGCAAGCCTATCAGTGGTCTGCTGTATGCTGCCCCAAAGAGACATCGAGATCCTCATCTGTGTACTCATTGGCTGTACTCCCCTGTAATCTTTAGCCCTCCAGTAAATTGACTAATTCAAAGCTAACCGCAAGGCATGTGCAGTGTCAGCTTCTGAGCTAGTGGCTCTGAAATATCATGTGATGAGGTGTCTTCATCAATGCTTTACTTTTGCTGTTTGGGTTCCTGTGGATCAGTGGGCAGTGGCTCCTGGGTGTCTGAAAGTCAGAATTCAGACGGGGAAAGTTGGAGTGAGCGAAGGGTGAGGTGAGAGGCAAGAGGTGCATATTCATATCATCAGCAGCTTGCTCATCTTTGACTAGGGATGAGGGTGCACTGGAAATTGAGGAGGGACAGAAGATAGAAAGAAGGTGCCATTCTCAATGTTCTCGATGAACCCAGACTGTGGGACCCTTTTTTTGATTTGGACATGGGATGAGGGCGCTACTGGCTAGGCCAGCATTTATTGCCCATCCCAGAGGAGTTAAGAATCAACCACATTCACTTTGGGTCGGGAGTCACGTATAGGTCAGACCAGGTCAGAATGGCATTTTTCTTCCCAAAAAATCATTAGTGAACCAATAATGGATAATGGACAACAGACTCAAGGTCACCATCAGATTCAGATTTATTTTATGAATTCAAATTCCGCAATCTGCAGTTAAGTACATGAATCAGAGAAGGATCAATTCCAAAGTTGTCTTTATTTCTTGCTGGTTCTGCTCCATTCCCTTTTATTGTGCCATCCTGTCCTGCAAGAATGAATGCTGTGGTCACATGGTACCATGTCTGCTGATATGCCTGCAACAGTTGAATAGTTAGAGGCTGATGGAGCCAGTGAGGATTGGACATATGAAGACAGTATTTATTGCAGTGGGAAAATGTTTGACTGTTTGATGTGAGTCCTGAGTACCAGGGAGTTCTGTTGGGTGAGTGTTGATGGCACAATACATTGATCAGCGTGAGAGATCAATGTTGTGGGGGACAAATACCTTGTAAAGAAGAAATTATGGATGGTAACATTAACATGAGGTAATTCGATTTCTAGTGACACTGATGCAAAATTCCAGGTTCAGACTCGGGGTGGGGCTGAATTACAAGGTGGCTTGATCACATTTAATTACAAGAGTAGCCTGTCAGGGTCTCCTGGCACAATAAACCCATAGCACCACATGGCATGGTAGCAGAATTAGGCCATTTGGCCCATCAGGTTTGTTCCACAGTTCAATGAGATCATGGCCGATCTGATAAGCCTCAACTCTCTTGCCTTTTTCCCATAAATCTTTATTCCCCCACCAATTTAAAAACATCTGTCTACCAGTCTCAAGTATCCTGAACAATTCAGCCCCAACACCTCTCTGTAGTAAAGAATTCCACAGATTCACTCCGCTCAGATAAGAAATTCCTCCTTTCTCTGTCTTAAATAGATGACTCCTCACCCTGCGATTATGCCTTCTGGTCCTAAACTCTCCCAGAAGGATAAATAATCTCTCCAAACTACTCCTTCAGACTACCTAAGAATCTTGTATGTTTCAATAACATTGCCTATCAATCTTGTTAATTCCAATAAGTACAGGCCCAATCTCTTCTTAGAGGAAACTTCCTCCAACCTGGAATCTCCACTGTACTCCCTCCAGTAGCAATATATCTTTCCTTAGATAATGTGTTTCCTGTATTCCTGGTGCTGTGTGACAAGTATGGGGCATAAATCGGATGCAGAAGTTTGAACTGACACCAATTCGGTGGAGTGCACTTCTGTTTTCCATTCACAGTCTTGCTCAATGAAGGTCACTTGGACTCAGGATGACTTTAGATGATTGTAATTGACTTAATAAAACCTTATATGTCACAGCATTCTTTGGAGCTCTCATATTTGTAAACGTTAAGGATTTGCCTGAAGTTCCTATATTGCCGACATAACTGAATAAATTGAAGTAGGAATCCTGTTTCCCGTATAACTGGATTTTACACCTCACATGCAATACAGCAGTAAAGTACATGGATTACAACTGTCCAGGAAGGCAGCTTACCCCCCTACTTTCACAGGCAACTGAGATGGGCAATGAATGCTTGCGAGTGATGCCTACCTTAAATAAATGAATAACAAAATGAAAGGACCAGTCCTAAGGAAACCAAAGGGTTATCAATTCCCATTTTGCTTTCACTGACCATGCATCCATTACCTCTTCAAGTAAGATTGGAAATGAATCCATGTGGTTCAGAATGTCCGTGTCAAGGAAACCACAGCTCAGTTTGTTTGGGAGAGGTCAGGGTTATAAGGCTCATTGTCAATTTCATTTGTGGTTTCATGTTATTTTTCATGCTATATTGTAATAAATTGACCAAGGGTAATTGGCCTTGATATTGCACAAGGGGGTTAAGACAATATCTAGCCCAGTTCAGAAGTGGCTTCGTGTTAAGTGAATATGGTTATACAGACAGAATTCAATCTCATTTCAGTGTTATGCATCTTGTGCTTATTGTTGTATCTTCATCATAAAAGCCTATGTACACATTTAAAATACAATAAGAGGCTAGATAAACTTATTATTCTATCACTAATGTTGTGGATTACTCTTTAGTAATGTGAGAGTATAATTACAGTGTAACAATTTCAGATATACATGGCATACATGGGCGGCACGGTGGCACAGTGGTTAGCACTGCTGCCTCACAGCGACTGAGACCCGGGTTCAATTCCCCTAATGTTGTGGATTACTCTTTAGTAATGTGAGAGTATAATTACAGTGTAACAATTTCAGATACACATGGCATTAAATCTATTATGGGTAGAACAGTGGCTCAGTAGTCAGCACTGATGCTGCACTGCAGCAGTGACCTGGGTTCGATTCTAGCCTCAGGCGACTGTCTTTATAGAGTTTGCACATTCTTCCTGTGTCTGCATAGGTTTCTCTGGATGCTCCAATTTCCTCACACAATCCAAAGATGTGCAGTTTCAGTGGTTGGCCATGCTAAATTGTCCTATAGTGTCGAGGGATGTGTAGGCTAGGTGGATTAGCCATGGAAAATGGGGCACTACAGGGATAGAGTAGAGGACTGGGTTTGAGGTGGGATGCTCTTCAGAGGGTTGCTGCAGATTCGCTGGGCCAAATAGCCTCTTTCCACAGTGTAGGGATTATATGGTTCCTCTATGATCACCTTCACCTCTAAAGTTGGTGCCACTGAGGCCCAGCACTTGTTTATTGGGATGCAAGGCACTGCTGACTGCTTCCTGATTGGATTTATTTTTACTCTTTTGTGAGATGTGGGCATCGCGAACCATACCAGAAATTGGCTCCCAACCCTAAAATCCCTTGTGAGTAGTTAAAAGTCAACCTAACTAGGCCTTTGATAATGTGCCGCGAAAGAGACTGCTAAATAAAATAAGAGCCCATGCTATTAAGGGCAAAGTACTAGCATGGATAGAGGTCTGGCTGATTGTGAGAAGGCAAAGAATGAGAATAAAGGGATGAGGACCATTTTAGTGTTGGGGCAATAAATGCTGTTATTATGATACTCATTAATGATCTAGATGAAGGAATTGAGGAAGCGGCAGAGACAAACCACTATAAATGCCGGAGGAAATATCACAGAAGTGCTTCACAGAAGGCTCCCAAGCACTGAGGATGTCACCTAGACAGGGGACGAAATGTCTGCAACACAAATTCCCAGCTCGGCGAACGGAACCACAACAACACAAAGATAGGTAGAGGAATAGGTAGTATTGAGAAAAGAAGAAAGTTGCAGAAGGACCTGGGCAGGCTAGAAGAATAGACAAAGAAGCAGATGGAATATAATGTGGGAAAATGTGAGGCTATGCACTTTGGTAGGAAGAATAGAGGTGTAGGCTATTTTCTAAATGGGAAGGCTTAACAAATTTGAAGAATAATGTGACTAAGGAGTCCTGCTTCAGTGAAAGTATCTGACAGTCATTATTTAGCACAGGTAGAAAAGCAGGAGGCTGGAAGAACACAACAAGCCAAACAGCAACAGGAGGTGGAGAAGTCAATGTTTCAGGTGTCAACCCTTCTTTAGGACATGGAGAAGAATTACACACAAAACATTGTGTTCTCCACCTCCTGGTGCTGCCTGGCTTGCTGAGTTCTTCCAGCCTCCTACTTGTCTACCTTAGATTCCAGCATCTGCAGTATTTTTTGTGTCTAACCTAATTTGGCAGGACACAGCTTGAACGTTGCGGAAAAGAGAGAAATGTTATTAAAGCCTGCCATCTTTTCATCTTCAGGACAAATGCAAAAATATTAAATTTGAAACAATCACAACAATTTGTACTAGAGGAGAAAAGGATGCTATTGGTTGGCAAGTTGACACTAGTTGTGGCAATGCCACAGACAAAGCAATGGAGAACTAAACACTGCCCAAGCTCTGGAACAATTCACAAAAGGTACAATTTTGATTTGATTTGATTTATTGTAATCACTTGTGCCTAAGTATAGTGAAAAGCTTTGTTAGCAAGCAGTACAGGCAGATAATTGTCAGCAAGGACATATAGTTTATAGGGTGCTTAGACAGAGTAAGACATATAGGTTACAATGATAAGAGGTGCATGAAGCAAGCTCAACATTAACAAGATCAACATTATTTGAAGTTAGAGAGTCAAATCAGCCTAATAACGGCAGGGTAGAAGCTGTTCTTGAACTTGTTGGTGCTTGTGTTCAAGCTTCTGTGTCTTCTCCCTAATGGAAGAGATCGTAGGAGAGCATTACATTTGGGCTAATTCACATTGCTAACAAAAAACAGGTTCCTGCATATAATGAAATGAATACAATCCCTAAAAGCAAGGAGGATGCTTGCCAAGCCTAGAGTAGAAAGAAAGCGAGAGAACGATAATGAAAGGGGTGAGGAGAAAGAGAAAATTGGGAAGAGCAAGGGTGAAGTTAGTATGAGTTTAAAGAGGTAGAGAGGGAAAGATTAAAGGTTAAGGAAGGAACAGCATTAACTGGAAACGTTAATCTTGAAAAGTACATTCTGTACTGGCAGTAGTTGAAAGTCAATTGGTTAGTCTGTGTCCTATGCAAAGAGGAATACTTTTTGAGCTTTGTGCTTTAGCCTTTATCGTCTATCCTCCTTTAAAACCAGCCACCTCTTGGTGATTCAAGGCATGCCATCATGTGCTTTGATAAAGTTGTTACAGTTTTATTCTCTTTACCTGGGAAAGGATGTATTTGCTTGAGGAGTGCAATAAAATAAATTGATTCTTTGGATGACAGTTGTCTCTTATGTAAAGATATTGGGTAGAATGGGTTTATATTTGGGGTTGTTAATTGGGTTCATAAACTAACATTTATTCTTTTTCTAAAGAAAAGCTTCAGACAATACATCGTGAGTCTAGGCAGTAAATAAGGATCTTTTATAATAATGGAATTATTCCAGATGCACTACAGCAAATTAGCAAATTGCTGGTATTGTGAATCAATGGGCCATTGAATTTATTAAAATAAATAGAAATGGCATCAAACCATTTTTAATAAAGTTAGCCAAATTTATAGTGTCTGTCTCAAGCTGGAAAACAATTGAAGATCCTCATTATCCCAATATGACAGTGATATGAGATATATCTGAATGTAAGAATATCAGAGCCCAGTATCCTAAGGATACACTTATCCGGACTTTGCAGTACCAGGTCACAAAGCACTGAGACAGCTGTTGGATTTCCTTCCAGGCCCACCTTTTATGAGGGCAGCTTCCACAAGATCCATGACATCAACTGTCTCAGGAAGGTGGGTCAGTTTTTCATGAGGTCTTCAGAGCAACAAGAAAGCAATTTGCATTCCACTAGATGCTTCTGATGCTGAAGGTCATTGTAAGAGGGAATTGAATTGAGCAAAACTTGTGGATTATTCAAAACGGATCCTAAACCATTTGGCGTTTGCAGGTTGCTGATGAGGCCTTGCAATCCAAACAGGTAGGCCTTGCTAAATTGCTGCATTTAGCCAATCAATGACTAAATGTGTTACTGGATCGATTGTGGTATTGAGCCTTGGGATCATCAATTGTACTACTGGATCAAGAAGCAATTAATTGTACTCGCAGGTTGATTGTGTTACTATGAACTTCAAATGTCTCTTCGCCTGTGTGAACACAAATCACTGATGGAAGGGCAGAAAAGATATAATGATGCAACACAACTCCAGTATAAACAGGCCTCCTCATGAGCAAAGGAGGACTTGAATAGGGAATCAATGAAGTGAAGGCATCAAGAAGATATCAGAAAGTAATGGTAGGCTAGACATCTACTATTGCAGGCTTACTTTAACTCAGAAGACCATCTGAGTTGGTGCCAGTTGGTATATACACAGGCAGGGGAACTTGATATGATTGAAGAACTGTACTGTGTTAAAAGGAGCAATAAATTAGGTACTAATTAAACCTGTTGTGTGTACATGTGCTACTAATCATCTTGATGGCAATTGTGTTGTCTAAGAACACCAGAGGCATGGTGGCCTTGAGAAATCACGACTCAATGTTCAAGTAATGTGCCTTTGCTCAGTAAGATATTGAGAAACTTCTTTAAGACGATGTTAATGTGCTTAGTTCAACTCCATCTTAACTTAAAATGTTCTGCTTTCCCCTGAGGCACTAATTATTTTCAATTGCAACAAAATAAACAGAGTCCCTTAAATTATTTTCCAATGTGCACAGTGACAAATGAATACCCTTAACTGCTAGTAATTTGAAACCAATGTACTTAAATGTAAATCTAACAGTTAGAAACAAGTTAGGCTATGGTTTTATCTCTTTCTTAAAATGACAATATGCCTTCTAAAGGCAAAGTTATATGTTCTATATGATCTCCTGAGCACAGATCCAGGCTGCTATTGTCATATGCAGACAACATATTTATTAAGAACAAATTATATCAGACAGGAAACAAAATGTCTCCTCAACTGCAGCCCAAACATATCATAATAGAGATTCTTTAAATTTTCATTTATCAAAACCTTGCAGTCTCCAAAAGCTTTCTTGAGACACTTTACTGAATGCATTGACTGCATGACAATTTCTGCACGTGTATCTCTGTGTTATATCAGGCATCGTCCTCCTAAAATGTCTATCTTTATGGTAGTGAACATTTTTCTCCTGGTTAGGCAATGATTTTCTTGATCACTTTGGCTCTGTGATAGGAAGCAATGTTTGCAGTTGGTTAATGTTTTGAAGACTTGTAAATAATTTGGGGTGGTTTCTCTTTTTGGGTTCATTCCTCTTTCCAACTTTTAGAAATGGCCTGGTCTCGGATGTAATTGTGACATTGTAAAGTTCTCCAATGATATGAAACTTAGCAGAGAGTTAAATAGTGAGTAATGAGAATAGTTATAGACTTCAGATCCATATAATGGTTGAATAGTCAGAAGTAAGATGAAGATCAGTGCATGAAGTGAAGCTCTTTGGAAAGATTAGTATGAAAATAACAAGATACTATTATGGTCTGATCTTTACATTGATCCTGAACTGTCCTAATACAAAAAAAAAATGAGTGAATCTTATAAACATTTTTAGCTTCAAATTTCACAGATCGTTTCCTTTTGCAAAGACAAGTGAGATCATTCACCATATCTTACCAAACTTAGCTCATTAACCACCGATCTTGCTTCTATAGATCCCCTCCTTCCTGATACTAGAACCATCTGCCGCCTATATTTCTGGAAATACTTGTCACTCATTGGATATCTGCCAAGAGATTGACATTGATGGCATCCATGCCATACTTAGAAGGCTGCTGTGCCACTATGTTGCAGATGAGGAACAATGCTCAGAGTGCCAATGCTTGTCCAGATGCAAAAAGCTCCACTGATCACAGTAGAAAGCTGCTGTGGCTGACATTTCCTCACACATAGGACCTCATTCTTTTACCCTAATCACTGTTTAATGAAGAGGCCACACATTTTACATGTCACTAGTTCCACCATATTTAAAATCCATCTTAAGTGATCCCTACTCTGTCCCCAGTGCTGGCACTCCTAGATTTTATCAATGTCCAGAGGGGAACATCATAGACAAGCGATCAGACATTTCAGACATGAGCTCGCATTTGCTGCCAGCAAAACCCAACACAAACACATCCAATAGAGATTTCAGTCTGCCTCCACAATGCAAACCAAATGCTGGTATTATGACCAACATCTGGACCTATCTCCCATCTACAGGGACTGGGTGTCTATCAGGTTTTGTCTGGCTTGTAGCACCCAATACAGCTGGGCTCTGTTATGGACAAAAACAGCTTCCTCCTCTCCAACATGCTCACCCTTATCCCCCTCAGAAGACTGTTCCCATTCCCCCAGTTCCTAGCATCACTTCATTGCCTGCTCCAATTGTGCTCTGTCTGGGATATACTGGAGGGCCAACCCAGACTGCACCAAACAGCAGAACCACATCTTCAGCAGTTCTATTGTCTGCTCCACCACGGCACTGCTCAGGGCTTGGGCAGCACTGTATCTGTGCTCCCTTCAGTCAAATGGTGACTGAACCATGGTTACAGTGGGTAGCCCTTTCCCACAGTTATCAGCCTTGTACAGCATTGGGACCCTCACATACATCAGGTACATGAGAGTGCTCCAGGATAAAGGAATCATGGCTAGAAACAAAAAAAAACCCTGCTGATGCTGGAATCCAAAGTAGACAAGCAGCAGGTTGGAAGAACACAGCAAGCCAGGCAGCATCAAGAGGTAGAGAAGTCAATGTTTTGGGTGTAACCCTTCTTCAAGACTGGGGGTAGGTGTAGGAGAGCTGCTGATAAAGGGGTGGTGGGCAGCAGGGTGGTGAAATGGGGATAGGTGAAAACAGGTAGAGAGTACGACCTGGTTGGTTAATGGAAGGAATGAATCCGGTTGGTGGCTGGGTGAAGTGGAAAGGAGGGAGAGGGGCTGGGAAGGGAGTCGGAGGATGGAAAGGGAGGTTATTTGAAATTGGAGATCTCAATATTGAGTCCTCCAGGCTGTAGGCTGCCCAGGCAGAAGATGAGGTGTTGCTCCTCCAATTTGTGGTTTGTTTCGTTGTGGCAATGGAGGAGGTCAAGGATGGTTATGTCTATTAACTGTGAAGATGTTTCATATGAAACGGTACCTTTAATAGAGAGTGAGTGCCTATGTGCGTGTTTGTACCTTTATCCTGCTATGCTGTGCTATGCTACGCTACGCTGTGCCACACCTATTAGCACATATGGAGAGACGATGGCCTAGTGGTATTATCCTCGACTGTTAATCCAGACAACAGTTTGAATCCTGCCATGACAGATGATGGAATTTGGATTCAATAAAAATCTGGATTCAAGAGTCTAACGATTACCATGTATCCATTGTCAATTGTCGGGAAAAATCCCATCTGTTTCACCAATGTCCTTTAGGGAAGGAAACTGCAATCCTTACCTATTCTGGTCGACATGTGGGTGCACATATCACAGCAATGTGGCTGACTTTTAACTTCCCTCTGGGCAATAACTACCAAGCCAGCTGGGGTTGTCCTCATTCTGTGAGTATAAAGAGACCAAGCAAGCAGATGGGGCATGCATCCTGCCCCTGTGCACAGCTGTCTCTCAATGCTATTTGCTGGTGCACTCTAAATTGTAAGTCTTAACTACTTACACATGCTGCAAATAGATCAGAGAGATGCCATGAGAGTCCTGAGGTATTGACAAATATCAGGAAATTGGTGTGGCTGGTGCCCATGTATTGTGCCCTGAGAGACATGGAGGTTATTTGCATCAGAGGCAAGATGAAGTCACTAAGTACCTGCTCTGGCTTCAGTGTCTGGTCTGTTTGCAGTGAATGGTAGGATAGGAAGCTGCATATTAATGAAGTGCAGTTAATAAGGTCCTTACCAAACAATAATCCTCCTTATAGGCAACACACCGCTGCCTCGTGAGAATCTTGTCTTGACACCCGGAACTCGATTAAAAGATGCAACAACTTTCTCCTGATGTCAAGCTCGACCTCAGTGGAGATTTTGCCTGATTCTGCCATATTTCACAGCATAGGCCACATCGTTATGGGCCCATGAGTCTCTGCCTGCGAAGTCTAGACCATTTCTCCTTTCCAACTGGAGAACTTTATTTATGTGATTTGAATGTTCACATCCAGAAGGTAGTAATCATGTGTACGCTGTTCCATGAAATGTCATCTTAACTGCCCATCGTCTGAATGTTTCTGCATTAGCATCAGCAGGTAGCTCAAATGATGGGAGCCAGTAACTAAGAGCAAAACTGTGTGCTCAATCTGGGCACTGAACGAGGCATGTTTTTATTGCCAGGTGGTGGTTCAGCTTCAGAGTTTATATCATTGGCCAAAACTACCCCCTTGTGTTTGGCAAAGTACTTGACCAACTATGATTTTCATTTCCAAACATGACATGATTTGAACAGGTCATGTTCCTTAACAGTCACTCTTTCGTTTTGAGGATGTCTAATCTTGTCCATAATCCTTCTCCCCCTCAATAGCCTATCAATCATTTTCTTTACTTCCCTTAAACCTTAATCACTTTCTCTTCCTTCTGTTCCTCCTATTCTGATCACCTTCTGTTATACGAACTGTCTTTGTTACTGTCCCCCTAAATGAAGTCTGTAAGAGGATGATGCGATTAAATGATGACATTCATTAGATGGCAAAACACTTACAGACAGCACAGGAGAAGGATTCAAGAATGAACAGATAAACTCGTAACAATTACTTTATGAAAATCTGTCAAATTACGGTGCATTTTGTCTTAAGATCACGAAGAAATGTTCACACATTTATAGAAGGAAAGGATTTAGAACAAACATTTAGTAAGAAGGGATATTTGCTAACCAAAAAACTGAATAAATAACTCAAGAAGTGAATTGTGAAGAGTTTGGTTTGGGGCGGTGTCTTGTATGCATGGGGATTTGTATCTGAGAGGCAGGAAAACACATTGCTGAGTAGCTTTGACATATGGGTTTGGCAAAGAGTGGAAAGGATCAATTGAACAGGAGAAGTAATAAATGATGACGTGCTTGGGAGAGTAAATAAATAAAGAAATTTGTGAATGTAATTAGGCAGATTGTGCAGGGCAAGTTTTAGGAGGAAGCAGACATCAACGAGTCAATATAAAGAGAGTATTTCAAGGGAAAAGCGAAAGAGTGTGAAACAAACTGTTATAGAGGAAGAGCACCAAAGAGAATAGCATTGGGTGACAAGGAAGTTAAAGGAAATTCTTGGAAAATGAAAAGACTGGCGCGAGATGGAGAGACCTGGGGAAAGTGATGGGCTAAGGATCTGTCTTCAGATACAGTACACACACACACACACACACACATACATACACACATATACACACGCGCGCGTACACGCACACACACTCTGAGTACACGCGTGCTGACACACACGCGTACGTAAACACACACACTCTGAGCACACACGTGCTGACATACACACGCGTGCATACAAACACAGACTGAGTGCGCGCATGCGCGCACACACACTGAGCACACGTGTACACACACACACACTGCTGGTAATGGTGGTGTGCGCGATTGTACATTCGATAAACATCATAGATAGAGAACCGAAACAACATTTTCTCTATCTATGTTTCATATAAAAAGGCAATGATCAGAAGAAAGGTGTACATTGGTCTATATTCTGTATGAATTGTTAGAATTCAGTAACCTTGTTGTAAAATCAGCGCTCGTTTGCTCACTATTTTTAATTATATGATTATTATGAAAAACTTGGATTTTTACTGTTATAAAAGAGTTAAGAATGACTGAATTTTGATCAGTTATTGATCAGTCATATGTAATACTGAAATAGTTTACCTCCACGGATTATTTGAAAGATTGTAACCAGGATGTGTGATCTCCATAGCCATTCTTCCATGATATGGAGTATAGCTTATCACTGTCTCATTACTGTGATTTAATCAGCATTAGTCAGAATCAGATTACTCATAAACTGAGTGGATACACAAAAATAACATTGGATTTAGATTTCAAAATAAAGTAATTTCAATGGCAAGTATATTTATAGCTTAATGACAGAATGCCATCAAGCATGTGAGTTTCTATTTTGATCTTTAGTTTGGGTTGATCTAACACTGCATGCATGAACATGCATTAGAAATGACAAATAGGTAATCATGTGAGGATAAGCCATTAAAAAAAATGGAAAAGATACCCTTGGGTAAATATCAGAAACAGAATTAACTTTGCAATGTAAACAAAGTAAAAGCAGCCATCAAACTGGCCATAATGTATTGATTTCAACAGGTGAAGAGCTCAGAATGCCTGAGGCAAATTACTCATTAGATCTTTATATCCTAAATTAACAGGCACCATTGTTCATTTACCTGCACACGTGGGGATTTCGTGTGCTCACATGTGCTGTGAGCTAGGTCAAGCTATTTTCTCTTGTTCATCAATCTTCAGCAATGTTTCAACTTTCTATCATAGTTAGTTTAGGACAGCACCTGCAAATGTTGGGTGCTGTGGTTATATCTAGGTTGCCATGTCCAGTGCCTTTAGCTGTTAGCCTGACTGAAAGCTAAACGTTTCTCACATACCAATTGCATTTCATAAGTATGACCAGGTTTCTATTTAGTGTGAAAGATGCAATTTTAGCTTTGTTGTTTCATGTGAAGTTAGGAACTCAGATATGATATGAACAGCAGATGAAATAGCAAAAAAAGGGGTATATTTAGCTCCGTGATATTATCACATGAATATTAAATAAGGTGTGCCTAAGCTGAAAGTTATAAAGCCCAAGTTTCTGCAGTCCATATTCTGCTGGAGACAAGTTTTGTGGTTCTTCTGAGCAACTCCCTCAAGACTCGGTTATTATTCTTGATCACCAAACATAGTAGCTTCACCACAGTATATGGTTTTCGAACACCCACAGGCAGAAAGAGAGATGAATCCAGAAACATCACATAAGAGTTGGGGTTAAGATCAAACACAAGAAGAGGAGTGAGGCCTGAGCATGTCATCAAAAGTAGCCAAACAGATAGGCTTCACAGAAGATTTTTAACAGAAGAGGCAGATGTTGAAAGGTAAACAAATTCAAGTAAGGGGTTTCAGAGGACATTCACTAACTTAAACTCCACTGATTTAATAATATACTCAAGCATTCTGTTTGCTTTTCTGGTTGTTGCTACTGAGGGAGGTTTATGTTAAGTACTGCCTAATGCCCCTAAACCATTTTTAAACATTACCTTTAGCTGTATCCTTGTGTTGTCAAGTTTCTTCCAACGTGTACTACATCAGACATGTCCATTTGGAATTCTATCTGAGATTGTTCTATCCCCATACTGATTTTACCTAGCTCATTCGGAACAGCTTGCTGACTTCCTGACAGATTGACTGCTCCGCTGTCTTTCATGAATTTGACCATTTTGCAGAGGATTATATTGGTAAGTTTTAAACAGTAAAGGTTCAATCATTGTTCCTGTGTAGAATTGGGGTAGGCCTCTCAAGCTTACTCTCTGATCTGCATTGAGAGTCCATCTAAATATTTTAGTTCAGCAACTTTCAATATCCTAGCAAAAGTCCGTTAATCCTCGCTTTGAAACTTGAAAAAGACATTGAGTTTAAGAAGAAAGACTATCAGCAGTAGCTTACAGAGGTCTGAGCAATGTGGGCAATAGTGAAACATATGGCAGAATAAAGTGACAAGTGTGGTAAGGTTAGTCTCCATAACAAGATTATACCACTCCATCATTTACATATTTCACAGGCACCATGATGAGATTCTTGTCAGACAGCAGCATTTTGATAATTAATGGCAATTAGCATTTCTAAAGCTCCTTGTTGATAGGACAACTCACTTCATTAATATTTGGGTTGAGATTTTATCAAGCTCACCTAACACACGAGGCATCAACATAGAAATCAGCACAGGTTGCTGATTGCTGTCTGCTCCAAACGTCCTGTATTTTGGAAACTGGGCACCAATATCTCAGCATGCTCCATGTGCACCTAACATCCATGGACATTGACATTTAAATCTAAGAGCTGCCATGGCAAATGTCTGATCCACTTACAAGATGGTTCTTCAATTCCATCTGCACCTTGGGCTACACTATCAACTATCATTGTAATGCTTCTAGAACGGGTCAGCTACATGCGTGGACTCTTTGCTTGTATTCATGGCACTCACTCACTCTGAATCTATCTGGATGCTCACAGCATTCTTGCCATACATTGCCTTGTGTTGCCTGAGCCAGAGATATAACCCTCCTATATTACTGTTGTGTTGCCATGCTGTTTAGCACAGACACAAAGTGGGGAAGCGACAGTTTGTCAGCAGGCCTCAGTCAAGTCATGGGGGCAATCAAAGACAGCCTCGAATACCAGTCCAGATCCTGCTCAGAATCAGGATGGTCTCCTCCCAAAGGGGTAGGAGTAGAATGACAGGCAGCCCACCATCTGTCTTGAGTCTTTCTACCATTTTGTGGACTATTTTCCAACTGGAATGAGAGAAAAGCAGGTTTCACAGGCGATGAAAGTAGTTGGCACAACTGGTACCCTTGCTGTAGGTGTAAAAATATTCCTAATGAGTAAGCAGCAGAGTTAGTGGTGTCAGGGGTTTCAGTTGATGACAGCAAGTGGGAAGGTGTTGCAGACCGAAATAGTGATAGAGTGAGTGAAGGTGTTAGTACCTAACTGTTGGAATGGAAAAGATAACTGACCCCCTACCTACAGTGCTGGATATTCCTCCAGATTGCTGAGACTGGTTTAACCCAGATGGCAACCTCAGAACCGAGTGGACATGGCCTGGTGACACGGCCTCCACTGCTGGTCCTCGGGGACAGGAAAAGTCCCGTGTCAGAAACATCCCATTCAGCAGGATTTGCCAGAACCTGCCCACAAAGTGGGGCATTGAAATCCCCTGTCTGCAACATCTGAGGCAAATATCAAGAGTCATGGGGGCAGAGTCAAACTAACAGTGATTGTTCAGGTGCATAATGGCCTGTTAACAAGTGGTATGGGGGCAAAGAATTCAGTGCATTCCTATATGTTCTAGGGTAGTCAACTTCTGAGAAAAAGAACTGGAAATTATATCACCCATCTGAACAGACAAAGACACATAAATAGAAATAGAAAGCAGGACATAACACCAGCACTTCACCAGAGGCTCACTGATTATGTTACCTAGCATGATGATGAAACTTCTGAAAACAAGCCTTCCAGCTCAGCAAGCAAACTTACAACCTGAAATTGTCCCTTGGTACATGAATAGAATTCAATGCAAAATGTATTGATTGATGTGAAACCTTTCAGTGTCATTAGTTCCATCAAGCAATACTTACCAAAACCCCGTTCATGAATGCTGGATGCTACCAGGGTTACTCTGCTCCTCTGTGCATGCATAAGGTTTGCTACAAATGTGGCCAGAATTCCTGAATTCCTGAAAGGGGAGAGTAATGGATCTTGGAATCAAAATGACATTTTAGCAATTGTACCAAAGGAGTCCCGGTAAAATGGGAAGTAAGGGAAAACTCACCAGTGACTGGGGTCACAGCTAGCACTAAAAAATGGCTATGAATATTAGAGGCAAATTAGCTTAGACAAATGACATTGCTGCATGATTTCTTTAAGATTGTGGTCTGGGCGTATATGTCTTTGGCAGCTTCATCCCTGAGCTTTCTTCCATCATAAGATCCAAAGTGGAGATTTTCATTGATGATTTCACAGGATTCAATACCAGCTGCTACTCCTCAGGTGCTGAGGAAGTCCATGCCTGCATGTGGCTAGACCTGGGCAACATTCAGGCCTGAGCTGATAAGAGCTGGTAGCATCCACATTGTACAAGTGCCAGAAAATGGCAATCTCCAACATGATAGAAGTGAGTTATCTCTCCTTGACATGCATGAGTATGACCTGGAACTTTGCCAGATCTGGAGCACTACTGTCCCCTGTGTTGCTGCATGCCATCAGAAAACAACCGATTTTCCCACATAGCACTTTGAGTGGAAGTTGAGGCAGTTGGAGGCTGTCATGGATCCTGTAGTACTTAAACGTCTGATTCTGAGACTGTAAACTTGCTGTACTAGATTCTGGAAAAGAACTCCATTACAATTTATAACTATCACTTTCAACCATTTTCATGATTGTGCTTCATAGCAGGGCTTCTTCTACATCCACTGATTTGTCTTTGCTCAAAGGTTTTGCCTGGATTTTACTATTCTTTAGACTTTATACACATCTGTCTCTAAGGTTGATTTTGAAGTGTGCACCGTGCCCACAGTGATGGAAAGACTATTTACTTCCAGACTGTAATCTGCATAGTCTTACTTGGAAAATACTTTCTTTCCCTGACCACAGCTTTCAGAGTAATCCCATTCTTAATCATACATTAACATGAGTCCAACATCTCATTCATTTCAAAACTGTCCGTGGTACAAGGATCTCACGGGTAACATTGATTGGACATTATTTAAGAAGTATTTAGTCCATGATCATGATGGAAACATTTATTTTATCCCTCTGTCCTGCTTCATTTGCTTTCAGCGAACAGTGTAACCTTTGTTTGGAGTTAAATCAATTCCTTTTCATTGGGGTTGACTATCACTAGACATCTAAGAGAATGGTGGAGATATCATGGTGTCCATTCTGGAGATAGGCACTTGCAATCTCACTCCAAACATACTGACTGCAGAAATCTCTGACACTGCTGCTGTGGGTTAGATCTCTTTATTAATGAGCTCAGGGATTGCTATCCACATCTACCTGACCGGAATCTACAATGTCTTGTGTCCTCCACTGAAGACTCTCCTGTGCTAACCCTGCACCAATCATGTGATGGCTGTTCATCCAGAATGAGTGACCTCCTCAGAGGGATCTTCATCCTCCTCCAGTGTCAGCTGCTCAGGACAACTGGGGCACATGTGAGAGTTGAAAAACATCACTCCATGGAAGGGCTCTAAGTCTCAAGCCGCATATTATCGCATTTCACTTCCCAGTAATGTGAGCCTCCCATGAGTGAGTCTTACAGGCTATAAGAATATTGCAAATTTAACTTTGTTACCAGGTATCTCTGAGATGCCCATCTTTCCAACATCAAAGACCAGGCACATGGAAACCTGCTCATATCCAGTAGTTCTTCCTGCAATGACATCAGGCTGGTTTTGAGTGGATAGTCACCAGGATTTCAATACCCCTCCTTAGTGTTTTCCTCTCCTGAGGCCTGAGAGTGCGAACTGTGAAATTATTGCGAGAACAGAAGTACCAGATTTGTGCAGAGTCATTGAAGAGAAATAGTACAATACAGGAGGATGAATGATGGCTGATCAGATGAAGAAATAAGAAGGTGCCTTGACAGAGAAGGAGGCTGATGTGAGGACTAATGTGCAATAGAGGGTGGGAAAGTTAGGGGTACACTGGGGTTTCACATCAATATGACATGGCATTCAGCTTTACTGCTGGATTAGATAATTACATTTTCTTGTACTGTCTTCAGAAGCATGGCACCACATTGCTGCAGCTGCACTCCCTGGCTCTTCCAGCCTTGCCTCTCTGTTCCCTCTAGCTCCTTTTCTCCTCCTACCTACACGGAACAACGTGTCTCTGAGGTCCTTACAGCTTGCAACCTAATATCTGGCTGCATTGGAGAACAACACTGACCCTCAATTTGTCCAATAGCTGGCGGAGTTCTGTAACATTTCCTTGCAGGATAGTGGAGCTGACGTCGACTTCATACCTTCCCACTCTAATTCATTAGGAACCCTGAATGTCAAATGTGAATGTCGTCAAAGTTAAAAGGGCCACTGATAAAAGTATTGCTGAAACTTCTGGGTTCTTCAGTCACTGAAGGCCTCATCCAGAGTGGATAGATCAGAATATTAAAATATTAAAATCCAGTCCAAAACCTCCAACAATGCAGTCCTCCCTCAGCACTGCAGTGGAGTGTCAGCCTAAATGATGCATTCAAGTCTCTTCAGGCTACTTGAATGTAGAGCTTTCTGCCTGAGAGTTAACAGGGCTATCATTGAGTCAAGACTAGCACAACAACTGAGGATTTACAGTTATGCCTTACATGTCTCTAATGATCACTTTGTTAAATTTTATGTCTCTTTTCCAACACAAACATAATTATACTGCTTTCCATGGAAAACAATGTCGAAAGCATCATTATGTCTGTTTTCTATCACAGTTTGACCACAGCTACTTGCTGCAGGTTATTTTGCTTCAGAATATTTGCCAAGCTGTGGCTCAGTTCAGTTCTAAACACTTTCTACAGTAAACAAGCATCATAATGTCATGATTTTAAAAAAACTCATTCTCGTGTCAAGGAAGCACTTAATTTGAAATTTGAGATCAGACCTAGGATTATCTTTCAAGTTTGTTTTTTTTCCATTTTTCTAAAGATGCATCTTTCAGGGTGAAGTGGAATTGTTTCTTTAGCAGTTTTTTTCAGGGATGCACTGAACAATGCCTTATCCCAAAGCAACCTGCACCTTTCCAAGTCTTCCTTTTGAGAAACATGAAACATTAGATGAGGCGATGGCCTAGTGATGTTATCACCAGACTATTACAGCAGATGGTGGAATTTGAATTCAATAAAAACCTACAATTAAAAGTCTAATGGTGACTATGCAATATTGTTGATCATCAGGAACATCCCATCTAGTTCATTAATGCCCATTAAGGAAGGAAATTGGTGGCTCTGTGTTTCTCACTGCTACTTCACAGTGCCAAGAGCCTGGGTTCAATTCCACTCTTAGGTGACTGTCTGTGTGGAGTTTGCATGTCCTCCCTGTGTCTGTGCAGGTTTCCTCCGGGTGCTCAGGTTTCCTCCCGTAGTCCAAAGATGTGCTGGTTAAATGGGTGGGAAATGCTAATTTGCCCATATTGTCCTGGGAGGTGCAGTCTAGGTAAATTTATAGGTCTATTTCAGGTGTAGGAAGTTTCTTGTGGAGTTCCTCGGTGTTGATTTTGGGATCAAAAAGAGAGGTTGCTGGAAAAACTCAGCTGAGGAAGAATCACTGGAACCGAAACGTTAACTTTGATTTCTCTTCACAGATGCTGTCAAACCTGCTGAGCTTTTCTTGCAACATCTGCTTTTGTTTCTGATTTATAACACTGCAGTTCTTTTGATTGATGTTGGAATATTGCTTTTCCTGATATATTCAGATGATGGAGATCTTGGTGCACAGAGGAAAATTTCAATGTTTGCAGGCAGTGTAGAACATCAAAAGGGTATTGACAGGTTTGTGGAATGGGGGATAGGTGGCCGATGAAGTTCAATGCAGGAAACTGTAAGTTGATACACTTTAGCACAAAGATTGTGGAGAGACAGGATAATGTAATGGGTATATCATAATGGGTATGCATACGGAGAGTCATGAGGAGACACGTGCAGATGTCATTCAGTGTCAGAGTTAGGATATCATGTTGTGGCTACAGGACATTGGTGAGGCCACTTTTGGAAGACTTTATGCAATTCTGGGTGCCCTGCTATAGGAAGGGTATTACTAAATTGGAAAGAGTGACGAAAAGATTCAAAAGTATGTTACTGGAACTGGGTGGTTTGAGATATAAGGAGAGGCTAGATAGGCTGGGCCTTTTCTTGCTGGAATGGAGCATAGGAGTTTTACAGGTGATCTTACACAGGTTTATAAAATCATGAGGGCCATAGATAAAGTGAATAGCGGAGGTCTTTTCCTTAGGGTAGGTGAGTTCAAAACTAGAGGGTATAATTTTAAGATGACAGGAGAATGTTTTAAAGGGGCCTGAGGGGCAACATTTTCACATTGAGGGTGGTTCATATTTGGAACGAATTGCCAAAGGAAGTGGTAACTGCAGGAACAGTTACAACATTTAAAAGACAGTTGGACAGGTACATGAATCGGAAAGGTTTCGAGGGAAAAGGACCAAATGCAGGCAAATAGTACCATTTTAGTGTGGGAAACCTGGTCGGCATGGACAAGTTGACCGACAGGTTTGTTTCTGTGCTGTATAATAGTATGACTCTCTGATTAACCATGGAAAATGGAGGGCTACTGGGATAGGGTAGAGAGTGGGTCTGGCTGGGATGCTCTTTGGAGGGTCCGAGAGTCATGGAATCTTAGAGTTGCACAGCATGGAGACAGACCCTTCGGTCCAACTTGTCCATATTGACAAGATTTCCTAAATCAATCTAGTCCCGTTTGCAGCATTTGACCTATAACCGTCTCAACCCTTCCTATTCATATACTGATCCAGATGCCTTTTAAATGTTGTAATTGTCCCAGCCTCCACCACTTCCTCTGGCAGCTCATTCCATACACTCACCACCTTTTGCGTGAAAAAGTTGCCCCTTCGGTCCCTTTTAAATCTTTCCCCTCGAAACTTAAACTTATGCCCTCTAATTTTAGACTCCCATACCCTGGATAAAAGATCATGCCCCTCATGATTTTATAAACTTCTGCAAGGTCTTCCCTTAGCTTCTGTTGGTACAAGGAAAACAGCCCCAGCTTATTCACCCTCTCCCTAGAGCTCAAAACCTCCAACCGTGGAACATCTTTGTAAATCTTTTCTGAACCCTTTCAAGGTTCACAACATTTTTCCTGCAGCAGGGACACCAGAATTGAACATGGTATTCCAAAAGTAGCCTGTACAACCATAACATGACATCCCAACTCCTTTACTCAATGCACTGATCAATGAAGGCAAGCGTACCAAATGCCTTCTTCACTATTTTATCCACATACAACTCCACTTTCAAGGAACTGTGCACTTGCACCCAAAGATATCTTTGTTCAGCAATACTCCCCACGGCTCTAACATTAAGCGTGTATGTCCTGCCCTGATTTGCCTTACCAAAATGCAACACATCACATTTATCTAAATTGGCCATACTAAATTGGCCATACTAAATTGCCCATAGTGTTAGATAAGGCGTAAATGTAGGGGTATGGGTGGGTTTCGCTTCGGCGGGTCGGTGTGGACTTGTTGGGCCGAAGGGCCTGTTTCCACACTGTAATGTAATCTAATCTAATCTAAACTCATCTGCCACTCCTCAGGCCATTGGCCCATCTGATCAAGATCCCATTGTACTCTGAGATAATCTTCTTGATGGTCCACTATACCTCCAATTTTGGTGTTATCTGCAAATTTACTAAACATTCCTCCTATATTCACATCCAAATTGTTTATATAAATGAGAAAACTGCGGATCTAGCAGCGATCCTTGTGGCACACCGGTAGTCACAGGCCTCCAGTCCAAAAAACAACCCTCCACCAATACCATCTGTCTCCGACCTTCAAGCCAATTTTGACTAGCTCCCCCTGGATTCCATGTGATTACAATCTTGCTAACCAGTCTACAGTGCAGGACCTTTTTGAACACCTTACTGAAGTCCATTGAGACAACTTCCACCACTCTGCCTTCATCAATCTTCTTTGTCACTTCTTAAAAAACTCAGTCACATTCATGAGTCAGAAATCACGTCTCCCTAAGTCATGTTGACTCTCCCTAATCAGTGCTTGCCTTTCCAAATACATGTAAATCCTGTCCCTCTGTATTCTCTCCAGCAACCTACCCGCCACTGATGTCCAGCTCACCTGTCTATGGTTCCCTAGCTTTTCCTTACTACCTTTCTTAAATAATGGCATCACACAAGTGGGCGGCACGGTGGCACATAGTGGGCGGCACGGTGGCACAAGTGGGCGGCACGGTGGCACAGTGGTTAGCACTGCTGCCTCACAGCGCCAGAGACCCGGGTTCAATTCCTGCCTCAGGCGACTGACTGTGTGGAGTTTGCACATTCTCCCCGTGTCTGCGTGGGTTTCCTCCGGGTGCTCCGGTTTCCTCCCACAGTCCAAAGATGTGCAGGGTCAGGTGAATTGGCCATGCTAAATTGTCTGTAGTGATAGGTAAGGGGTAAATGTAGGGGTATGGGTGGGTTTCGCTTCGGCGGGTCGGTGTGGACTTGTTGGGCCGAAGGGCCTGTTTCCACACTGTAATCTAATCTAATCTAAAAAAAAAACAAGCCAATCTCCAGTCTTCTGGCACCTCACCCATAATTATCGATGGTACAAATATTTTAGCAAGGGGTCCAGCAATCACTTCCCTAGCTCCCCACAAAATTCTGGGATACACCTGATCAGATCTCGAGGATTTATCCACCTTTGCATGTTTGAAGATATCCAGTATCTCCTCCTTCACACTACTTAAGATATTACTATTCATTTCCTCAAGTTCTCTAGCTTCCATATCCTTCTCCATAAGTACTGACATGAAATACTTAGTTAGTATCGCACACATCACCTGTGGTTCCACACGTAGACAACTTTGTTGCTCTTTAAGAAGTCCTAATCTCTCCTTAGTTACTGTTTTGCCTTTAATGTATTTTATGGATCGCTTTGGATTCTCCTTAATCCTATTTTCCAAAGCTATCTCATGTCCCCTTTGTGCCGTCCCTATTTCCCTCTTAAGTATGTAACTACTGACTTTACACTCTTGTAGGGATTCACTCGATTCCTGCTTTCATAGTTGGCATATGGCTCCTTCTTTATCTTGATGAAAACCTCTATTTCTCGAGTCATCCAGCATTCCCGACACCCATAAACCTTGCTCTTTGCACTGCCAGGAGCATACTGTCTCAGAACTCTCAGTAAATCATTTTGGAAGGCTTCCTACTTTCCAACCAACCCATTACCTGTGAATAGCCTATCCCAATCAACTTTCGTATATTCCAGCCTAATTCTGTCAAAATGGCTTACTCCAGTTCAGAATTTTAACTTTGAGATCAGGTCCATCCTTTTCCATAGCTATTTTAAAATGAGTTGACTTATGATCACTGGCCCCAAAGTGCTCCCGCTTTGACATCTCAGTCACCTACCCTTTCTTATTTCTCCAGAGAAGGTCAAGTTTTGCTTCTTCTCTAGTAGGCACATCCACATATTAAATCAGAAAATGTTCTGATACACACTTAACAAATTCCTCTCCATCCAAGCCCTTAATACTGTGGCAGTCCCAATCTATGTTTGGAAAGTTAAAATCCTCTACTATTACACCCTATCATTCTTACAGTCATCTGAGATCTCCTTACACATTAGTGGGTTCTACAGTCCAATCCCACTAAGGTGATCATTCCATTCTTAGTTATCAGTTCCACACATATAATTTCACTGGATGTTCTCCCATGAATATCCTCCCTAATGTTACCTGAAATACCACTCCTTCTCCTCTCTTGCCCCCTTTCTATCCTTCGTATAGCATCGATACCCTGCAACATTAAGCTGCCAGTCCTGCTGTTCCCTGAGCCGCATTTCTGTAATTGCTATGGTAGCCCTGTCCCATGTTCCCATCTATGCCCTAAGTTCATCTGCCTTACCTGTTAGACCTCTTGCATTGAAATAAATGCAGTTTAATTTATCAGTTGTACCTCATTCCCTGCATTGCCTTTTCTTGCTTTGCCTATTTAATTTGCTCCTCTTTTCTACTGTATCAGCTTTAATAACCATTTAATTATAATTAAATTGTGTTTAGCTACAGAGATAATTGGGATCTAACTCTACTTTCAAAACTTGAAACCCTTATAAGGTCTCCTGCTATATACAAACAGACACTGACAGGAAAACAATAATGTGTTATGAGCAGAGGGCAAGACATAGAGCATTAGAGTCATAGAGTGTACAGCATGGAAACAGACCCTTCGTTTCAACCTGTCCATGCCGACCAGATATCCCAACACAATCTAGTCTCACCTGCCAGCACCCGGCCCATATCCCTCAAACCCTTCCTATTCATATACCTATCCAAATGCCTCTTAAATGTCGCAATTGTACCAGTCTCCACCATATCCTCTGGCAGCTCATTCCATACACATACCACCCTCTGCGTGAAAAAGTTGCCCTTTAGGTCTCTTTTACATCTTTCCCCTCTCACCCTAAACCAATGCTCTCTAGTTCTAGACTCCCCAAGCCTATTCATGCCCCTCATAATTTTGTAAACCTCTAAAAGGTCACCGCTCAGCCTCCAACGCTCCAGGGAAAAGAGCCCCAGCCTGTTCAGCCTCTCCCTATAGCTCAAATCCTCCAACCCTGGCAACATCCCTTGTAAATCTTTTCTGAACCCTTTCAAGTTTCACAACATCTTTC